>NC_092386.1:23174362-23494720 GCF_030028105.1 Mobula birostris | reverse complement strand
GGAACCACAGTGCGGGATCTAGGAGTCTCGGCAACGTACCGGTGGACTATGGGATGCCCGGACAACTTGGACTCCAGCGGGGTGAAAGTGGAACATCACATCATGACCGTACTTAATAATGCAGGGTTCCCCAAGGGAAAGTGGAGCCAGCATCTATAGTAAGGCAGCAGCATGAGGTAATCTCACAAAAGGAGAAAGGGGTCAATAGTTAGAGGAATGAGATGGAATTGCTCAGCCAGCGATGTGTTACGAGGGGAGAGGCTAACTGTACAGCACAGACCTGGACCAGGGAATTAGAGGATAAGAGCACAGAGATGGCGTGTCAGCTCGTGAAGGTGTAGCGGTTAGTCAGGGGCTGCCCGTAGGGCTAAAAGGAAACCCAGCCCCATTACGGTCCGAGCCCTAAAGTTGCGGGGAGGCAACCCTGACACGAGGATGTGGGATGGGGACATCTGGTTAGATGGTGAGGGTGGAGAAGAGAGGTTAGTAGAGAGCCTCTGGAAACCCACTCGAAGTGAGTGCCCTTCCACCTACACAGCCTCACCAGAACAGGCCAGACTGGTGGCCACGTGCTCCCTGATCCGGCAGGGGGCTGCAGCCTGCAGCTCCTCCAGCCTCCACAGAACAGGGTGAGGAAGAGAAACAGGCTGGGGGGAGGGCACCTGGGGACAATAACGCAGCGAGTCTCACTGAGACGACGACCATCAGGGAGTTCTCCCAGCTGGGAAACGTGTTTAGGTAGAAACCAGGCTGCTGTGGATTTGGGATGCGGAGAGAGCTGAAGTAAATTTACCCAACACAGGTGGCCTGGGGAGAGGGGAGGGTGTCGTCCCACCACACGATCAGCAATGCCCCGGGAGTGTAACCTGCTTCCCATGGGGGTGGTGAATTGCTTTGGGGCAGGGCGATAGTGGCAGTGAAGGTTAGGTATCCTCTTCGAGGGGGATTTTCAGCCCTGAGAAGAGTGGAGCACAGCAGAGGAAGAGACCAGAGCCCTTCGTCGGTGGGCTCCGGTAACAGAGATCTGTCATGACAGTGATATTCCACCGGAGGAGCACAGGTTAACCTCGATCATGGTGGGGTATAAGCTTAAAGGAGCAGCTCACGACCTAAAAGGAGTGGTGTTGCCCTTATTGTGACCAGTGATGGGAGGCACCATAGCCGCTGCCTCGAACTGTTGGGGGGATTAGAGTACGTGGGGGGAGTCCCCTGTAGTTGGGTGTGCAAATTAGATTAGTGACCACAGGGTGGAGAGTCCTGCATGACCCGTATATCCACTACGTCCACTCCGTGTCCAGGATGAGCACCTGCCCGTGATGGCCAGTGTAGTAACAGGGCTATCACAGAGCCAGGAAGATTTTGGACAATATCCGTTCCCCACTATGGTACGGCCAGACTGTCCCGGGAACTGATAAATATGGCCTCCGTGACGGAGGAACTGGCCAGCGAGACGACCACAGCACTCAAGCAATAATAGGTACATTTAATATCAGAGAAATGTATACAATATACATACTGAAATTCTTTTTCTTCGCAAACATCCACAAAAACAGAGGAGTGCCCCAAAGAATTGATGACAGTTAGAACCCCAAAATCCTCCCCCCCCCCAGCTCCCCCCTCCCACGCACAAGCAGCAGCCACTGCCACCGAGCACTGAAACGTACAGCAAAGCATCAACAAATACACAGACTTACAGCACCCCAAAGCCTACTCGTTCACCCGGTAATTCGACATACCACAGGCTCCATCCCACCCTAATAAGAGAAAAAGAGGTGTCCCCGTTTCACAGCAAGAGGGGAGACGTAACAAACAACTCACTAGTTTATGATGTTAAAAGTCTTTTCCCGAGCTCTGCACCCAGACAGTCAGCACCAGAAAGGCTCAGGTCTCTGGACGCACAGCCTACGGAAGCTAACCCGCTGCTCCCGATGTTCTGTGTTCTCCCGCGATGCCTCAGTCAGGGGCACCGGCCTTGAATCAGCCCGTCTCCAGAGCCACGAAAATCTGGCAGCCTGAAGATGCACTAGTTTTCCAAGCCATGTCTTTGGGATATCAAAAAGCGGCCGGTCGTGAGGCCCTGAGAGCGGGTCCCATTCCTGCAAAGAACTGAAGTCAGAGTGTAACTCCAGGTCAAGGTCTTCAAAAGAACCTTGAAAAGGAAAAAAAGAGATATCAAGGATGGAAATAGAGCTGTCTCCGAAGATGCAAGCAAAGGAGTGGCCCTTTAGCGCTATGCAGCGGATGCAACGACAGGAATGTCTGCTGAAATGATGGCTATTTGAATGGTTGCCTTCTGTCACAGGGAAAGGTGGCAATTGTGCTGTTATTGGCCAAGAATGATGCACTTATATTCTTGATGAGTCGGGGAACATCAGTCACCTGTTTGATCACATACGACCGTCAGTGGATAAGATTAAGTAAGTGGGACCAGTTCCATAGCTACTACACTCTGGGGGGAAGCTGGTGGTCTTTTGGGGCATTGGGAGGCTGGTGGACTACTGTAATAACTAGTGGGTTGATAATTGTGTTATGGTTTGTGTGTAGTGTAGTGCGATGTCCGTGGGGGTTATATTAGCCTGCGGGCCGAGCATCGTGGTGTTGTGGCTTTCAAAGGGTGGGGACTGACCCGTGTAAGGAGCATTGCAGCCTTTTCCACTGGCTTCTGTTTAGCTGATGACGCCATGGTGCCGGCAGGGTTCAAATCTGGCCTGTGTTAACCTTGTGGTATCTTTTCCTCATGGGTCGTCGTGGACCAGAAACAGTAGACAATGGGGGGAGCAACACACATCAAAGTTGCTGGTGAACGCAGCAGGCCAGGCAGCATCTCTAGGAAGAGGTACAGTCGACGTTTCGGGCTGAGACCCTTCATCAGGACTAACTGAAAGGGAAACAGCAAGAGATTTGAAAGTGGGAGGGGGAGGAGGAGATCTGAAATGATAGGAGAAGACAGGAGGGGGAGGGATGGAGCCAAGAGCTGGACAGGTGATTGGCAAAAGGGATATGAGAGGATCGTGGGACAGGAGTCCCAGGGAGAAGGAAAAGGGGGAGGGGGAAGCAAGGGGTATAGTGAGAGGGACAGAGGGAGAAAAAGAGAGAGAAAAAAGTATATAATAATAATAAATAAATAACGGATGGGGTATGAAGGGGAGGTGGGGCATTAATGGAAGTTAGAGAAGTCGATGTTCATGCCATCAGGTTGGAGGCTACCCAGACGGAATATAAGGTGTTGTTCCTCCAACCTGAGTGTGACTTCATCTTGACAGCAGGGGAGGCCATGTATAGACATATCAGAATGGGAATGGGACGTGGAATTAAAATGTGTGGCCACTGAGAGATCATGCTTTCTCTGGCGGACAGAACGTAGGTGTTCAGCGAAATGGTCTCCCAGCCTGCATTGGGTCTCGTCAATATATAGAAGGCCGCATCGGGAGCACCGGACGCAGTATATCACCCCAGCCGACTGACAGGTGAAGTGTTGCCTCACCTGGAAGGACTGTCTGGGGCCCTGAATGGTCGTGAGGGAGGAAGTGTAAGGGCAGGTGTAGCATTTGTTCCGCTTACAAGGATAAGTGCCAGGAGGGAGATCAGTGGGGAGGGATGGGGGGGATGAATGGACAAGGGAGTCGCGTAAGGAGCGATCCCTGCGGAAAGCACGGGGTGGGGGGGAGAGGGAAAGATGTGCTTGGTGATGGGATCCCGTTGGAGGTGGCGGAAGTTACGGAGAATTATATGTTGGACCCGGAGGCTGGTGGGGTGGTAGGTGAGGACCAGGGAAACCCTATTCCTAGTGGGGTGGCGGGAAGTTGGGGTGAGAGCAGATGTGCGTGAAATGGGAGGAGTGCGTTTGAGAGCAGAGTTGATGGTGGAGGAAGGGAATGGGGGAGGGGAGGTTGCTGCAGTGCAGAGGACCCAGGTACAAACTTTAAATAAATACTTGCTACTGTGTGTATGCTTAGTGTTAGTTTCGTCCTGCTATTTTGGGCGCTCAGTTTAGATAAGAATCTGTAATCTAGTTTAGGTTGAAGGGTTTACTGAATGTTTAGTGTCTGTTTTGTCTTGTAAATAAATAGCTAACCTATTTACTGTTAGCGTCTTCTGTACCCACTCAGTGAACACACGATCATGATTTCCCACAACATTCCCTTATCTACTCTACTGATCACATCTTCAAAGAACATAGAACATTACAGCACAGTACAGGCCCCTCAGCCCACAATGTTGTGCCAATCTCTTAACCTACTCTAAGGTCAATCTAACCTTAAAAAATATGCCCCCTCATGTGATCAATTTCCACAAGTGTCTGGCTATCCACTTGATCTATGCCTTTTATCACGTTGTACACCTCTATCAAGTCGACTCTCATTCCCCTTTACTCCAAAGAGCTCGCTCAACCTACCTTCAGAAGGCATTCATAAGAACTTCAGTAGATGAGACAGAATGTTATCCCTTTCATCAGTCCATGTTAATTCTGCTCAGACTTTTCTAGATGTCCATACATTGCACACTACGTTGTTCATTGCAAATCACTGCATTCTGCGTTGGTTAGTCTAAAAGGTCAGTAGTTCCCTGCTTTTTCTCTTCTTTCTTTTTTAATTAGCAGGATCACATTTACAACCCTCTAACCTAAAGTAAGCCATTCTAGAGTGTAAAGAATTTTGAAAAATGACAACCAATACATCCACCGTCTCCACTGGCAATCCTTTCAAGACTCTGGGATTTCAGATTTCCTGAACCTGCAGCATTTTGTGTTTGTGTGGCTGAGAGAACGTGGCCGAGGAGAAGAAATTTTTAAAAGCCACCGTGACAGCTCTTTGCTAGAGTCAAGTTTCTCTTCTGGACTGCAGTCAGGAGGCTTGAAGCCAGCAGTTATCGCCATTCCTCTGAAGCCTGAGAAGTTTTGGACTGTTGATGCAACAGGAAATTGTGCTGATCATTATAATGAGATAAACGCACAAGTAAGCATCAGGTCAAATTGGGTAAAGTACACAGAATGAACTCAGTTGGATGAATTCCAATAGTGGAAGAATCAAGATTAAGTGCTGGAATCAGCAAAAAAGAAGTAACAACAGAATTTGACTTTAGGTTGATTGAGCAATTTCCATATGTAAGGAAAATTGATTTTTTGATGTTAACTGGTGCTTTGTATAAGGTTGTCAGACATGAGTCATTGAAAAAATCTTTGTAAGCAGTAAGTTTAATTCCTTTCTAGCATGAGTACTTTAACATAAAAGAAATTCTTCGACATTGACTAAGATGTCTGACCAAGATTTATTTTTTGTATTACCAAAGAATTTGCTGTCTAGTCACATCTAATCAAAGAAACCTGGAAGTCTAGATTTCCTATTGCACTGAAGCAGGTCATTAGCGTCATTGGCCATGATATCTCCCCGCGCAACACGGCTCTTTCTGCACACCTGGCAATGTAATGTCCCTCAAGTACCTTGCTCATTCTGCTTTGACTAAATGTTTACACAATCCTCACAAGACACGAATTTCAGACAACTATGGTCCAGTTTTTAAAAAACAAGTTTTCCTCAGATCCACCATGTGCTTTCAGCCCAACAATTTGGCCTTATGTTTGTCAGTCCTTCAAACCACATCTTATTGCAAACAGCTTCTCCCTACATTAATGAAACCAGACATTATTGTGTAAGTTTCCATTAGTGACCTCTCCTACTGCAGACAGCATGGTAGTGTAGCAGCTGGCATAACGCTTCATGGCGCCTGCAATCAGGGTTCAATTCCCACCAGTCTCCCTACGGAGTCTGCGTGTTCCTGCCGTGACCGCGTGGACTCCCTCCGGGTACTTTGCATTTCTTCCACTTCCAAAGACCTCTGAATTAGTAAGTTGTGAAAATGCTATGCTGGCAAGGGAAGCATGAAGACACTTAACGGGCTGTCCCAGCACATATTCGGACTGTGTCGGTCATTGACATAGGCAACACTTTTCACTGTGTGCTTCAATGTACGTATGACAAATAAGCCTAAACTGTATCTTTACCTCAACCTGCTTTCATCGCCTTCCACCACCATTCAATGCACTTAGGTGAGATTCCACTTTTAAAGATAGCAGAATCAAAGGATATGGGGATAGGGCAGGAACTGAATATTGATTGTGGATGATCGGCCATGATCACAGTGAAAAGCAGTGCTGGCTCGAAGGGCCGAATGGCCTACTCCTGCACCTATTATCTATTGTCTATTGTCTACTGAGACCTTCCCCCAAAATAACTCAACACACTACCTAATGGAAATAACGCTGAGAATTTCAAAGATAGGATGAATTGAACATAACATAAATGCATTCTAATAAGAGAATAAGGCTGCCTCATATGAGATTCTAGATGCCTTTTTTAGATGAGGTCTGGCCTGTCTCAGAGGTCAACCATCGCAAAGAGCCAGGCCCTGATGGTGCACCTGGTAGGGCACTGAAACTCTGCGCTAACCGACTGGTGGGACTGTTCAAGGACGTCTTCAACCTCTCACTGCTGTGGGCTGGAGGTCCCCACCTGCTTCAAAAGACCGACAATCGTAACAGTGCCCAAGAAGAGAAGAGTGAGCTGCCTCCATGACTATCACCAAGTGGCACTCACATCTACGGTGATGAAGTGTTTTGAGAGGACATGAACAGAATCAAATCCTGCCTAAATAAGGACCTGCACCCACTGCAATTTGCCTGTCACCACAATAAGTCTACAATGGATACAATCTCACTGGCCCTTGACTCGGCCTTGAATCACCTGGATGAGAGCAAGTCCTATGTCAGGCCGCTGTTTGTTGATTGCAGCTTAGCTTTCAACATCATCATACACTCAGTACTAATCAACAAGCTCCAAAACCTGGGCCTCTGTACCTTCCTCTGCAACTGGATCTTTGACTTCCTCGTCAGGAAACCACAGTTAGTGCAGATCAGAAATAACATCTACTCCTCACCAATAATCAACACTGGTACAACTCAGAGATGTTCTCTCTCTCCACATACATGATTGTGTGCCTAGGCACAGCTCAAACACCATCTATAAATGTGCCGATGGACACAATTGTTGTTGGCAGAATCTCAGATGGTGACAAGGAGGTGTACAAGAGTGAGATAGATCAACTGGTAGAGAGGTGTTGCAACAACACCTTGCACTCAATGTCAATAAGACCAAGGAATTGATTGTGGACTTCAGGAAGGGGAAGTTGAGGGAACACACACCAAATCTCATTGAGGGATCAGCAGTGGAGAGGGTGAGCAGTTTTAAGTTCCTGGGTGTCAATGTGTCTGAAGATCTATCCTGGACCCAACATATTGATACAACTACTAAGAAGCTCTGAGAGCAGCTATAATTCATTAGGAGCTTGAGGAGACTTCGTATGACACCAAATACATTTTCAAATTGCTACAGATGTACCATGGAGAGCATTCTAACCTCTAACTCACCATCTGGTATAGAGGGGGCCACTGCACAGGATCGGAAAAAAGGCTGCAGAAAGTTGCGGACTCAGCCAGCTCCCTCAGAGGCACTAGCCTCCCAGCATCGAAGACACCTTCAAATGGTAGCACCCATCACTGGGGACCCATATCACCCAGGACATGCTCTCTTCTCATTGGCACCATCAAGGAAGAGGTACAGAAGCCTAAAGACACACACTCAATGTTTCAGAAACAGCTTCTTCCCCTCTGCCATCAGATTTCTGAATGGACAATGAACCCATGGACACTACCCCAATATTGTTCTTTTCCAGGTTTTTTTTGCTCTCCGTTTTCACTCTTTTTTTTAAATATATTTCTTATTGTACTTTAGTTTTTTTTTCAAAATTACATATTTCAATGTACAGCTGCCGCAACACAACACATTTCACAACATATGGTAAGCTAGTGTTATTAAACCTGATTCTGAATCAGAGTCCAACTTCGTAAAAAAATATAGGGAAAGGCTTAAGTATAGCTTGTAATGTAAGGCATTACCAATTGTAAACTCACGTTCGCAGGACAGTGAGCACCAGAAAAATGGGTTGGATGATAGTGCATACAGCCACTACTGAAAGTTGCTGCTGTAAACCCCACTTGCCCACAGTCAGCTGGGCAAGATACGGAGGCATTAAATCTCAGCTGGTAGAGAGGAGGCTTGCTCCTCACACAAAACATCGACATCCCGAAGGAGTTTCTGAAATTCAGGGACATTTATAAAGATCAGAATTTTCAAAAAAAAACTGATAGAGACACATAAAACACTTAAGGTAAACAATAATGTTAAGCTGGAATGAAATCATTAATAAACATCATTTGCTTTTTCCCCTGCTTCTGAATCCACAGGGCTTGGAGTCCCTACTGGACAATCAGATCCTATGTCAAGTATCACTTGCCATAGAATATGAGTAAAAATTCCTCAACAGAACACCAAAGTTCCATTATAGAAACATGTAGAGCTTTAGTGACACAACTTACTGCAGTCACTCAGTAAACCCCAGGTTTGTGACCCCCTTTCTTTCCAGTCCCAAAGAAGGATCTCGGCCTGAAACATCGACTGTTTATTCATTTCCTTAGATGCCATGCTATCTGACCCTGCTGAGTTCCTCCAGCATCTTGTGTGTGTTGCTTTGGATTTCCAGCATTGCACGATTTCTCATGTTTGTGTGTTCAAAACTGCTCAGACAAAAGTGTGAAATTTCTTTGACCAATCGGACCTGCTGACTCCAAATAAGAAGATTTCTCCAGTACCCATGACACAAATACAGGCCGGCCTATGTTTTTCTGATTCTAATTTCAGTGCTGAAGTAAACACTTCCAAATATTAAATAAACATACTTACAAAGATGTCCTTTATTTTCAAAAGTATATTTTTCTATATGCATATGTTTGGAATTTACTTTGTTCTATAATTGATAAAGGTGAAACATTATAAATTTGTTTAGGCTATTTAAATCCCTTGAACTGAGATACTGATGTAAATTTTGCAAATTGTCATGCAAATAATTTAGAAGCAAAAATTATTTCATTAACTATATTTACATGAGTTTTCCCTTAGTTTATAATCCTAATTCTAACATTATTGTCATATGTTCAACATACTATTGTGAGGTTTGGCCTGATTTAACTGAACAGGTTGGTGGTGGTGGCTCCGTTAGTCTCGTGAGACCATGGATCTGTGCCTGGAAAGTCTTGCTTCAGTCTGTGTTAGGGCAGTGTCTGTTCTGGCTGTAGAGGCCCACACGGGAGTGACAGTCTCGGCTGCATCGACTGCACTTGAAGGCGCTGTCCTCCAGTGTTGTCTTGGTGCTGTTTTTCCGACGAGTGCACTTTTCTTCAGCAGCAAGCCTCAGCTTCTCTTCTCTTTTTAGACCTCTGCGTAGTTCCAGCCTCCAGCGAGAGTGATCACTTGTGATGTCCTCGCACCTCACGACGTTCATGTTCAGTGACTTCATGTCTCTCTTGCAGACATCTTTGAAACGAAGATGGGGCCGCCCTTGTGCTCTCTTGCCAGAGGCCAGTTCCCGGTACAGCAGGTCTTTCGGGATCCTCCCATCTGACATGCGGTGTACGTGGCCCAGCCAGCGGAGACGGCGTTGTTGGAGCAGGGTGAAGAGGCTGGGTATCTGGACACAGGCCAGGACCTCATTGTTGGTGACTTGGTCAGTCCACTTTATGTCCACAGTAGTTCATGCAGACAGTTTAGCAGGACGTCCTTTGCGCATTTGATGGCCTCTGGTGGAATGCCATCCAATCCTGGTGCCTTCCCAGTGGACAGGCTGTCGATGGCTTTACTCAGCTCTTCGGCAGTCAGCAATGCATCCAGTTCCTCCATGACAGGCAGGCATTTCACGGCGTCTAGCGCGCTGTCTGAGATGCTGTTTTCTCTGGAGAAGAGTTCAGAGTAATGCTCCGCCCATCTCTCCATCTGCTTGCCTTTGTCATTGATGGTCTCGCCTGTTATGGTTTTCAATGATGCTGTCTTACTCTGGGTTGGCCCGCTGGCTTTCTTGATCCCCTCGTATACTCCACGGATGTTGCCTGTGTCAAATGATGACAGAATGCTTTTGCATAGTTGTAGCCAGTAGTCATTTGCACAGCGTCTGGCTGTTTCCTGGGCCTTGCTTCTTGCTGTCCTTAGCACTTGCAGTGTTGCCTGGGTGGGGTGGAATTTGTGCTCTAGTAGTGCAACACGCTTTACCCCGATGACAGCGGTGAGCTTACTTGAGCTCGCTTCAAACCAGTCTTGTGTTTTGCCCCGTTTCTTCCCGAAGGCCTTGAGTGCAGTGCTGTGGATAGTGTCCCTGAGAGAGTCCCATCTCTGCTGAGCATCTCCTTCTGGTGGGTCTGCAAGGAGAGCATCCTCCAGTGACTTGATGTACTCCACCGCTTTGTCTGGGTGTTGTGTCTTACAGGTTAACAAATGGTTTAATGAATCAAGAGCTGGGAATTTTCAAAAGTGACAAACACCAAGTAGAACAATTAAAAAGTAGATTTTTATGGCTGAACAGGCTAAAACTAAGCTGAGTCCAGTATAAGTTTGAGTTTAAGGAGGGGGGTTGAAAATTTTATTAAATGGTGCTACAACAACAACCCCTCACTGATCATCGGTAAAACCTAAACTCTGATTGTCGTCTACAGGAGGAAGCTGCCAGAGGTCCATAAGCCAGTCGTCATTAGAGGATTGGAGGTGGAGAGGTAACTTTAAAATCTCTGACGTTATCATCTCAGAAGATCTGTCCTGGGACCAACACATAACTGACACCACAAATAAGTTGACAGAGTAGTTAAGAGAGTGTATAATGAGTTGGCCTACAACTTGTGTTCTCAGTATTAGTTATTTATTATTATTACTGTTATTATTTGATTTTTTTTGGTAGGTGGCCTGTCAATTACCCGTCATGCATCATCCTTCTAGAAGGTATAAAATTCAATGTTGTTTGATCCTCGTAGAGATTCTTCCCCCTGGTCTGTCCTGCACATGTGCATGTGGTGAGATAAAATGAGCAAAGGCTCTTCACAATTCCAGGTTTGGTTTCTGAGTGGCTCTGCGGCCACCACGCTGACTTGTCTCTATGACACCTTATTCCACAAGTGCAGTAGTGCAAACTACTCAAAAACACTGGAGTTCTCTACACCTAGAGTTGTGAAGAATGAACTCTGGATGAAGAGGATTCCAAGTACTCACGTGCCCCTAAGAAGGGAAACTCTTCCTTATCTTAATTTTTAAATATTATCCAGCTTTCTCCAACTGAACTAATTTCGGATCCACTTTTGCCTGAATCCTTGTTTTTCTGACCAGCCTCCTATACAACACCAAGAGCTGCAGCAGGGCAATTGGTTCATGGCATTCCCCTTCCCTTCTGTAACTCGGCAGCTTATTCCCTCTCACACTCCTCTGATTGGTTTTGTTCCCAGCCTGGGGTCCACAGACTGCTCCGTTAATGGTAGGGGTCCATGGCACAGAAAAAGTTTGGCACTTAAGGGAAATTTACAGGTGTCATTGAACATATCAATCACTGTGTGATGTGTTGTGATGTCGGAAGAAACCAGAGCATCTAGCAGAAAGCCACAGACATGAGGAAAACATGTAATCGATAAGTAATCGAGCTTCAAGATGCACACTTGACGTTTTGGGATCAACTCCTTCTGCTCCATTATCAAACTTCTGAACGGTCCATGAACCCATGAACTCTACCCCGCTATTTTTCTCTCTTGTTGCACTATTCTTACTGTAAATTACAGGAATTTTTATGTATTATACAGTACTGCTGCTGCAAAATAACACATTTTGTGACACATCTCAGTGGTAATAAACCTGATTGTGATTCACAAAGTCAGGAAATGATGATTGAGCCCAGATCCTTGGTGTGATGTGCAATGAGACTCCATTGAGGCAAACCCCTTGTGAACATTCATGTAGACTACATCAAACGTAGTACCCTCCGTGACACTAATTAATTTAATTGCTACTGGCCCTGCATGATAACTTTCTGGAGTGTGTCTATATGTCTCCTCAAACCTCCTGATTATCGACATTTACTAGTCTCTCAATTTAAAAAACACAGTTCTTGCCGCTCAAGTCTGCCTGGGTATGTTTCAGCGGGTGCTATTTCTCATTCCTCCCTTTCTGCAGGCTACGCTACAGGCTTGTCTCTCACACGTTTCTTTCATATGTTTGAGAAAAATTATATTACCTCTTTCGCTGGAAAGTACAGGACTTGCCTTGGCATGCTCTTTGACTTTAACACATCATTAATCTGAGGACAGATATACATGCTGAAGAATATCTGCACCTAACAGTGACATCACTTGGTACCTGCATAAACTTGAGAATATGTCTCCTTTCAAAGACTCAAATATTCCACTCTATTACTGATGGCACAATGGTCTCTTCCTCACACAAATTTTCAAAACCAGTTCATTTGCATTTTTGGAAAGAATATCCAGGTGCAAGGAAATGGGACAAGGAGGACAAAATCTTCAGTAATGAAACTAAGGGAAGACACCCTTGTGACACTCTCTCTGATTGTGTGTTTCTCCAAAAGTTCATTTTAGTTTTTTAAGACGTAGTCTTTGTCCAGTAGCAGCAATTATACCTGCTTCGATATAACAAATAATACTCGCTTCCGTTCATCACTAATTAATTAGGCTGTGTATAGCGCAATTAATATTGTACATTATTTGCTCAAAACCCTATCAAGAGATTTTGTTCCAGTTAAAAATTATTGATCTAAATGTTAACTTAGTTTGTTTCCCTACTTTTGCACAACCACACCCCACCCATCACCCCCCACCACCCACCCCACCCCACAGGTGTTGCCTGATCTCCTGGGCGTTTCAAACCATTCCTGTTCTCTCTTTCAGATAGAAACACAGAAACATAGAAAACCTACAGCACAATACAGGCCCTTCGACCCACAATGCTGTGCCGAACATGTCCTCACCCCTTAGAAATTACCTAGGGTTACCCATAACCCTCTATTTTTCTAAGCTCCATGTACCTGTCCAGGAGTCTCTTAAAAGACCCTATCATATCTGCCTCCACTACCATCGCCAGCAGCCCATTCCACGCACTCACCACTCTCTGCGTAAAAAACATATCCCTGTGTTTCTATAGCTACTTCCAAGCACCTTAAGACTGTGCCCTCTCGTGCTAACTATTTCAGCCCTGGGTAAAAGCCTCTGACTATCCACACGATCAATGCCTCTCATCATCTTATACACCTCTATCAAGTCACCTCTCATCCACCGCCGCTCCAAGGAGAAGAGGCAGAGTTCACTCAACCTATTCTCATAAGGCATGCTCCCCAATCCAGGCAACATCCTTGTAAATCTCCTCTGCACCCTTTCCATGGTTTCCACATCCTTCCTGTAGTGAGGTGACCAGAACTGGGGTCTGACCAGGGTCCTATATGGCTGCAACATTACCTCTCAGCTCTTGAACTCAATCCCACGGTTGATGAAGGCCAATGCATCGTATGCCTTCTTAACCACAGTTAACCTGCACAGCAGCTTTGAATGTCCTGTGAACTCGGAACCTAAGATCCCTCTGATCCTCCACACTGCCAAGAGTCTTACCATTAATACTATATTCTGCCATCATATTTGACCTACCAAAATAAACCACCTCACACTTATCTAGGTTGAACTCCATCTGCCACTTCTCAGCCCAGTTTTGCATCCTATCGATGTCCCGCTGTAACCTCTGACAGCCCTCCACACTATCTACAACACCCCCAACCTTTGTGTCATCAGCAAATTTACTAACCCATCCCTCCACTTCCTCATCCAGATCATCTATAAAAACCATGAAGAGTAGGGGTCTCAAAACAGATCCCTGAGGCACACCACTGGTCACGGACCTTCAAGCAGAATATGACCCGTCTACAACCATCCTTTGCCTTCTGTGAGCAAGCCAGTTCTGGATCTACAAAGCAATGTCCCCTTGGATCCCATGCCTCCTTACTTTCTCAATAAGCTTTGCATGGGGTACCTTATCAATTGCCTTTCTGAAATCCATATACACTACATCTACTGCTCTACCTTCATCAATGTGTTTAGTCACATCCTCAAAAAATTCAGTTAGGCTCGTAAGGCACGACCTGCCTTTGACAAAGCCATGCTGACTATTCCTAATCATATTATGCCTCTCCAAATGTTCATAAATCCTGCCTCTCAGGATCTTCTCCATCATCTTACCAACCACTGAAGAAAGACTCACTGGTCTATAATTTCCTGGGCTAGCTCTACTCCCTTTCTTGAATAAGGGAACAACATCTGCAGCCCTCCAATCCTCCAGAACCTCTCATATCCCCATTAATGATGCAAAGATCATCGCCAGAGGCTCAGCAATCTCCTCCTTCGCCTCTCATAGTAGCCTGGGGTACACCTTGTTCAGTCCTGGTGACTTATCCATCTTGATGCTTTCCAAATACTCTAGCACAACTACTTCCTTAATATCTATAGGCTCAAGCTTTTCAGTCCACTGCAAGTCATCCCTACAATCGCCAAGACCCTTTTCCATAGTGAATATTGAAGCAAAGTATTCATTAAGTACCTCTGCTATCTCCTCCGGTTCCATACACACTTTTCCGCTGTCACACTTGATTGGTCCTGTTCTCTCATGTCTTATCCTCTTGCTCTTCACATACATTTAGAATGCCTTGGGGTTTTTCTTAATCCTGTATGCCAAGGTCTTCTCATGGCCCCTTCTGGCTCTCCTAATTTCATTCTTAAGTTCCTTCCTGCTAGCCTTATAATTTTCTGCATCTCTAACGTTACCTAGTTTCTTGAACCTTTCGTAAGCTTTTCTTTTCTTCTTGACTAGATTTACAACAGCCTTTGTACACCATGGTTCCTGAGACATCCTTTCCCTGCCTCATTGGAACGTACCTATACAGAATTCCACGCAAATATCCCCTGAACATTTGCCACATTTCTTCCATATGTTTCCCTGAGAACATCTGTTTCCAATTTAGGCTTCTAAGTTCCTGACCGATAGCCTCATATTTCCCCTTATTCCAATTAAATGCTTCCTAACTTGTCTGTTCCTGTCCCTCTCCAAAGGTATGGTAAAGGAGATAGAATTGTGATTACTATCTCCAAAATGTTTTCCCACTGAGAGATCTGACACTATAATAATAACAGGGTTGTTGTGGTGGGAGTTTTTAATTTCCCAAATATTGATTGGCATCTCCCTAGAGTGAGGGGTTTAGATGGGGTAGTGTTTGTTAGTTGTGTTCATGAAGGTTTCTGGACACAATATGTAGATAAGCCTACAAGAGGAGAGGCTGTACTTGATCTGGTATTGGGAAATTAACCTGGTCAGGTGTCAAGTGTCAGGTGTCAGGTGTCAGGTGTCAGGCAGGAATCTGGAAGCATAAATTGGGAACAGATGTTCTCAGGGAAACATATAGAAGAAATGTGGCAAATGTTCAGGGGATATTTGCGTGGGGTTCTGCATAGGTACGTTCCAATGAGACAGGGAAAGGATGGTAGGGTACAGGAACTGTGGTGTACAAAGGCTGTTGTAAATCTAGTCAAGAAGAAAAGGAGAGCTTATGTAAGGTTCAAAAAACTAGATAACGATAGATATAAGGCTAGCAAAAAGGAGCTTAAGAAAGAAATAAGGAGAGACAGAGGGGGCTTTGAGAAGGCTTTGGCAGACAGGGTTAAGGAAAACCCCAAGGCATTCTACAAGTATGTGGAGAGCAAGAGGATAAGACGTGAGAGAATAGGACCAATCAAGTGTGACAGCAGGAAAGTGTGTATGGAACCGGAGGAGATAGAAGAGGTACTTAATGAGTACTTTGCTTCAGTATTCACAACCGAAAAGGATCTTGATTGTAGGGATGACTTGCAGTGGACTAAAAAGCTTGAGCATGTAGATATTAAGGAAGAGGATGTGCTGGAGCTTTTGGAAAGCATCAAGTTGGGTAAGTCACCGGGACTGGGCAGGATGTACCCCAGGCTACTGTGGGAAGTGAGGGAGGGGATTGCTGAGCCTCTGGCAATGATCTTTGCATCATCAATGAGGACGAGAGAGTTCTGGGAGGTTTGGAGGGTTGTGGATATTGTTCCCTTATTCAAGAAAGGGAGTAGAGATAGCCCAGGAAGTTATAGACCAGTGAGTCTTACTTAAGTTGATGGAGAAGATCCTGAGAGGCAGGATTTATGAATGTTTGGAGAGACATAATATGATTAGGAATAGTCAGCATTGCTTTGTCAAAGGCAGGTTGTGCCTTATAAGCCTGATTGAATTTTTTGAAGATGTGACCAAACACAGTGATGAAGGTACAGCCGTAGATGTAGTGTATATGGATTTCAGCAAGGCATTTGATAAGGTACCCCATGCATTGATAGGATGTGAGACTGGGCTAAGAAGTGGCAGATGGAGTTCAACCCAGATAGGTTGAGGTGGTTCATTTTGGTAGGTCAAATATGATGGCAGAATATAGTATTAATGGTAAGATTATTGGCGTGTGGAGGATCAGAGGAATCTTGGGGTCCCAGTCTATATGACACTCAAAGCTGCTATGCAGGTTGACCCTGTGTTTAAGAAGGTATACGGTGCATTGGCCTTCATCAACCGTGAGATTGAGTTTAAAAGCCGAGAGGTGATGTTGCAGTTATATAGAACCCTGGTCGGACCCCACTTGGCATACTGTGCTTGATTTTGGTCACCTCACTACAGGAAGGATGGAGAAACCATAGAATGGGTACAGAGGAGATTTACAAGGATGCTGCCTGGATTGGGGAGCATGCCTTATGAGAATAGGTTGAGTGAACTCTGCCTCTTCTCCTTGGAGCGACGGAGGCTGAGAGGTGACCTGATAGAGGTGTACAAGATAATGAGAGGCATTGATCATGTGGATAGTCAGAGACTTTTCCCCAGGGCTGAAATGACTAGCACAAGAGGGCATAGTTTTAAGGTGCTTGAAAGTAGGTACAGAGGAAATGTCAGGGATAAGTTTTTTACACGAAGAGTGGTGAGTGCGTGCAATGGGCTACTGGCAGTGGTGGTGGAGGCAGATACGACAGGGTCTTTTAAGAGGCTCCTAGATAGGTGCATGGAGCTTAGAAAAATAGAAGGCTATGGGTAAGCCTAGGTAGTTCTAAGGTAAGAATATGTTCAACGCAGCTTTGTGGGCCGAAAGGCCTGTATTGTGCTGTAGGTTTTCTATGTTTCTATGTTACCTGACCAGGTTCATTTCCCAATACCAGATCAAGTACAGCCTCTCCTCTTGTAGGCGTATCTACATATTGTGTCAAGAAACCTTCCTGAACACACCTAACAAACTCCACCCCATCTAAACCCCTCGGTCTAGGATCATGCCAATTGATATTTGGGAAATTCAAATCTCCCACCACAACAACCCTGTTATTATTAAACGTTTCCAGAACCTGTCTCCTTGTCTGCTCCTGGATGTCCCAGTTACTATTGGGCAGTCTATAAAAAACACCCAGTAGAGTTATTGACGCCATTCTGTTCCTAACTTCCACCCACAGAGACTCCGTAGACAATCCCTCCATGTCTTCCTCCTTTTCTGCATCCATGACACTATCTCTGATCAACAGTGCCACGCCCCCACCTCTTTTGCCTCCTTTCCCGTCCTTTCTGAAACGTCTACCTTGTCCTTTCTGAAACGTCTAAAGCCTGGCACTTGAAGTAACCATTCCTGCCCCTGAACCATCAAAGTCTCTGTAATGGGCATAACATCATAGCACTGATCCATGCTCTAAGCTCATCCGCTTTGTTCATAATACTCCTTGCATTAGAATCGACACACCTCAAACCATCGGTCTGAGTGCGTCCCTTCTCTATCACCTGCCTATTCTCCCTCGCGCACTGTCTCCAAGCTTTCTCTATTTGTGAGCCAATTGACTCTTCTTCCGTCTCTTCAGTTCAGTTCCCACCCTCCAGCAATTCTAGTTTAAACTCTCCCCAAAAGCCTTTGCAAACCTCCCCGCCAGGATATTGGTCCCCCTTGGATTCAAGTGCAACCCGTCCTTTTTGTACAGGTCACACCTGCCCCAAAAGAGGTCCCAATCATCTGGAAATCTGAATCCCTGCCTCCTGCTCCAATCCCTCAGCCACACATTTATCCTCCACCTCAATCTATTCCTATACTCTCCGTCACGTGGCACAGGCAGTAATCCAGGGATTACTACCTTTGTGGTCCTGCTTCTCAACTTCCTTCCTAACTTCCCGTAGTCTGTTTTCAGGACCTCCTCCCTTTTCCTACCTATGTTGTTGGTACCAATACGTACCATGACCTCTGGCTGTTCACCTTTCCACTTCAGGACATCGTGGACGTGATCAGAAACATCCCGTACCCTGGCACCTGGGAGGCAAACCACCATCTGTGTTTCTTTCCTGCGTCCACAGAATCACCTGTCTGACCCTCTAACTATAGAGTCCCCTATCACTGCTGCCATCCTCTTCCTTTCCCTACCCTTCTGAGCCACAGGGCCAGACTCTGTGCCAGAGGCGCGGCCACTGTTGCTTCCCCCATGTAGGCTGTCCCCCGCAACAGTGCTCAAGCAGGAATACTTATTATTAAGGGGGACAGCCACAGGGGCACTTTCTAGTTTCTGACTCCTTCCCTTCCCTCTCCTGACTGTTACCCACTTATCTGACTCCCGAGGCCTCGGTGTTACTACCTGCCTATAGCTCCTTTCTATCGCCTCCTCACTTTCCCTGACCAGACGAAGGTCATCGAGCTGCATCTCCAGTTCCCTAACATGGTCCCTAAGGAGCTGCAGTTCGACAAATCTGGCACAGATGTGGCCATCTAGGAGGCTGGGAGTCTCCAGGACTTCCCACATCTGACACTGAACACAGAACACTGGGCACAGATATTGACCATCTGCACAGTTTTACTTTCCCATGGCATTACCAAGTATGCAGTTTTGACAAACTGTTGTGCCTGTATTTAAGAAGGACTGCAAGGGGACAAGCCAGAGAACTACAGGGTGCAGTGGTAGGATAATTAAAAGGTAGGGAAAAGATTCAAAGATTAGCTTTATTTGTCACATGTACATCAAAATGTACAATAAAATTTGTTGGGACCACTATTTCTTTACATTATATGTCAATGACATGGATAACGGAGTTGATGGCTTTGTGGCCAAGTTTGTGAATGATACAAAGATAGGTGGAAGGGCAGGTAGTTCTAAGGGAGCAGAGAGGCTACAGAAGGACTTGATACCTTAGGCCAATAGTCAAAGAGATGGCAGATGGAATACAGTGCTGGGAAGTGTATGATCATGCACATTGGTAGAAGAAATAAAAGTGCAGACTATTTTCTAAATGGAGAGAAAATTCAAAATTTTGGGGTGCAAAGAAACTTGGGAGTCCTCATGCAAGTCCTCCCTAAAGGTTAATTTGCAGGTTGAGTCAGTGGGGAGGAAGGCAAATGCAATGTTAGCTTTCATTTCAAGAGGACTAGAATATAAAAGCAAGGATGTAATGTTGAGACTTTATAAACACTGGCGAGGCCTCACTTGGAGTATTGTGAGCAGTTTCAGGCCACTTATCTAAGAAAGGACGTGCTGACATTGGAGAGTGTTCAAAGGAGGTTCACGAAAATGACTCTGGGATTGAAAGACGTCTTCTCACTGGAATTCAGAAGAATGAGGGGTGACCTCATTGAGACCTATCGGATGTTGGAAGGCCTCAGAGTGGATGTGGAGAGGATGCTTCCAATGGTGAGAGAATCTAAAACCAAAGGATTCCGCCTGAGAATAGAGGAGCGTCCTTTTAGGACAACGATGAGGAGGTATTTCTTTAGTCAGAGAGTGATGAGTCAGTAGAATTTGTTGCTACATGTGTCTGTGGGGGCCAAGTCATTGGGTATATTTGAGGCCGAGGTTGACGAATTGTTGATTGGTCAGGGCATGACATGAAGGGATATGAAAAGAGGTGTGGATGATGCAGAACTAACGTCCCTGCACCATACCTACACACACCCGGAGAGGCCCGGATCATTGTTAGGATGTTGTTTGTGGACTTTCCAGTGCATTTAACACCGTGCAGCCCCATCTCGTGGGACACAGACTGCAGAAAATGAAAGTAAACTCCCACCTCATACTCCTCAACCTCTCCTTCCTCACAGACAGACATCAAACAGTGAGATATAATGGTTAGCACCAACAGGCAAATATCAACTGGAGCACCACGGGGCTCGGTTATCTCACCAGTCCTGTTCACGCTGTACACAGACGTCTGCAGAAGCTCACAGCCAGGCATGCAGTACATCAAGTACTCAGATGACACATCCATCATCGACACTACCAACTCTGATGACTGTATCAGTGAGGAAATCAATAGATCTGTCAGATGGTGCTGAAACAACTATCTGGACCTGAACCCCAATAAAACCAAGGAAATGGTAGTGGACATTAGAACAGTACACTGTCCCAAACCTGGAAATAAGTGGCCAGTTGATAAAGCGTATTGGAGAATACAAGTACCCTGACACAACTGTAGGTAACAAAATCACCTTTGAGACCAATGATACTCTCCAAGTGCCAACTATGGTTATTTTTTCTTAGGAAGATGTGGAAACTTCAGGTCCAGCCATCAATTCTCCAGACATTTTATAAATGCTTCATTGAATCAGTAGTAACCCACAACATCACAGCATGGTTTGGAGAAGTGAGCTTTATCGACCTCAGCCCACTTAACAGAATTGTCAGAATAAGCAGCAAAGTCATTGGCCAGGAACAAGAATCACTCCACAGCATCCACAAGAGACGGACAATAAATAAGGCTCAACAAATAGCAGAGGACATCACACATACACTTCACACACACTGCACTCTCATGCCGTCTGGACGCCGCTACAGGTCCCTGCACACCAGCACCAGAAGAGCCTTTTGTCCAGTTTTGTGCCTTTCTCCATTTGCCTCCTCAACACCCAATTTTGAATATATAGTATGCTTAGCAACTTTGACTGTAAAAAGAGTCCGTTTTATTATGTGTACTTGTATTTTAAATTACGTGCATTAATTTTTATAGTTATCCTCTATTGTGAGTATTCTATATTGTTAACTATATGTAGTGCGGTGTTGTGTAGCTTAAGTTCTGCGAGGTTCTCCTTACCACTGCACAAACAAGGTTCCTCACCGAAAATAAAGTGAATTGAATTGAAATGTGGGGTGGGGGCTGTGAGGGAAAATTGATCAGCCATGATAAAATGGTGGAGACTCAGTGGGCCAAATGGCCTAATTCTGCTCCTATATCTATGTGATCGGGCTGAGAATGGGGGTGAATAGTTAGTTTGCAGATGACACCAAAATTGGTGGTGTACTGTACAGTGAAGAAGATTAGAAGAAACAATAGAAAAACTACAGCACAAAAACAGGCCTTTTGGCTCTTCTTGGCTGTGCCAAACCATTTTCTGCCTAGTCCCACTGACTTGCACACGGACCATATCCCTCCATACACCTCCCATCCATGTATCTGTCCAATTTATTCTTAAATGTTAAAAAAGAACCCGCATTTACCACCTCGTCTGGCAGCTCATTCCATACTCCCGCCACTCTCTGTGTGAAGAAGCCCCCCCCAAATGTTCCCTTTAAACTTGTCCCCCCTCACCCTTAACCTATGCCCTCTGGTTTTTTTCTCCCCTTGCCTCAGTGGAAAAAGCCTGCTTGCATTCACTCTATCTATACCCATGGTAATTTTATATACCTCTATCGAATCTCCCCTCATTCTTCTACGCTCCAAGGAATAAAGTCCTAACTATTTAACCTTTCTCTGTAACTGAGTTTCTCAAGTCCCGGCAACGTCCTTGTAAACCTTCTCTGCACTCTTTCAACCTTATTAATATCCTTCCTGTAATTTGGTGACCAAAACTGAACACAATACTCCAGATTCGGCCTCACCAATGCCTTATACAACCTCAGCATAACATTCCAGCTCTTATACTCAATACTTTGATTAATAAAGGCCAATGTACCAAAAGCTCTCTTTACGACCCTATCTACTTGTGACGCCACTTGTAGGGAATTTTGTATCTGTATTCCCAGATCCCTCTGTTCTACTGCACTCCTCAGTGCCTTACCATTAACCCTGTATGTTCTACCTTGGTTTGTCCTTCCAAAGTGCAATACCTCACACTTGTCTGTATTAAACTCCATCTGCCAATGTTCAAGGTTACAACAAAGTCAACCAGGAAGAGGAAAGGCAGGTGGAATTTAACTGAGAAAGTGCTAAGTGGAGCATTTTGGAAAGCTAAAACAGGCCAGGAGTGTTGTTGAACAGAGAGACCCAAGGATATGGTATATAGCTCCCTGAAAATGGCAACACAAACAGACGAATTGGTTAATACAATGTAAGTCATGCTGCCTTCATCAGTTGGGGCATTGCGTACAGGAACTGGGACATCATGTAACAGCTGTGTAGGACATTGGTGAGACTGTACCTGCAATATTGAGTGCACTTGTGGTTGCCAGACTACAGGAAGAGAGTGATTAAACTAGAGTGGGTGCAGAAAAGATTCACAAAGCTGTCGTGGGAACTGCAGGCTTGAGTTTAGAGGAGAGATTGGATAGGCTTAAAGGTTTTCCCCTGGAGCAAAGGGATCTGAGAAGCAAGTTTTATGGAAGGCTATACAAACTACCAGAGAACGTGCTAGATGTGGGTACAGTTGGATAGATTAAAAGACATTTAGACAGGCTCACAGATGGGAAGGATTTAGAGGCTTATGGGCAAAATGCAGGCAAATTGCACCAGGAAGACACCTTGGTCGGCCTAGAATAATCTACTTTATGGCTCTATGTCTGTATAAAAAGAGCAAAGTTAGGGAAGTGCGGTGTGCGGAGATTACATCATTACAGCCCTAGCCTTTAACTGGTTACGTAAGTAATAACTATTCCGTTGGATTAAAGGAATTTCTATGTCCTCCCCCCACCAAGAGCCTACGTGGAATTAGGGGTTTTCGGCTGTGCCTATAAAATAATGATCAGATTAAATTTAAAAGTTCGCTGTCACACATACCGTGGATCGAAAATATGCCGTTTTCCGGACTTCTTTTAAAAAGCAGGAGTGTGTCAATGTTTTCAGTTCTAAGTGGTTTTGGAGGCAAATAAAGACGCTTTAATGAGGTGCTGCATTGGGACTTTTGTTTCGGTGTTGGAGTTGATCATTTAATAACATATCTTAACCTGCACAAATTCCTGAATAATCCGTCCAACCGCAAAAGCAATTGTTAGGATCTCCCTGCATAAAGGAACATTAATAACGTGTGTGTTTTTTTTTAAACTGCTTTTTGGGTTCGTGTCTGAAATGTGGCTCCGCCACTTTACATAACATAGGCTACACGAAACGCAGTCTGTCTCCGCCAATGAGTCAACACAGCAGAATCCAGACAGCAGCCTCGCAACCTACCCTGCTGGAGCCTCGCGCCGCCTGATTGACAGCGAACGCCACTTCGTACCTCGCCCTTCAAGGCTAGCAACATTCCAAAATAGAATCCAAGTGACGTCATCGGGCCAATTGAAGGCGGAGATAGGCTGGGCTGGGGAGTTAAGTTAGGTTGAACGGCGGCATGTTTCGTTTTCTGCGGCCTGATTGGGTGTTTTCCCCAGACTGGAGGAGTTCGAGTTGATTATTAATGCAGAGTAAGCAGTCTCGCTTTGCAGCAGTATCACTACCACCACTGAAGCTCTGGATTAAAGCCAGCAAGATTCAGAATTAGCTCATTGTTCAATACAGTCCAACTACGGGCACTGGGGTAGACAGTAAACCAGAATTTTTGGGAGCTTTTCAAAAGCTGAGTGTACTTCATTTTTGGACTTGAGTAATTACTGCACATTTGGAAAAAAATGCTCCCTATTTGGGAGCTGCATGCAGATCTGTATGTAGACCGAAGCTGGAGTGGGGCAGAGGGCTTTGTCTGTAAGTATTGTACCACAAAGCGATCTGTTCTGCAGTTCAGTCTTTAAAAATTATATTTAAGAAAATCGATTTAGTTTCTGTTTGACCAGCGTAAATGACTAGCGTGATAAGTGCTGTGCAATGCATACAAGTATTCTTTTGTTCTTTTAGTCTTGCAAACAGTCTTTGAATCTAATATTACAATTTTTTCCCCCATTTAGCCTTTGCAGACGTGTTTTAAGACGGTTGAATTATACACAGATCTTGTCTGAAAATGAGAGCTAATTTTCTTAGGATATAGATGTTTAAAGTCATGAGGTTAACGATGTGCTTGAAAACAGTGTTCCGTACATTGCAAACAATTATATATTTTTTAAATTGACTGTTCTTTCCCTTTTTATAGCTTGTTCCACCTTAGGAACTGAGGTGAGCTGCCCGACGTCCCGCCTCTGCCAGAAAAGCATGCAGATAAGGGTAAGGTTTGACCGTTTCTGACAAAAATGTGCAGCAATCATTTGGTAGATAGCTGGTTAATAAATCACCAAAAGGAGTAAAATGCTTATTTGCACACTGCTGTAAACCAGTGCTTCCCGCTTGTTCGCCTTCGTGGAAAATACATGCGGTTAGTCGCGTTCACTAACTACAATTTAATGCATCATTCATGCAGATTTTTGATTTTAATTGTCCGGGCTCCTTCGGCAACGAGGAAAGTAAATTCATATAAAGAGATGAAGCAAAACCTGCAATCAATTTCACTTTCCAGATGTCCTTCTATTCCTTTAGAAAATATGCATTTTTTTCATTATAGCGAATATATTGCAGTTTTCCAAACGATATTCCAAAATGACCTAATGGGTAAAGTGCTTTCCCATTGGGTCATTTTGTAATAATTCATCCAACGTCTCCATATGATTAGAGAAACAGCATAGATCTTTGACTTGAATATGAATTCCTTATGCAGTATTTGGTTTCAGTGGTGCTAATCACTTGTGTTATATATTCCTTTTTTTTAAGTGGTGACACATCCCATTGTACTACGCCGAGGCGATGTTTTTGAAAAAATTGCCACTGAGTCAGAACGGGAGATTAGGGCGTATAGCCAAAAGCTTGGTCAGAGGTAAATTGTAAGAAGTGTAACGTGTATGAGAGGGACATTTAACAAAGAAAATCTGGAGCTTAGTGGTGAACAGTTAAAATTCGCAACATGGAAGGAGCCACAATCGAATCTTGAGAGCTTAATTGCTCAACATGTATGTCAAGAAAAGAGCTATTTGTCCCCACTAATCTGTGTTAGTGTTTATATTTCACACGGATCCCTTCCATTGTGTCTATTTTATCTCAACTGTGGGGCATGCAGATTCTCTTCTGAAATTTTCTTGACTTGCTATATTAGCCTTTTAATCATGCTACCATGATTAATTTTCTTTCTTATTACTTCATCCAATAAGTGTTATCATTGCAATATAGTTCTTTAACCATCTGTGATTAATCAGTATTAAATTATTTTTAAACTTTTGGCTCACCAACTTAGGGTAAATGAGGTCTTATGACTGACTAAATATGAAATTAAAATATTTGCTGTAGCTCACTGATTTTTTTCTGTGTCCTTGCACAAACTCTGAATTCATCATGCCTATTTTTGTTCATATTTACTTCACTATTGTCAAAAACTAAAGGTGTGTCTCTACGAAATCAAGTTATTCAAGTTTACAACTTTCAAATCCAGTTGCAAATAGGGTCACTGTTAAGAATGAACAGTGACAACCACAACAGCAACTTGTATTCATCTATCAGTTGAAGGTAATGAAGATGTTGGCTAATGATTTTGCTTGGGGACGCAGGGAGAAAGATGTGGATGATTTTTGAATTTTGTAAGAGTTTTGGACATAAAGATTATTTGTGCTAAAAGCATTAGTGTGTTGGAAATTTAATGACAGTTTTCTGACTACTATATTGCAATTGGGTCAGCTTTCCTGTGGGGGAAACTCTTTGGGATAGGTGGGCTGACTGGCCATTAAGAGCTACTTTGCCAAGTGTGTGGGACATCTAACTCGATACACATGTATTCTTGAAACTTGGCAGGGACAATTAAAATGAGACTACAAAAAGGGATGAAGAATTATAAATATTCCAACCTCACAGCTGTCTTTCTGAGTCACATTGAAAACTTTTAATGGGTGCTAATTTGTGGGGGGGGGGGGAGCTTCAAAGAAGATGACAGAATTTGAATTTTGTAGAGCTTGCAAAGTGTAGTGGTGCCCACATGCACTGCACATTATAGCTGTCTATGACCACACCACTGTGGTGCTGCCACTGCTATGATGAGTACACAATGCTGAAACCTCAGGGACAGCGGTAGCATGCTGCTCATGGACTTGAATCTACCAGACTGGTGAAGGCCAAGCTGGCCACAAAGGCCCTATATGTAAACAACTGTGTCACAGGAACTCAGTCAGGCACCATTAGATCAGGTGGCTGTAGATATCTGAAACAGTATCTGCTCTTTGCAGGACCTGACTTTCACATGTGGCCACCACTGGCTATCATGGTAACTGCAACCCTCAACCTCTGTCTTAGAACCTTCTAAGACTTTGCTGGAGAAAATACGTAGTGTCTTGCAGTTGGCTGCTCAAAAATGTTAGACGATAGTTATGATGCTTTGTTTGACAAGTGGCAAAGTTTTCTACCTGAGTGAACCTGAACTCATTTTTGTGGCTCTCACTGCCTCCTAGATGTAGCTGTCTTTGGTTGCCTGCATGTGTCGGGCAAAGTGCCCCTGAATCATTCACAGATGCTTATGGAAATCAGGGCATCTCATTCTATCAATGTACCCCAGTCTGCAATCACAAAAAAATGGATGATTTCCAAGCAATCTTTGTTCCCTAGCATCCATCCTTCCATACTTCTAAATAGGTTTGCTATCTAGCAGTGCAGAGGGCAGAGGTATTCCCTTTTCATCTGAATTTTAAAATAAAGTTGATTATACCTGTGAGGAGCCCAAACGATTGAGTTCTGAAGTGATTCAGTAAAAGCCAGATGTACTTTAAGTGACTCAGCAGCTCTGGAGCCACCTTTCAATATGTGCTGAAATGGTCTCCAGAGAAGTGGTCATCTTAGCCTGGCCCAGGGTCAAATGGAATGGGACCCATTCTCGGGGTTCCATGACTGGCCATTATTCGACATGCCAAGAGTTTGGTCTGAGTGTCTCGATCGTGTTCGGAAGCCTAAGAGGCGGGCAGATCGAGGGTCGGTGTCACGGCAGGAGACTCGTGTGTCGTCGGGGAGGCTGGAAAACCTTATGCTGTGGGCCCGAAGACCCGAGGTCTTTATGATCTTTGGACACAGAGCTCAAAAAAAGTGACGAAAGGGACTTTTAACATCGTAACCCAGCGGGTTGTGGTTATGTCTCCCGCTTGCTGTGAAAATGGGGGTCACCTCCCTCTCCCTTGCCAGGGGGAGAGAGAACCTGTGGTTTGTCGAATGTCAGATGAAATGCAAAGCCTTTGGGGTAAATTTGGTCTGCGTCTTTGCTATCACTTGGCTCATGCTTGTGCTCGGTAGCGGGTGCGCTTTTTGTTTTGCTGGTGGGGGGACTTTGGGGTTCTTGCGTTTAGCTGTCATTTATTCTTTGGGGCACTTCTCTGTTTTTGTGAATGTTCGCGAAGAAAAGGCATTTCAGGATGTATATTGTATACATTTCACTGATATTAAATTTAACCTTTGAACCAGACGGTAGAACTTGTTGATGCTGGGATGTCCGGATTGTCACCACTATCACCTACTCAAACTGCTGTGCCTAATTTGCATACCTTTCACTGCCTCTTCATTCAATTAAAAAAAACTCTACAATCTCTGCCAAATCAAAATGTTTGCATGTATTTTGTGCAAGCCCAAAGAAGTAAAACTAACTTATTGCATAAACCATCTCTGCAAATACTACAGTATGATTACAGATTTTTACTGTACTCCATTCAGGAATGCTAACAGTAGTTTTGCTGCGGGGATTGATAGATAGCTTGTAGTAGATTCTTTCTCTGATTGTTCGGAACTCCTGGCCTAGAAACCACAATCACCAGATTTTAATTGCATTAACAGCACTATGTATCATCCTAATGTTACTTGGAAAAAAAGTTGGAAACATCTACTGTTGAGATTACATCTTCAATTATGAGACTTGTAGAATTCCATTGAGGCTTTCTCCATGTAACCATAGTGTAAATGGTGCTACACTCTTGTCCATTATAATTCTTACAGCCAGAAGCATTTAGCTTAGTAGCTGCAACCTCAGAAGCTAACTCTTTACAGGACTAATGCGGTAATGCCTTTTCTGTTATAGGACAATATTGTAATGCTGGGAATATTACTACTTAGCCCAGTGAAGAAAAGGCCCCAGGGAAGTTTTATTGTGTGTAAGTGAACTATGAAGAATCTCCAACATTTCATGACAAGTTTATTTGGGATGCTTCTCTAAAGTATGAAGTGCAATCCATAAAATCTGCACTCTGGGGGGAAAAATCCCCAGGCCTATTCCTTTGGGCTGAAGGAAAATAGATGAAGTTTTCTCTGCTCAAATATGGAACTTTGGCAACCTTCTTAATATAGCAGTGAGCAGGAGATCATGTGTTGGGGTAGAGATTAGTAGTGGCAGCTAGGAATGAGGCTGAGTGACAGTGATGTGAACCTGCCCAAGCATAGTAGTCTAGGTACATTAGTAAATCTGTATTTGAGGTTGCAAGAGGTACTGGATCCTTGTGAAGACAAATGTTGAGAACAGTTCTGTGAGTGGCCAATGTCTGTTTGGAACCGCCTTCTCCCTGTGTTAGTTGTTAACTGCCTGAATGACCATCTTTGGATCCTTACAGCTAGCCAGTGTGTTTTTTTAATCCATTCGAATGTAGGATGTAAGAAGCTGTTGAATGAATAGGAAACATTCATGGACTGCAAACATGAAGAAGAGCTGCTATTTTATAAAGATGGGAATGAGGTGAGTGATTGTTGTTGACAATATTGAGGAATTCCCTAGAGGTGGAGATCTGTTCTCGCAAAGGAAGTTGGAATATAGAGTAATGTGGAAAGATTAAGTTGTTTTGGGGAGTGGGATTTGCAAAGATACAGTCTCAGAACATAATTAAATCTCTTCTGATTGGTATTGGTCTATTATTGCCACATGTACCAAGATGCAGTGAAACACTTGTCGTGTATACAGTTCTTGCAGATTAAATCATTGCACAGTGCTTTGAGCTCAAATAAGGTAAAATAATAACAATGCAGAATAAAGTGTAAAAAGCTACCAAAAATGTGTAGTGTAGGTAAATGACGAAGTGCAAGATCTCAACAAGGTAGATTGTGAGGCCAAGAATCTATCTGATTATACAAGAAGTCCGCTGAAGAGTCTGATAAGTGGGATAGAATTGTCCTTGAGCCTGGTATATGCACTTTTAGGGGTTTGTACCTTCTGCCTGAAGGGAAAGGGGAGAGGAGAGAATATCCATGGTGGGAGGGGTCTTTGTTTATGCAGCTGCCTTAATGAGGCAGTGAAAGTGTAGATAGAATCCATAAAGGGAAGACTGGTTCCTGTAATGTTTTGAGCTGTATCCATAATTTCCTGTGGGTTGTTGTGTTCATGTACAGAGCTGTTGCCATACCAAGCTGTTGTGCATCCAGACTGTATGAAAAATCATTGATTTTAAAAAAATAGGTAAGATACAATGGGGACATGCCAGATTTCTTTAGCCTCCTGAGAAAGTAGAGGTATTGGTAAGCTTTCTCAGCTTTCTTAGCCATGACATCAACATGATTAGACCAAGGCAGGATATTAGTGATGTTCACACCTAGGAACCTGAAGCTCTCAACCCTCTCAATATCAACACCATTTGTGTAGACTGTAATGAGGTTCACAGTGACACTGTATCCCAGAATAACTCTGCAACATAGGTTGCTGATGGACAATGTTACAGAGGACATGCGTTGTCTGTTACAGAGGCGTTAGAGTCAATTGAACACCAAGGTTGCAAGAAGTCAAGTTCAATCTGGTGATATTTGTATCCACCACCGTGGGTGAGCAAGATTTTAGAGGTTGAAACTTAAAATGGTTATTTTAGACTTAAATTGGTCAAGAAAATTTATTTGGCAGTTGTAAAAGTAACCCAGATTTGGTAGGTGGCACTGCATCCAAGTATCTTGAAGAGAGAGGTGGTGTTGAAGATGTGCTTGCAATTTTTTTTCAGAAGCAGAGAGGTTGTACTTTTGTGGAGACTGCAGATACTGATATCTAGAGCAACATACAGAGTATAGGAGAAACTCAAGTCGAGCAGCATCTATGGAGGGAATGCACAGCCAAAGTTTCAGGTCACTGCCATTCATCTGAACTGAAAGATAGAGGGGAGATATCCAGAATTTAAAAAAAAAAAGTGGAGCAAGAGTTGTAGGCCACAGTTTGATCTAGGTCAGATAGGGTGTTGGGCAGGTGGGGAGTGAAAATGGTTTCAAAAGCTGGGAGGTGATGGATAGAATCGAGAAAGGGTTGAAGATGATGGAATCTGATGGGAGAGTAAGGTGGAGCTTGGAATCGGGAGGGAGGTGGGAGGGTCAGATGGGAGCCAGTGGGAGGATGGGCAGGTGGAAAGGGTGAAGAAGGGGAAAGAGGCAGGGTGGACCAGGATGAGAGAGGACAGGATCAACATTCATGCCAGTAGAGGGAGCAGCAGATAGGACTCATGGCTAATGACTCATGACTCGTCGCATAGGCGGGGAATTGGGAGAGTAAAAGCAAAGTTTTTGAATGTGGTAACTCTGGAATGTAATTTGGCACAGTGGGAATGGTAAGGATAAACCAACAGGCTGCTGAACAGATGTTAAGTAAAAAAAAGCCTGTTCAGCAGCACCTCAAACATGTGAATGGGAATAAGATGGAATGGGGAAATTGATACAAAGATGCATTTGGCTGTGGAACAAAGAAACTGGCACTTGGCTTTCATCTCCAGGTTGATTCTAGAGTGATGAGTAATTTTGGGAGAACTGAGGCCTGATCGTATTTAAATTAATCCTGTCTAATCATGGATCATAAATTAGCTATGCAGCTGATATACTTATGGCCTGAACTTTATCGTAAGTAATTTTAGATGGTATATAGAGCCTTTTCCCCCCTCAACGTGTAACATCTTTGGAAAAAGGCACATTGTGTAAATTATTTAGGAAAATTTAGATTCATTTTAGAGTAGGTTAAAATGTCAGCACAACATCATGAGCTAAAGGACCTGTACTGTGCTGTTTTTGCAAAGTAAACAATGATAACAGATTAAAATCTCCTTTTAGGTGTTTGTTTACTGTTGTGCTTAAAATTATGCAGTGTTTTCCAGTTAATTGGGACATATCAGGACCAGCACATTTTGGCCTAATTATGCAGCTGCCCCAATTAGCTGGAGTTTCATGGAAATAGTTAAAAGGTATTTAAAAAAAAAGATAAACTGCCATTTAACTGAGTAACAGTTTATGTATTTAAATGAAATACAGAGCAAGTTAGAATGCCACCAATACCCCTACAATACTATAAAACTGTGTTAGTTCCTAATAATTGAGTGGAGGAACTCACTGCTGTTTCTTTTGATTGTAAATGAACAAAACAAGCACAGACATTTATTGCAGATAATTGACGGCCTTCATACAATGTTTTAGATGATTGCATCCTCCAAGTCTTCATTTTCATTGTAACATTCAAGATGATTGTCAATACCTTCATAATTCCTAATTTGTTGAGTAGTGAAGACTGGTTCATTTTCATTTCTGGCATCATCAAGCCTGAGTGCTTGAAACCGCAGCGAGCAAAACAGTTCCGACTTGTCTTGCTGCCTATTTCTCACCAACTATCAGTGAGGAAAAATCACTGCTTTTTGAACAGAACCATACACAACAGACGCTATTTTAAAAAAAAAAGACTGATGTCTCTTAAACAGTGTATTCTGTAAGGGTCATGCAAGTCCACGTGACAGATGCATGTTAGAAACTGCTCAGCAACAGTTTCCTGTCCTAATTAAGTGGCATAGTGTCCCAAATAAACGGGAGTCCCGGTTAACCAATAGCCTAATTAACCAGAATCCACGGTATTTGTTGCATTGTATAGCAACAGTTGGTAAAATGTAAGTTTAAGAGTTTGAAATGGATGTTGTTTCTCTATTATGATTTGAATGTACTTAAATCCCGCATGCCAAGCTGTGTGGGCCCTAATGCCCTTCCCTTGGACAACATCAGTGGCATGGAGAGGGGAGACTTGCAGCATGGGCAACTGCCGATCTTCCATACAACCTTGCCCAGGCCAGCGTCCTGGAAACCTTCCAAGGCGCAAATTCATGGTCTCACGAGACTAACGGATGCCTATAAATCCTGCATGGTAGACTATCCTTTACCACTCTTCTCACTTGTATGAAGTTAAAATATTAACTAGCCATCAACAAGCAAATTATTTTTCCATGCTTCTACGTTATGTAAAACACACCTACATATCTGCAAATACATTTCATGCTAGTTTAGAAGGACATGTGGTTTTCTTCTCTGAACAAGATTAAACCAATTGGATGTTTATGGCAAATAAAAATTAGAATTGCTTTAGTCCATGATTATACATTAAAAGACCAGTAATATAGCTGCTGTAATACAATTAGTTGACTTCTCTTTGTATTCATGAGTCATGCAAGTTCTTTTGGAAAATCTGGAGGATAGAATAAATTAGGCTGGTGTACCTCCTTCCTGCCTCCACGAGAGAAATACAAGTCAGCAGGATTTTATTCTGGTGGCATAGATGGATGTTATTAGCAAACAAGACCGAGGTTTGCCAAACTCTATTTTACCATTGTTATTATACTTCCAAGTGTGCAATGAAGTTGCAATAAAAATGGTTTTGATGTTTTGTAAAATTAATTTGTATTCTGTTCAGGATTAATGATTTTTCATGATTATAGAAACATAGAAAAACCTACAGCACAATACAGGCCCTTTGGCCCACAAAGTTGTGCCAAACATGTCCCTACCTTAGAATCTCTGTACCTACTCCTCAGCACCTTAAATCTGTGTCTTCTTGTGGCAACCATTACAGCCCTAGGGAAAAAGCCTCTGACTATCCACACGATCAATCATCTCAACATCTTATACACCTCTATCAGGTCACCTCTCATCCTCCGTCGCTCCAAGAAGAAAAGGACGAGTTCACTCAACCTGTTTTCATAAGGCATGCTCCCCAATCCAGGCAACACCCTTGTAAATCTCCTCTGCACCCTTTCTATGGTTTCCACATCCTTCCTGTAGTGAGGCGACCAGAACTGAGCACAGTACTCCAAGTGGGGTCTGACCAGGGTCCTATGTAGCTGCAACATTACCTCTCGGCTCCTAAACTCAATTCGACGATTGATGAAGGCCAATGTACCGTATGCCTTCTTAACCACAGAGTCAACCTGCGCAGCAGCTTTGAGCGTCCTATGGATTCGGACCCCAAGATCCCTCTGATCCTCCACACTGCCAAGAATCTTACCATTAATACTATATTCTGCCATCATAGTTGACCTACCAAAATGAACCACTTCACACTTGCCTGGGTTGAACTCCATCTGCCGCTTCTCAGCCCAGTTTTGCATCCTATCGATGTCCCGCTGTAACCTCTGACAGCCCTCCACACTATCCACAACACCCCCAACCTTTGTGTCATCAGCAAACTTACTAACTCATCCCTCCACTTCCTCATCCAGGTCATTTATAAAAATCATGAAGAGTAAGGATCCCAGACAAATCTCTGAGGCACACCACTGGTCACAGACCTTCATGCAGAATATGACCCGTCTACAACCACTCTTTGCCTTCTGTGGGCAAGCCAGTTCTGGATCCACAAAGCAATGTCCCCTTGGATCCCATCCCTCCTTACTTTCTCAATAAGCCTTGCATGGGGTACCTTATCAAATGCCTTGCTGAAATCCATATACACTACATCTACTGCTCTACCTTCATCAATGTATTTAGTCACATCCTCAAATAAATAAATTAATTAAAAAAATAATAATTCAATCAGGCTTGTAAGGCACAACCTGCCCTTGACAAAGCCATGCTGACTATTCCTAATCATATTATACCTCTCCAAATGTTCATAAATCCTGCCTCTCCGGATCTTCTCCATCAACTTACCAACCACTGAAGTAAGACTCACTGGCCTATAATTTCCTGGGCTATCTCTACACCCTTCCTTGAATAAGGGGACAACATCCACAACCCTCCAATCCTCCGGAACCTCTCCCGTTCCCATTAATAATGCAAAGATCATCACCAGAGCCTCAGCATTCTCCTCCCTCGCCTCCCACAGTAGCCTGGGGTACATCTCATCTGGTCCCGGCGACTGATCCAACTTGAACTTTCAGGTTGAAAGCTTAAGTATAATGGTTCCAACATTCCTCATGCAAAAATGAAAATGGTAATGAAGATCCCTTGATGCTGTATAGCTTTCTATCATTGATGAACCATTTTTGATGTGTAGAAATGTAGAAACGAGTTGCCTGTCTAGTAGATTATGAAGTGTTTTTTTAATAATGTAAGTGGCGCTAAGACACTGGGCTAATTTCCTTCTCCTCATAAGACTACAGAATCCTTTGTATCTAACTTTTTTTTTCCTTGCATTCTATTAGGGATTCTAAGGAATTTCTAATAGAAAATATGCCATTGACCTTGAGGGAAATTAAAACAGAAAAAGCTGTGTGACATCTGGAACAATTGAAAGCACGAATGCTTGTTTTTGAGACCTCACCTTGAATATTCAACAGTGCTCAAGGTCTTCATCTTAGTTGCATCTACAGAAGCCAGCGTAAGCATGCTGTAGCAAATGGAGTTGGTTGATGCATTAAGTATTTTTTAACATGCTGAAATATTTTGGGTTCAAAGACATGAAATTTTGGAAAATTACTCAAGATGAAAGGAACTTGTTCATTTTAAACCTGTAGTTTAAATATTGTTTTCCAGTCCTCAAAAGCAATCCAACAGAATCTCATCTACATTAATTAGCTCACCATCAAGGTGCATAACAACATTCCCTATCCCAATAGCATTTATTACCAGAAAGCGAAGGATGAAGCAGTTCAGACTGTCAAGTGTATTCCACTATTTAGCAAAATCATGAATGATCCACATTGACTACGTCCATCAGCTTTGGTTCTATATTGCCCAGTATTCTTGGCTAGTTAAAATTTCTCTCTCAATTTAAAATGATTAACTGAGTGAGGATTTACTGCTTTTTGACAGAAACTGTTCCAGATTTTTATATTCCTTTGCTAGAAGAATATGTATTTCTTAAGTTCACTTTGAAAGAGCTAGGCTTTGATCAATTGTTAGGTCTTTGTATGATAAAGGCTTGTACTAAATGTTCCAATGAAAAATCCAGATTGTGATCATTTGTTCTTCTGTGTGCTTGCTGTACAGTTTAATTCAGTATTTCAATTTATTAAATGTGAGCTAATTTAATCAAGCTTTCTATTACATTGGCAAGCACAACTTGGGGCATTCACCATAACTGTGAAGGTCAAATTGCTTCCTTTCACCTATTTGTATTATACATGGTATCAGGCCCTTTGGCCTATCTCATCCATTCTGCCTGTGTTGTCCAGTAGTTGGACAGTCCTCTCGCTTTGATGTCAACTAGCGTTTGTTAATTCTATGGGGAAAAATAAGGCTTAAGCTGCTTTGCAGCTCTGTGCCATTTGGCATTGCTGATCATATCTTAGGACAAAACTAATAGGGGAAAGTTTTTTTTTGTGATCCTAAAAGATGCTTCCATTTGGGTATCTATCATGGAAAATTATGGACATTCTCCTTTTGTTCTGGAAATTTGGGTGAACAGGTGAACAGTCCCCAAGATTGGGTCTTGAGATTACTTTGGTGGGGCCATTGTGGTGAGACAGCCAGCAAAAGATCCACCTGACCACTGTGAGTATGGATGAAAGATGGGAACCAGATATAAGAGGGCACTGAAAAGACAGTGGGATGCTTTGTCTGCAGGGGTGCAAGTGAATGCTAGTGATTAGGGAAGAGATGTCGTTTTTGAAATGTGACTTGTATTTGGGCAATATTTCAATAAGTTGTTGGTAACCTGCAGATTAACTGTATAGTTTTCCTTGGGTTAGATTGCTGTTCGAAAGCAAATCGGCCTATCAGTAGGAACCTCCCATATTAAAATATGATGCAAGTGGCCTAATATCAGTTCAGGGAAATTGGTCATTGCAAGAACATCTGTTTCAACAGAGATGTGAATTAACTGTCTGCCAAAGCTGGGATTCAGAAGGCCAGTTAACTTCTGAAAAATGGATGCTGAGCATCCAAATTTATAATCTATCCTGTTTTCCTCAGATAAATGCCTAATATAAATGCCACAAAACTGAATACTTGGTCAGATTTTCCACTGAGAATGTGTTCTCTTGAAGGACACATGCCTTTTTATGATCTGATCTGCACTGAAAATGTGACTAACTTTAATGTTACTTCACTCACTAAACTATAATGGATGTAAATTTTAAAACCACCTCATATGAAAGGCGCCAGAACAAATGGTACTTAAAATAATATCATTGTGTAGACTTGGAGTACAATAAATGTGAGAATATTCCACTAATTCTTTTCTGAATGTGAGAAGCTCATTTCTAATCTAACTCAAGATTTAGGTAAACCGAACAGAGCATTTACATTTTTGGCTCTAAACCAGATTGAAGACCTGCATATAAACGTTCCCTTCCACCTACAGCCTGAAACCATTTCCCAGGATGCTTAGTTATATTGGATGGAATCGCGTCTGTTCTTGTACTTGTCCTTGTTTGACCTCTGAAACTGATACCGTCATTTGAAAGGAGTGTTTTGCAAGGAAAAAATATTTTGCCTCTAAAAGAAATGAGGATAGGCCAAGTGTAATACATCATGGTTTCTTGCACAATATTTTATATAACATATGAACTGAAAACAATATTTTTATAGGTTTAGATTATCTGAGGAAGATGTGAAGGTATTGGGTTTTTTAATATTTGAGAAGCTTGTTTTTACTGCCTATCAAGGTTTTGGCAGATTTTTTTAAAGCAATGCCGTTGACACTCATTGAAATATTTAATTCTGTAAATCTGCCTAAATGCCAAGCTGCCAAATATATTTTGGATAAACTAAAATGGTGCAGAAGCTTAGCTACATCTGAAAAGTAGCACTTTGTTGGCCTGCTGTGCACAATCCCCATGAAGGTTAATTTGAGGGGTGCTCACAATTCAGTAGCCCACAAGGCAAAATGTGCCTGTGAAACATCCGGTAATACAATTTTAAGATCTGCCTTGCACCTGGCTCTGTAACCTCCTCAAGGCTTACAACTGTCAAAACTCTATGTTAGTCTGTATGTGGTCTCACAAATACTCTTTGTATCTGAAGCATAACCACCTACTTTTGAATTACTTTCCGCCTTATGAGACTGGACCCACAGTACAACTTGTGATAGTTTGCCTTTGATTACTTGCTGGAACCACACATCAGTGCCATCACAAAGAAAGCACAACAACACCTCTACTGTCTTAGAAGTTTGCATTGATGCAGTATGTCATATAAAACTCTGACAAAGTTGTATAGTTGCCCAGTGGAGAATATCCTGACTGGTTGCATCATGGCTTATTATGGAAGCACCAATGCCCATGAACCAAAAAGCTTACAATAACTGGTGGACACAGCCCACTCCATCAATGGCAAAACCTTCTCCATCACTGAGCACAACTACAAGGAGTGCTGCCACAAGAAAGCAGCATTCATTGTCTAGGACCCCCACCATCCAGGCCAGGCTCTCTTCTCACTGCTGCCATTGGGAAGTTAGTTCAGGAGGCTTGGATCCCACGTCACCAGGTTCAGGAATGGTTATTACACTTCAACCATTAGGCTCCTGAACCAGCGTGGATAACCTCACTCACATCGACACTGAACTGATTCCATAACCTACGGACTCACTTTCAAGGACTCCACAACTTGTGTTCTCAGTATTATTTTACTTTTTTTTAATCTGCACATTGTCCGTTTCAGTCTTTGTGTGTAGTTTTTAATTGATTCTATTGCATTTCTTTGTTAAACTGTGAATGCCTGCAAGAAACAATCTCAAGATAGTGTATGGTGACATTTACGTACTTAGATAAATTTACTTTGAACTAGTGCCACCTACATTCTTACCTCCACCTTCCTGACCTAACTGCACACAAAATAAGCTTGTGCATGTAAACTGCTTAGACCAACCTGATTCTCTTTAGCCTCCTTCTAAAACCCTCCACTGCTGGGCTCCTTGTCTGATCGTCATCCTAGGGCAGGGTTCCCAAACTTTTTTTTTAAATGCGTGGACCTCTACCATTAACCAAGCGGTCTGTGGGTCTCGGGGTGGGAACCCCTCACTGTTCTAGGCTGAAATTTAATTTCCCCCCGGTAAGCACTGATAAAGTTGAAGCTGAAGTTTCATCGTTAACTCTACATTTCTAGTTACTCCATTTTCTCATGGACCTGTCAACCATCCCAGGCTGAATTGCATTATGCACAAACCTGGCACAGTATAAACCCCAGGTTAGGAGTCTGACTCTGCAACCTTAAATGTTGACACTGTTCCCCATAATGAATGAGAGATTTGGAGAAGATGGTTCAAAGAATCAAAAGTTTCAATGGATCATTTTATTATCGAAGTATGTATGCAGAATAAAACTGAGATGTCTTCTCCAGGATAGCCAAAAGTACAGAAAAACCATAAAGTCGTTGAAAGAAAGACATCGGTCTCCCACCGCACGAACAGGAAAGTAAAACAAAAGCTCACAAACCTTAAGCACCCCAACCGTTCCCTCACACAAAACTAACAGATCAACCCACGTGGAGAAACAACAAGAACATCAAACCCCAAAGCCCCAGCCTGCCAGTTGCTAACAAGAAAGAGTGGGCGAGAGCATGAAGAAAGAACACAGAACTGAAAGAGGCCAAGATGAACTACAATCCGATCCATAAATCTCAGAAGTTCAATAGCATCTCTGAGAGAATCGGGGCCCAGTAGCCCCATCCGAGGGAAGTGACTCAAAGCAGCGGCCCCTCCAGGGAAAAATCCCTGGAAACATGACCTCAAGCTACCTGTTTATATGCCAACGTAACTGTGTAGAGAACTATTACTACAGCAGATCCTCTCTGACTTCAATTCTTTGTGCATTTGTATCTCAATTTCAGATTAGGCAACAATGCACGACACTAGTGATATTATTTCAACCAAAGTTTTACTGCTATAGCACTCACTAGCAACTGCAGTCCTCACCTTTACTACACTGTCCCTATGCTTCGTCAAGCAAAATACTGCCCTTCGTATTTTTACTTATTCAGGCTTGGAGATAAGTGGTGGAATGGCTGCAGCAATTTTCTGGAATGAACTTCTAATATAACAATAATAGTTTATTTTTCTCAAGAATGACTTGTATTGATAGAGTTTTGCTTGTTTAAATTTTCTGTGCAAATGCTGATAAACCAGCTTGATATGTAATTTAAACAGGAAGTTATCCATATTGTGTTTAAATTTATTCTCAGGGATGTGAATGTTCCTGGTTGGTCCAAAGTTTTCTGTCAATCCTTAGCTGACCCTGAACTAAGAAACTTGATACGTAAGCATTTCAAAAGCCAGTTACAAGTAAGCCCGTGGATATGTATTTAGGCCCGATGGGAGAAGACAGCAGAGTTCCTTCCCTGATGCACGCTAATGAACAGGTGGATTTTTACACCGATTAAGAGTTTAATGGTCACCACGCACTTTATTCGGACTTGAATTTGTAATCTCTAACTGCTGTGGTGAGATTCAAATTTGCATCTTTGTTCAAGTCTATCAGGCATACTCTTTGCAGGTGCGGCATATTTTCCATATGCTAAGTTTGTACCACTCCAGTGAGCTAAACAATTGTCTTTATCGCTGTTTGCACTTGTATCAAAACACTTGCTGAATGCCTTTCTTGCTAAATGAGGTAATGGGGCATTTCCTAATGGAATTTTTCTTAGCATTTCTATATTTTGGATCCATTAAGATTGTTTCATGAGTTAATTTTGACTACACATGAAAAGACAATGCATACAAAGTACTATATTTCCAAATTAATGAGGAGATGTACTTTATGACTTTTATTATTTCTTCAAGCATAACAATGTTTTAAGGTGTCGGGTGCCACTTGGTGAAAATTATTATTGTTTAGATTAGTATCTTCTCCACTTGTGAATTTGTTTTTTTTTTTTTGCCAGTTTTATGGAAAAGACCTAAATAGAAAATCAGAACTACTGGTAGATGCACAAGATGAGGTTGGAGATGCTGCGATAATGGTGTCTCAGACGCCGTATAAAATGAAGTGTGCGATGTTTAATGGAATTATTTACTTGAAAGAAAGGATTCTTATCTCTTCCAAACATGAATTGTTTTAATTTGCCTATATTGACGTTTTCAGTATTCCTGGATTATTTTTAAAAATATTGTTGCTTCATGTTATCCTCTCTCTAAAAATGAATGTTTAAATCTGATAAAATCTGAACATGAGATGTTTATTACTTCTCAGTGTTCCAAAATTTGTATATTGTGCTAAAATGTGTATATTATTAAATTTTATCATTATGTGTATTAGCTGTTCTTTCCAGTTGTGGAACATGTCAGTTTTTTTGCTTTTTGCTATTATTTTGTTCCTTCAATAATACACTTGCCCTTTTCTCAGGACTGGCAATGTTTTGACCTGGTGTCACCCATCACATCTGGAGACTGCTGAAGAGCAGCCACGAGGATGGAAGTGTTCTCTTGGTAAGAAATCTAAGTGTAAACAATTGTAGTTGTCGTTTTTTTGGATGTGCCATTTAATTAGCTGTGTTTTGTTCGGATATTGCCAAACAAGGCAGTCCCCAGTGTAAAAGAGCTATGACCTAGAGATCTGAGTAATTACAGGCTGCAGATAAATGCAATTTTAAAAAAAAATCTGAGACAAGAGACAATTAATGCTGGAATCTGAAGCAAAAAGACAAATTACTGGAGGAATTCTACGAGGCAGGCAGCATTTGTGGAGGGAAATGGATAGTGACATTTTGGGTCTGTTTCCTTCCATAGGTTTTTTTTGCTAAAATAATTGATATCAATTTCATTTGGCAAAACTTATAAGTTTAGTTGACACATCAGTTAACTGAATTAAGTTAGTTGTGCTTAAATTCATTTGCACAAATGAACATTGTAGTAAGATGCTTTCTTGTATACTTCCATGTATTCTTGTGGTAGGTCAGAAATTCAGCAGTTCTCTTCATTTACAAGACTAATTTTGGGTGATTGTGTAAAAACATCAGTTGCCAGTGGTATCTTTTTTCATTTATTATTTTTGTTAATCAAAAGAGGAGTTCAATATACCATATATCTCTCAAAGACTAACAAGTCATTTTGAGAGCTTTCTGATAACATCATTCATGAAGGTGTTGGCGCGTGGCCAAGTGGTTAAGGCGTCGGTCTAGTGATCCGAAGGTCGCTAGTTCGAGCCTCAGCTGAGGCAGTGTGTTGTGTCCTTGAGCAAGGCACTTAACCACACATTGCTCTGTGATGACACCAGTGCCAAGCTGTATCAGCCCTAGTGCCCTTCCCTTGGACAACATTGGTGGCGTGGAGAGGGGAGACTTGCAGCATGGGCAACTGCCGGTCTTCCATACAACCTTGCCCAGGCCTGTGCCCTGGAAACCTTCCAAGGCACAAATCCATGGTCTCACGAGACTAACATGCCTAACTCATGAAGGTATTTGGACATAAACCGAAGTGGATCAGTAATTGACGCAATTTCATTGTCCCAATAAAATAAATAAACCTATTCCATTTTCTGCTGTGCACTGAGTGACATTTGAGTTGGTGATATACCCTGGAAGTTCATTGCCAGGGGCTTGCCCAGCACTTGCAGCAGTACAAAGGAAAATGTTACTGCTAAACCAGACCAGAATGTCTCAGGATGGGTGATCAAAAACAACCATTTTTTAAAAATCTGTATGATTTATTTTAACTTTATATGACCACAATTTGTTTCGGGGAAGAGAGTTTTATTATGTGCGTCTTTAATTGACTTCCCAAAAACATTTTGTTTCCACAAATCATTGAAATCTGTACACGTGTGCAGATTTTTATTCTGTGTGTTATCCATTGAAATCTGACTATTACAATGGGTGCTATTGAGGACAAGATTTCCTCAGCTACAATTCCCTAAACAAGCTCATGTTTATCTTTCTGGTATTAAAACCTAGTACTATACCAGTGTAAAAAGTTATACTTTCCATTTGAGGAATCAAATATGAAATGGAAGCATATGGGATTTAAAATCCTTTTTTTTTCAATTTTTTTTTAATTGATTTAAAAGAATAAGGATAAATACAAACCAGAGGGGGATCCTTTTAAACTGAACATGTTTTTGCAGCTGGAAGAGACTGCACAATTTCTTTTAGATGTTAGCCCAGATTGGATTGTTATATATTAGCTACAACCCCAAAACTTTGTTTTATTATTTATTTAGCGATGCACCACTAAATACTGCTAAACACAGCATTTCACTAACCACTCCACTGTGACGCCCGTGATTATTGAAGTAGGCACATTTTCACTACAGTTTGTACTTTTCCTGCAGAGATTATCATTAGATGGTCAGTTATTATAAGAGAATAGAATAATTCTGTTAATTCAGAAAAACGTCAAACATTTGGAAATCATTCAATGAAATTGTTTCCCAATTTACACTCATTCCCTTCAAGATGACCCCAGGTTATATCGATGATGTTGTGTCCCACAACATCCTAGGATGTATCTCAGCATTATAAGCTGTAGCACAGCTAGTGACATCCAGGAATAGTCTGGGTAACAACCAAGAACGGGTTGGTGATCACTGGAGAGACGGTTGACAGCTCAGAAAGACGGCAACCCAACCTGCATTTTCCGAGAAGACAGGCTTACCGATGTATACCCCCTGGGGAGCCGGAGAAGGGTGAGGAGGAGAGCACCCCACCGGGATGGACCCAAGAATGTCGACCTGTGTGAACAAATAACCGATTAAGAGTGTGAGATGCATTTGTGGCAGGGTCAGTAAGAACATGCGTGGTCTAAAAATGCATCAGACCAAAATGAAGCACCTGGAGCAGGAGAGGGCAACACAATGTAGAGGATTCATTCCTGGTGAGATGCAGGAGGATACCAGCCCTGAGTCACCCCATAGTGCCCAGCACCTCCAAGTGCCAAAAACTCCCAGAGTAGCAGAACACCAGCAGGTTAAATGGCCTCCAGCAAGCCATCGGGGGAGGGGGGAGGGGCTGACTGCAGTTTGAGGAAGACATAATGCATATCACTAAGGCAATAGCCAAGGGGAATGTTGACAGATGACTCTAGATCATGTCAACTATCATTGCATTACTGAGAGATTTAGCTTAGTGGAGAAGAAAGCCATGAAAGCCCCCTACATGATGAACTGTAGGGCAGCCTAAATACACAGTCTGTGTCAAGTGCTCTAGTCCCTGCCTAAGCAGTACTGGGGAGGGGGTCACAAGTGAAGAAGAGAAACTGCCACTGATTGAGTTCAGTAACATTCCTAGAAGTATGCTTATGATACTGAGTAAGGCAGAAAGGCATAGAAGACTTGGGGGAGGGGGGAGGGGGGAGGGGTGGTGGGAGACAAAAAATAAGCTGCCTTTATCGCGAGCCCCCATCGATTCACCAAGTAGCTGCTAGGACAGAAGCATAGTGGGTACCGTGCGTGCTCCAAACAAGAGATGGATCTCTACCTTCAGAACTCCCTCAGTGACTCGGAGGGAGTGAGAGCTAAGAGACCACAGTGCCCCTAGTAAATTCTCCCCCCTCCTGCAGTTGAGTTCAATGGCAAGGAGATCCTGGAAGTAGTGAGAGCAGCCAGAGCTAGGTCTGCCCCTGGTCCCGGTGGAGTACCCTACAAGGGGTACAAACACTGCCCTAAGCTCCTCCAGCTGCTTTGGTTAAGGTAATCTGGCGTAGGGGAAAGGGGCCAGCGGAGTGTGCAGAGGGAATCTGGATCCCCAAAAAAGGAGAACTCCACATACTATTATTATACCCCGAGGGGTCTGAAACGACCCTGGTGCCATGGCACACAGGGCAACCAATGGCGAAAGAGCTGCAGTTTGCTTCAAACAGGCCAATCGATGACCAGCATGATAGAAGCGGCTTTCGACCGACAAGTAAGCTAACCCTCACGTGGCACCTACAGAGGTGGGGTGTAGAGACTTTACTGGCTGCTTGCTTTGCAGAACCTCCTCTCCCCTTGGCATGACAGGGGCTACAAAGAAAAGAGGCATCAGGACCGTCACAGAGGCTGCTGAGCGAGCCTCAAAATGGCTACCGATCAAGAGGTGTGACCCATGGATCAGTACTGCTGGGACACAATCCAGGGCCTGATCAATGCCGGTTGGGGTCGCCTGGGCGACAGTGTCTGATGTTGAAAGACCCGAAACACCCAGTGACTCCAGGTTACATCACTGACGACGTGCCCCAACACATCCTAAGATGTATCTCAGTATCACCGCCTTTACTCAACAGTGTAAATAGTGAAACCCATTTTGGCTGGTTTAAAGTCACTCCTGAAAGCTCTTCAGTAAAGAAATAACCAAACAATGGTGTTTTTGTACATTTCCCTAATCCTTTTTTTGGGGGGGGGGGGAGAAAAGGACAATAAATCCATTAAGATAGCTTGAAACTAAAGAAAATTCGAGCAGTTTTTGAATTTCCCATAAACTCAGTAAGTTACTCTTTTGAGTTTTCCTTTCTCTAGTCCCCTCCCCCAGCGCAGCACCATACATGAAGTTATTTTTCATTGGCTGAGGGAGGTGGATACACTCTGCTACGATGGGATAGACACTGTTACTGTTTTCCAAAGGCCGGGCAGTGCACAGCTTCCTACACTGAATTCAGCATAGCGAGCAGGGACAGTTAGCATCCAGTACATTGTCCTAAACGTTTGAAAGGGAAGAATTTGTTCTGATTTTAATGATTAAAATAAAAAAATACTTCTTGCTGTGACAGAAGGCCACACCAGGAGAACTTCAGTGTCTTGTAACTACTGTGTGCAAGATGCATGCAAGTACCTCCCTTACTCTTGAACCATTATTTCACTGACTCACTCCCTTACTTCGCAACTCCAGTACGAAATGGATATTTGTTCCTTGTATTGAATGCTGAGGAGCCTCTACATAAAAACCGTCCACACTGGAAATGAAGCCAGGGTCCGATTTCAGGATGGTTGAGAGCTGAAATGTGGCTCGATTAAAGAGTATGGTGAGGATGGGGAAGGTTGGAAAGCAGAGGTCTGAAGCCTCTGACTTTGACCACTGTCTACCAATTTATATGAAAGATCAACTTTAATCACCATATATATTTACATAGATTAAGAATGAAGCTTTCCTTTGTTGGAAAATGGAAGCAAAATTGTCAGGAAATTTTGAGAATCCTGCCTCCATTTACAGCTTGGAAGCATTACAAATTTCTCAGATTAATGAATATATGAGATTAACTTAAAATATATTTTTGTGACTGTGTAGTTTACTGATACCTTATGTGCCTCGTGCTGTGTATGACTGTATTGCACCTTGGCCCCAGAGTAATGCCATTTTATTTGGCTGTATTCATGTACGGTTGAATGACAACTGAACTTTAATTCTCTATTTTCTGACATTCGAACCATCCAGTACACAGCCAACTATAATTGGTGTGGTCTGTCCTTAAATCTTTGAAGTGATTTAACGTGACATCTATCATTCTACACATCCAGAAGTCTTTCAGTCCAAGAGAGCTCAGTGATTCAAAGTGCAGCTCCTGCTGTTATTTTAACAAAAAGGATTGTAAAGTTTCAGAAGGAAGCTGGCTCGGCTCCACAGGGTTTTGCTAATGGGAGCTATTGCAAAAAATTATGGTGCTGTGCCAGGATACAAGCTGGGAGATTGATTGGGATACAATTGTAATTTTTTTCTTGGCACAGCTGCTTTTTTTACCTATTGTAGGTAAAGATTTGCAACAGGCCAAGTTATTTCATCACAAAAGATCACCGAGCTAAACCACAGAGAATGTAGCATACTGTGTTAACTTTAGCATGGATTACTTTTCTAAACTTGAAGATTTCTTTTCAACTTGTTATTAAAAGATAGTCAATATTCTGGAATAGCAGGTACTAGGAAAGCATTGACAAGAAGTTTGGGAAATGTTGTCAAATAGTGCCTCAGCATTAGTGTTTTAGCATGAGTCACTGAGTCTTCCTGAGGGATGTTGTTTCACCAAAAGAAATCTAACATGCTCTCACACAAGATATTTTTATAATCATTGGGAAAGTTTCCCTGTAATCAACATTCTGGAGTATTTTGACTGGACCAACACGGAAACAGACAGAGCCCAACCATTATACACAGCCAGGACGAACCAGTCAGCTGTCTAGCACACCGTTCCTTACCTGTACAGTATTTCATTTCAGGCAGCATTTAGCATAGCAGTTAGTGTAACAATATTCCTTCTCCAACCCTTGACCTTCCCCATCTACCTAGCTTCACCTATCACATTCTAGATAGTCTCTTTCCTTCTCCCCTCCGCCCCCACCCAATTTTTAAATTCTGGCCTCTTCCACTTCCTTCTCAGTCCTGAAAAGGGATCTTGGTCCAAAATACTGACTACTGTATCTGTTCATTTCCATAGATGTTGCTTGACCTGCTGAGTTCCTTTAGCAGTTTTGTGTGTTGATTTGGATTTCCAGCATCTACAGACTTTCTTGTGTTAAAACACCAGCAACCCAGGTTTAACTCTGTCCCTGTCTATAAGGAGTTTGTACGTTCTCTCCGTGATCATGTGGGTTTCCTTTGCGTGCTCCAGTTTCCTCCCACATTTCAGAGACGTATGGGTCAGTAGGTTAATGAATTTCATGGATAAAATTTGTCAAGGTGGGCTCATTGGGCCAGAAGTGCCTGTGGCTGTGCTGTATCTCTAAATAAAACAAACAAAAAAATCACTACCTGTGTTGTTCATCACCACCTTACCTTCCAGCTTGTTGCCTAAGGACAAGGGCAGCATGCATATTGGAAATCCAGTTTCTTGACAAGTCACACACCTTCCTGACTGGAAGGCAGAACACCATTCCTTTCTGATGACTGGCTGGGTCAGGATGGAAACCAGTATCTAACAGGGCAGTGGCAGGACCTTCAACTTGCTCACTACCAAGATGGAATATCCTTAAGACTGGCTTGTTAAAGACAATTAGAAATGGACAGTAAATGCAAGGGCTGCCATTTACAAATCTCTTCCTGCCATTAAGTGCTGAGATATGAACAAAGGAGAACAGAGGATTCCTAGCGCTCACAAAACGCTGGAGGAACTCCTCAGGTCAGGCAGCATCTATGGAGAGGAATAAAAGTTCAATGTTTCGAGCCAAGACCCTTCATCAGGGTCTGATGATAGATGCTGCCTGACCTGCTGAATTCCTCCAGCATTTTGTGTGTGTTACTCTGGATTTCCAGCATCTGCAGAATCTCTTATGTTTATATAGAGGATTCCTAAAACAGTTCAGAGGGAATAAGCAAAATTATGACAGATAAATTAGCTCAACCAATGAAAGGCGAACTCTCAAGTTTTTTTTTAAAAAAGGGACATGCAATTAATAAAGTAGTTATGTGATGTGAGACATTTTAGGATAAAAATAACAGCACTAACTAATTCCTAAATGGAGGAACACTTGGTGCTCAGAAATAACAAGAATTTGTTTGGTACCATTGACAGGTTACTGGATGAACAATAAAACTCAAAGGGGTACGACGTTCTGTATGAGGAAACAAAAAGAAATATGAATCACTGATTTACACAGAGATTGAGATGAAGGCTGAGAGGCTGATAGAATGTTAGAAATGAAGGAAGTCAACAGACACGAGGTCGATGTAGAAAAGTGGCATGGAGGTTAAAACAAAAGTCAGCAATGATTTCATTGAATAGTGGAGCAGGTACAAGGGTTTCAACGGCTCATTTTATCTCTTATTTCTTGGTTACTTTGGCTTATGAAAGCAGATTTTTTAATTAGTTCTGAATTAAAGATCTTAAGAAATAATGAAGTTACTGGCACTGACAAATTAGACTGTAGCACCAGAACAGGCCCTTCAGCCGATTTAGTCTGTGCCAAACTGTTGTTCTGCCTAGTCCCATTGACCTGCACTTGGACCTTAGCCATCCCTTCCCCCTCCCACCCATGTACTTGTCCAGACTTAATTTAAATATTGCAATTGAACCCACATCTATCACTTCCACTGTCAGCTCATTCCATATTCACGTCACCCTCTGCGTGGAGAAAGGTCCCCCGAAGTTTCCCTGAATTATTTCACCTTTAACCTATGACTTCTAATTCTCACCTCACCCAACCTCATTAGAAAAAGTCTGTGGATGCTGGAAATCCAGAGTAACCCACATAAAATACTGGAGGAACCTGGGTCAGACAGCATCAATGGAAAGGAATAAAAGATTCTATCAGGCTGAGACGCCTTATTAGGGTCTGCTTGCATCTACCCTATTTGTTTCCTCTCATGATTTCTAATTCCTGTTATCAAATCTCTCATTCTCCTATGCACCAGGGGAATAAAAGTCCTAGCCTATTCTATCTTTCCCTATTGGATAATTTGTGCATTTTCTATGTTGTGGTGACTCTGAAAGTAAAATTTAATCTTCAAGAAATACTGTGTTTTTGAGTCCTGTTTTTAATATTTTAGTATAAAAATCTTTTAAGAAGTTATGCTGTTCATTATGTAGTGTTATATTTTCATTACAGGAGATACTTCCTACCATCCACCAGGAAAAGAAATGGTTTCAAGATGGGGAACAATAAAACTGAAGTCTTGCTTGTGACTCCTCCAATGGATGCAGATTTATATTTTGCTGAAAGAAGATGGAGTCCCTCTTTTCTTTCAATCATTTTCCTTCCATGTGCTTTGACTTGGTGTATGGGTCTTGATGAGGTGGCACAGCTTATAAGTTTGGTTTTGTTTATTTTTTTAACTTTTAGATTAAACAAATTGAGGGGACTCTGAACCTGACTGATATATCATGGATAATATTACAACAAACAGCAGTTTTACCAAACTGGAACACTAATATGTACAAACTGTGAACAACAAAGCAACCAATACAGGTGGGCCTTCAGGCCTTGTCGTACCATGCAACATATTGTCTTCCATTATTACATTGGAAGTGCATAACCAAAGAATTTCAACTTCTACATGTCACTTTCTCATCATTAATAAATAGCATACAAAGGCTGAGAGTCCCTTACATTTTATTTCTATGTATTAAGCTTGTTAGTTCATAACATGTCTGAAATCTTCAATTGCCTATGTAACCTCATATTTTAGCTCTGTAAATTTTATGTATAGAAATACTGTAATAGTACGTAATGCATTGTTTCCTTGTGGTAACTGATAGAGGTGCTGCCACGGGATATGAGACACTGATGAATGGTGCTATTTTGGATTTTAAACATGCTCCTTGGCAAGGTAGCTCTGATGGATTTTGTTTTTTTTTAATTTTTATTTTCTGTTCTGAGAGCATATTGATGCTTTTCTGATTGCTTTCATTTTTGGACTCGAGTGACTTGCTTCTGAATGTTTGGTGGCTTTCATTTTGGATTTATTAGGATAGGAGCAGTACCTGTTGAATGGAGAGTTGAATTGCAGCATACTTGACGCATGACAGTGCCTGAGAGAAAAAGGGGACAATTACAGCATTGCAATCTTACCTTTTTTAAATTGCTTTCTCCCTTTAAGCACTTCTTTAATAGCTCTAAGAAATCTTAAATCTTTTTTTAAAATACTCAACTGTGAGTTGAGATAGGCACTTTGATGTTTTGAACAATGCCATTAATAGAGGAAGTCTGCTAAACATGATAAAATAAGTTGTAGTATCACAGTAACATCAAAATTGGGTAATTGAAAATAGTAAAGTGATTGAGTCAAAAACTAGCGCACATCCATGGAATATAATATTTTCTCTGACTACTTGCTTTTGGAAGGTCTTTTGACATCAAATGGGTGGTGGAAAAGATTGCCAAAGTAGGAGACAGAGAACCTAATCACTTTATTTTTGGAAGGTCGTTTCCCTGTTGGAACAATTTAATAAATTGGAGACAATATTTTTCACAGTTATCACTAAGCACCAAGTCAACCTTGTCTAAGAGTAAACAAGGCCGCATTAATCTCTGATGCTCTTACACTTCTGCGGGTAAACAATTATAGTTTCAAAGGACATGTAAAAATTAATTTATAGAAATCTTTTGACCTTGTAATATTTGTAAACTCAAAGGATTAAGCAGTCAGTTTAATTTAACATGAATCTAATTAATTGAGTATCTTACCATGGAACAAATGATACAGTGTTCTTCTGATTTTATTTTCCATTAAAGAAGCTAGACTTAATTTTTGATCAAGAACAAAAAAAAGTGAAATATTTATTATGAACAGGGGAAAAAGTAGAATGAAAAGGATGTTTGCTATTTTGTGTTTGCTCCCTTTTAAACTAAACCATATAGTACCACCAAATATGAGATGCTGCTGTGTTAGATATGGTCTGAAAGCCCACCTTAAGAAATATTTTGATGTCTCTTTAGCTGTTCCTTCCATTCAAGCCTTCCTGCTTGTTCTAGACTATTCCAGTTTCTGACTGTTAAATGCTGATGCATGTAATCATTATTTACTGTGTTTAAACATTATTTGATTAGAGGTTGTGTAACTAGCAAAGTAGGTCTTTACTAGCATTTTGCATATGTATAAAGGTTAGGCTTTATGATAAAAGTACATGTTTTGCTGAAAATGTGCTCTTCAAATGTTTTACTGTAATATCACATATACCCAGTGTATCACTATTTTGTGCTTACTTTAGTAGAATTCAATAAATATTCATCACAATTGTGTTTATTTTAGTGAAAAGTATAATTATTTCTTTATATTTACAAATAATGTGCCTTGTGGACCAAGTAAGATCAACTGACTTGCACTAATTAGTTCCACAATCCTTGGGGCTTATATGTGCTGTGCATCCAGATGTCTGTGCAGGTGTTGTAGTGGTTTCCACACCTAGACTTTGGAACAAGAGGTTCTGGGTTCAAATCCGACTGGTTCCTTGCACACTTTCCATCCGTGCTGGGTGTAGCGTCGAGCTAGCAACTTGACCTCGTAAAACAGGCAAGCGCCAAAGAAATGGCGAGGTTGCCACCTGCTGCGCCAAAGAAGACGCGGGGAGGAAATATACAACTAGATATACAGCTAAACACCTAAGGCTCTTTCTGGTTAGTACTGCCAACTAACCAGTATGTCCGATAGGGGTGCTATCTTTGATTTTTAGAGACAGAATTAGGATAGAAATGAACTACTTAGCCCAACTTGTTCATGCCAATTAAGGTGCCTACCTGACGCTTATCTGCATTGAGCCCATATTCTAAACCCTTCCTTTCCTTGGACTGGCTAAATGTCATTTAAACATGTTAATTATAGCATCTCCACCATTTCTTCTAGCAGCATCACAACTACTCTCTGCCTGTGTGGGGGGAGAAACAAACATGCCTCTCAGCTGCCCCTTAAATTTCCCTCCCTCCCCACCCCAACCTTCTCATTGTCCCTGGTCAAAGTTGAGAGAGGTAAATAGAAATCGATGAAGGATGATGTCTTGAAATGGAAGGTGCCAACAAAATGGAACCTATTGTGGTTCTGGAAGGCTAGGAGAGTGGAAGCACATTTGCTCTACTGGTTAAACCAAGATGATGAGTTCCTTGCCTTAGGATATAGGAAACCATCATCACCACTTGCACTGTATGAGTAGCAGGTAAAATGAAGAGATTGGGATAAAATCTGAATGGGAAGCTGGATGGAAGGAAACCGTACCAAGATGCCTCAGTGATAATGAAGTTGTAGGAAAACAAATAACCAGTCTGTACATCGCAAACACAAATATATGAAAAACAAAATCCTGAATGCACCTAGTAGGTCAAACAATGTCTGTCAAGGGAGAAGCAGGGGTGAGATTTCAGGCTTCCAACTTCAGCAGTTTCATACTAATGGTGATAATGATGAGGCTGCCTAGTTTCAGTGTTTGTCAAGTGAAGGTCAAATATTGCACAGGGCACCAGGCTAAACCTTCTACTCTCATTTTTAGAGTCTTGGGCCTTTTCATGTCCAGTTGGTAGGGCAAAGGGGGTCTTAACATCTCATCTAAATGTCTGCATCTGCAGCAATGCAGAATTCCATTAAAGCAGCAGGTTTGATTGTTTTGGCTCAATTAATAAGACTAGAACCTTTTAACTTTCTAGCTCTGACAACACTATCCACTAGGCAATGGCTGACTAGTACTTGCAATGGATTGTTGGAAGAAAATGGTACATTGTGAAGATTGAAAGCAAACTTTGAAGCACAGATGCAGTTAATAAATTACTGGGAAAGATAGAGCTCTACACGCACACAAAGGTAGGTGTAGCTAGGATGCTTCCCAACAGCTTTCATTTGGAAACAAGTGAAGGAGGATTGCATATCTATGGTGAAACCAACATTTTAGAACAGAGATTATAGTGTGGTACAGAATGTTCAGCCCATAATGTTGTTTAACCTACTCTGAGTTACTACTCTAACCCTTCCCTCCTGCATAGTCCTCCATTTTCTATCAACCATGTGTCTGTCTAAGAGTTCCTTAAATGCCCCTAATATATCTGATTCTACCACCACTCTTGGCAGGACGGTCCACTCACCACCCACTCTCTGTGTATGGAACTTACCTGTGACACCCCCCCCATACTTTCCTCCACCCATTTTAAAATTATGCCCCTGTCAATAGCCATTTCTACCCTGGGGAAGAGTCTCTGGCTACCCACTGGATTTATGCCTCTTATCATTTTGTACACCTCTATCAAGTCACTTCTCAATCTCCCTCGCTCCAAAGAGAAAAGATCTAGCTCGCTTAAGCTATCTTCATAAGACATGTTTTCTAATCCAGGCAGAATCCTGGCAAATCTTCCCTGCACCCTCTCGAAAGCGTCTACATCATTCCTATGATGAGACGACTGGAACTGAACACAATATTCCAAGTGTGGTCTAACCAGACTTTTATAGAATTGCAACATTACCTCACAGCTCTTGATTTTAAAGTAGAAAATGTTAAAAGTGGTTAAAGTATTTGAAGAGTTATGAATAAAAATGTTTATTTTACAAGTACTGGAGAATGAAAATGTTAAGAATTGGATCCATTGGGCCAGAACAGGCTGAGAGTGAATGTCCCTGGGCAATTCTGTTTGTAAATCTTGAGAATGACAAAGAAATTGGATGATGTCTACAAAGTTGAGACTATGGAGGAAAGATTCAGAGGAGATGAGGTCATTTATAGTTTGGTAAAATAAATTTAATGTTCAATGGTGGCATCTTAGAAACTGATGTCAGAGAGCTGATTTCAGGTTCTACACACAGTCCCAGGCAAAACACGCAAACTCCTTCGATGAGTTTACTCACGCGGCAGGAATTGAGCGTGGATCTTTCAGCTGGCAATGTGCTAATCACTATGTTACTGTGCTGACCAGTACCATATGGCTGAGCTCTCTATCTCCTTCCAGTACTCCAACCTGTAGGTCCACAATGGTGATATTATCTGCAAACTTGTAAATGGAGTTGAAGCAGAATCTGGTCATGCAGAGTATACAGGGAGTAGAGCAGGGTGCTGAGTAGACAACCTTGCGGAGCAGCAGTTTTGAGAATAATTACTGCTTATCCTTAGTGATTGACGTCTGTCAGTTAGGAAGTCAAAGGGGCAGTTGAAGAGGAAGGTGTTGATTTCCCGGTTCTAGGAGTCTGGTGATGAGATTGCTTGGAATTTTAGTTTTGTAGGTGGAGCTGCAGCCAGTAAACAATAGTTGAACGTAGGTGGCTTTATTCTCCAGCTGCTCCAGAGATAGGGTAGACGTGGAAAATGCATCCACTATAGATCTGTTTCAGCAGTAGGTGAACTGTAGTGTTGTCTGAGAAGCTGGAGGTAATGTGTGCTATGACCAGCCTCTCAAAGAATGTCATGATGTTGAATGTTAGGGCCATTAAAGCATGTTGCTTTGCTTTTCTTAGGTATTGGTATGAGAGCTGTCTTCTTAAAGCAGGTGGAAACATTCAGATTTATGTAGGAAGAAGTTAAAAATGCTTGCAAAGACCCCTGCCAGTTTATGTACACAGGATCTAAGGACACTGCCAGGGACACCATCCAGGACAGATGCTTTCTATGAGTTCACTCTTTGAAAGACTGAGTTTGCACCTGCAATGGTGACTGTGGGTCTAGTACACTGAAGGCTATCAGGGTGGATGGCAACTTGCCAATCAGTTCTGTTCAAATGTCTTAATAGGTTATAGAGATCAAAGGGATACGTGCAAGTGGAACTAGAATTCTGAGGATGGGAAGAATCACCAAGCTGGGGACCAACTCAGGGCAAAAGAAATAAATATGAAAGGCATCATGCTGATTTCAAAATCTATCAAGATAATATCATATAGGTTGAAACTGACACCATTCTTTAATTCTTAGAATCAAACAGAATTATGGAATATGCCATATTCTCCCCTTTCTCAGCTACAGCTTCATTCTGATCTACATACCTTTTTGTAAAATATATATTTCCTTAGTTGCCAGTTACATAACTAATACTAATGATAATATTCAGATGAGTTACCCAAGTCTATAAACTCCAAACCACTTTGAAGTTACACTAAAACACAAGCAATAGATGACAGCGAGTCTAGTACTTGCATTAATTGACAATCTATCACTATCTAATGAAAGCCAATATTTAATAATTGCGAAGAAATTCATATTGAATGTGACAGATTTTAACAGGGAAATGATTATCAAAATGGATCCTCTATAGTTCAGTTGTTTTGGATAACATGAGAATTCCTTGCAGAAAGTCCGATTGACTCTAGGCTAATTCTTGTTGAAACAAATTTTATTCCCTCTTTTTCTTACGTGGAATGTGAAATAGGAACAAATAGAAACTCAAAAGAAGAAAAAAACTCAATGTTGCAAATATGAAGTAAGTTAAAAATAATTTGTTAATCTGCCTTGAGAATTCAGAAATAGGATTGACTATTCCACATTGTAAGAAGGTTCGTCATTTGATAAGACTGGGCAATGAGCAGCAATCACTGAAGACTCATTGTCTATAGATCACTAATGACAAACCTGTCATTTACTTCCAACCTCAATGAAGCCAAAGTCAAAGTAAATTTATTATCTAAGTATGTTTATGTCACCCATTTTCTTGCCAGCATTTACAGGAAAATAAGCAAATATATTTTTTGCTAATAATTTCAGTCTTTACTGCATGGTGGCAAAAGCTGTAGTTACTTTGTCTTGCGTGTGGAGCATACAGCAAAGATCCTCCAAATGTTTTCAAATCCTATAAAAATATAAAATATCAACTGCCAGCTCTTAGGTTATCAGCCTAGAATTATTTCTGTGCTGCTTTTACTGGGGTCATCATTTTAGGGAATAGGGGATAGCCTTTGCCACACAGAAATCATCTACTCATGTTCATACCACAGCAACAGAACATACACTTGTATCTTTGTACACCATGCTCAGCTACAAAGGAGCCTTAGATTGTGAATGAATAACTACTGAGTTTTACTGTAAGAAATAAAATGCTTGTCAACTCCATTGTATAATCCATGCATGTTAATCTGATGATATTAATGATACAAATCTTAATTCAAGCCTATCTGAGGTTACAAGACAGAAGATTGACACTATTGATTTGAAAATTATAAGGACGAATTATATGCATAAACTAATACGAGATAAATCCTTTGAAGCAATAAAGGTTTAGTAACTGTGAGTATATTGCCAACAGCTATAATATTCATATATTAAATCACAAATTTTCTTATCTGGATTGACATTCCATTCAGTGGTTTCAGCTAGAAAATGTTTTTTGTTGTCTTAAGGCAAATTGTGCAGAAGAAGAAGTTTGGTCAAATTCCATCATCCATTATTCAAACATTAAGACCAATCAAGTTAATCAACAAACATTATTGTCCGTCAGCTATGAATATGTGCAAGCACTTATGGCATTTTTGGAACTTTGAGATGTTAAATTACTGCATAAATCTTCTTAATAATCCACAGTTTGTTTATTTTGTTTTTTTAAAGATATACAGCATGTTAACAGGCCCTTCTAGCCTAAAGCCAATTACAATTACACCCATGTGACCAATTAATCTACTAACCCGTACATCTTTGGAATGCAGGAAGAAACCTGAGCACCCGGAGGAAACATACACAGCCGCAGGGATAATGTACAAACTCTTTACAGACAGCAATGGAATTGATTATAGTCCATTTGTGTTCTATTTTGCTGAGAAATTCACTGAGTCTCCATACAGACTCAACACACTCTAAATGTACAGTATACGTGAATGCATTTACATTGCAAGTTACGTATTGGATTCAGTGCCCACACTATGATTTCCTCTAAGTTGAAGAATCCCAACACAGGTTGGATGACCATTTTGTAGAGCATTTCCACAAAAGCTACCCTGAGCTTTCAATTGCCTATCACTTTAATTCTCCATCCTACTCCTGCTTTGACCTTTGTTCAGCCTCTTAAATTTCATGGTGCCCAATGTAAACCTGAGGGACTGTAACAGCCCTTAGGATTCGATGTTAAAGTTAATTTCAGATGACCAACTGCTTTCTTCTCCCATCTTTCCACAGATAAAGCTGCATCTTTCATCCATGATTTGTCTCTTTTGTCTTCCATTTCTAAACGCTAGCTGGACAATCAGACATGATTGAATTGTGCAGTGGATCAAGCTCAGAGGATAAATGGTCTATCCCTATTCTCTAAGTTTCTATGTTTCTCTATCCCTCAATATCAAGCTGGATTATCAACCTGGATTTTTGAGCTCAATTAGTTGAACTGGTATACCATTTTCCAACTCAGAGTCATACAAAAATACTTCACAGAAACAGGCTCTTTGACCCATCTCGTCTGTGCTCAGGGTGAGAATATCTCAAAATGAGTAACACCTGGCATTGTGAGAATTTGTGCATGTAAAATGTTGCACATGGATGACTAATACACACTGAGAGATCAACTTGCCTGCCACTGTAAAAATCAGTATTGAGTTCAGAGGCTGTGATGTGCCTGGTCAGGTACAAATCCTCACGCTTGCAATGAACTTCACTGTGACAATACAGAAGGCCACAAAGCAATGCATCAGAGTGGGAGTGAGATGTGATATTAAAGTGGCAGACAACAGAAAGCTCAGGACCGCCACATTCAAACAGATTCAGTTGAGACTAGGAAAAAGGAGCAGAATCTAAAGTCCATACAAAGGTCTTCTCTCAAAATGTCGATTGCCCCTCCACTGCCTGACTTTTTGAGTTTATCCAGCAGCTTGCTTTTTGCTCCAGACTCCAAAGTCTGTATTATTTTGTGTTAGCCTCTGAAATGTCCAGGAGAAGCTGTTCGGGGATGTGATGGAAAAAGATACAGGAAAAGTAGAACATAGCGTCACCCATTTTTTCCTACACAAATCCTGATGCTGAAGTGAAATTTCATTTGCATTGTTATTATAATACATCACATTTTCTTTGAATTCCATTTCCTAGGTGGGAATTGGTGGATCCAATTGGTTTAACAGAGGAAGAGCTGAAAGAGATACCATACACCAAAGTAGAGTAGGTTCATTCAGCTATTATACCCTGATGTGCTTGCTTTTCTTTTTCTGTGCTTTATTTTATGTTATGGATCGTTACAAACAGGCATAATTATGTTGTCCAAACAATTTTGATCAGAAGATGATTTTACAATGTGTTTAATATTGGATTTGTAACATTTTATTTCATTGAAGTCATTATGTTTACTAAACCTCAAGGTCTTTTCTGATTAGTAATTGAGATTTGATCTTTCTGATAAAACACACCTGAAATTAGATATCAAATGAATTATAAAGAAAAATCAAAAAGCATTGTGCTTTGGGAAATTAAGATGCAAAATGAAGTGTGCTGGTTGCTATAGAGGTGGGCAAAACTAAATAAATCATTCAATTATTGAAAGCAAACGTTGGCTTCATTTACTTGCAATTGGTAGATATTCCAACGAACAAAAATTACTTGTTCCCAAGATGTCCTAATTATGGAAATTCTGTCCTCATTTTAGTGGCTGTGTTTGTCCAGATGGAGTTAATTAAAGCTCATTTTCAAGCCACATGCTTCATAAAAATTTTGAACTGTTTTTTGCACTGGTCTATATAGGAAGATGTAATCAAAAACATTAAATGTGTTTATAGTCCATCCGTTGGAAGTAGCTGGGATACTGCAATAATAATCTAAAGTTGTCTTGAATTTGGTAGGTAATTGGTGCTTTATTCAATGTCTGATGTATTCTTTCCAGAATCTTGAATTACACATTCAGCAATCCTCAGCTATGTTCCAGGATCAGATGTTACCTGTACTGTTAATCCAATCTTTGCAACGAACATGGGTGTAATATCTTTGTTGATCAATAGATCATGCCGTGGAACTTTTGCAATTGAGTGACTAGCTAAGAATAGACTTGCACTTGCAAATTTGTCCCAAAGGGGATGCACTGGAGAGCCAAGAAACTCCTCTGGAACTATTCCTGCGTGAAGCACTACGAGAAGGAAACAAAAAATTAGGAAGAGAAGTGTAACACTTTAACTTAGTCTGACAAATATGCAAGGTTAAATGTCACCCAATGCAATCATAATTTACCAGAAAGAAACCCTAAGACATTTTTTTCCATTTGTGTTGGTTTTCTATTTCTCAAATAATTTCAAAATTTTCTGTCTCCAGGACTCAAGGTAACCCGATACGAATCAGGCATTCACACTCACCTCGAAGTTTTCGACAGTATCGTCGCTCTCAGTGTTCCGATGGTGAACGATCTGTTCTGTCAGAAGTAAAGTATGTATGTTTGAATCCATAATTGTATCTCTTAGCTCAAATAAGTTTATTGAGATGTGTGAAAGATCATATGAAGCATTTTCATTTGGACCTTTCAGAGCTACCCTCCACCAAACAACATACTTGCAGTCAACAACACTGTATTATGGAGAAGCAACGTTCTTATTCTATCTGAAGCTCCATGGGAGTAGTCAGATACTTTTGAATACAGAATATTAATCAGATATTGAGGCTCCAGTCAAGAAAAAGAAAGAAGCATATATTGGGTTTATGAGGTCTATGATAAATGAATCCCTTGATGACTATAAAAAGTTAAGAATACACTTGTGAGGGAAATCAGGAGGGCAAAGAGAGTGTATCAAATGGCTCTAGCAGGTAAAATTAAGAAAAGTCCCTATCTTTAGATATATTAAGAGTAAAACGGTGCCTAGAGAGAGAATAAGTACCCTTGGATCAACAGGGTACCCATGTTTTGAGCCATAGGAGATAGGGGAATGTTATTAAATTCTCTTAGGTGTTTACTGAGGAGAAAATAATGTTTGCTCAGGAGATAAGGTAAAGCAAGTGGAGATATTTTGAAGAACGTTCATATTATCTGAGTGGAGGTATTTGCAGCCTTACTGTGTATTGAGATGGAGTTGCTTTTCAGACTATGATGCAACCAGTAAGGATACTTTCAACAGTGCATCTGTAGTTTGTCACTGCATACTCTGATAATCTCCTTAACCTCCTGTTTGTTTTCCTTATGATTGTATTCATATGCTGGGATCATGTGGTTGAGTAAGTCTTTGGGGAGGCCACACTTGGAGTACTATCCACAGTTTTGGTCACCCTATTAGACCATAAGACATAGATGCAGAATTAGACCATTTGGCATACTGAGTATAGTCTGTTATGGGAAGGATGTGGTTAAACTGGAAAGAGTGCAGAAAAGATTTACAAGAATGTTGCCAGGGCTGGAAGGCCTGACTTACAAGGAGGGATTGGCCAGCCTAAGTCTTTATTCCTTTGAAATTATGAGAGGCTATAATGTTGAATCAGGTTCACAGATCTAGTGAGACAGAAAGCAGTCTCTGCGAATAGGTATTTTCATTACTTATTTACAAACAGTAAAAATGTGACCAAACTTTCATGTTCCCTAAGTTACAGAGACTACAAAGCTGAATATTCAACAAATTTACTTGGCTAAATGTGCGCACAGAGCATAACTTCCCAATGGTCATGTCCACCACTTGGCTAAAACAAAGGGAGAGAGACAGAACCACCCACACGTGCTCTCTCTATACCCAGGATATTTGAAACTGAACACCAGGCAGTTAACCAATGGGAAAAGCAGCTGCAGTTTCTAAACTAACCAATCACAACAGAAGCAGAATAAGGTACGTCCCTCACAGGACAGAGGCATAGATAAGATGGATGATAAGTGTTTTCCCCAGCGTAGGAACATCCAAAATTAGGGGGCATAGGTTTAGGGTGAGAGGGCAAAATTTAAAAGGGTACCTAACAGCAACTTTTTCCACACAGAGGATGATGAGTATATGAAATGAGCTGCCAGTTGAAGTGGTTGGGGCGGGTACAAAGGCATCATTTTAGACTGGAAAGAGTGCAAGGAAGACTGGAAAGAGTGCAAGAGTGTTAACAAGGCTCAAGATCCTGAATTACAGGGAAATATTGGGCAGGCTAGGACTTTATTTCTGGGAGCATAGGAGACTGAGGAGTTGACCTTAGAGGTGTGTAAAATTCGGGTGTTATGTGAATGGAGCGAACTGCTAGAAGATGTGGTTGAGGCAGTGACAATAATAAAATGTAAAAGACTTTTGTACAGATAACATGGACAGGAAGCATGGGATCCAAGGGGACATTGCTTTGTGGATCCAGAACTGGCTTGCCCACAGAAGGCAAAGAGTGGTTGTAGACGGGTCATATTCTGCATGGAGGCCGGTGACCAGTGGTGTGCCTCAGGGATCTGTTCTGGGACCCCTACTCTTCGTGATTTTTATAAATGACCTGGATGAGGAAGTGGAGGGATGGGTTAGTAAATTTGCTGATGACACAAAGGTTTGGGGTGTTGTGGATAGTGTGGAGGGCTGTCAGAGGTTACAATGGGACATTGATAGGATGCAAAACTGGGCTGAGAAGTGGCAGATGGAGTTCAACCCAGGTAAGTGTGAGGTTGTTCATTTTAGTAGGTCAAATATTATGGCAGAATATAGTATTAATGGTAAGACTCTTGGTAGTGTGAAGGATCAGAGGGATTTTGGGTCCGAGTCCATAGGACACTCAAAGCTGCCACACAGGTTGACTCTGTGGTTAAGAAGGCATACGGTGCATTGGCCTTCATCAATCATAGGATTGAGTTTAAGAGCCGAGAGGTAATGTTGCAGCTATATAGGACCCTGGTCAGACCCCACTTGGAGTACTGGGCTGAATTCTGGTCGCCTCACTATAGGAAGGATGTGGAAAACATAGAAAGGGTGCAGAGGAGACATACAAAGATGTTGCCTGGATTGGGGATTATGCCTTATGAGAATAGGTTGAGTGAACTCAGCCTTTTCTCCTTGGAGTGACAGAGGATTAGAGGTGACTTGATAGAGGTGTACAAGATAATGAGAGGCATTGATCATGTGGATAATCAGAGGCTTTTTCCCAGGGTTGAAATGCTTAGCACAAGAGGGCATAGTTTTAAGGTGCTTGGAAGCAGGTACAGAGGAGATGTCAGGGGTAAGTTTTTTACGCAGAGAGTGGAGAGTGCGTGGAATAGGCTGCTGGCGGCGGCGGTGGAGGCAGAAATGATAGGGTCTTTTAAGAGTTTCCTGGGTGGCTACATGGAGCTCAGAAAAATAGAGGGCTATGTGTAAAGCCTAGGTAGTTCTAAGGTAGGGACATGTTAGGCACAGCTTTGTGGGCCGAAGGGCCTGTATTGTGCTGCATGTTTTCTATGTTCCTATGTTTCTATTCCACAAAACAATTGTTCAATGTGCATTTGATTTCTCCAATGTTAAGAAGATCTGATTACAAACATTGAATGCAGTACACTAGACCAGTAAAAGTACAAATAAACAGCAGCTTAACCTGAATGTGTGGGTGCCTGGATGGTAGGAGGGGAAGAAGAGAAAAGATAATTGTTGCATCGCCTGTAGTTGCAAAGGAAAGCGCTGTAAGAAGTGGGTGGTTGGTTGGTGGGGACAGAAGAGAGGACGAGGGCATCATGAAGGGATTATTCATTGCAAAATAAAGGGAGTGAGAAGGGAAGATGGAATCCCTTTGAAGGTGGTGAAAATTGTGGAGAATTGTTGAGCGCAGAGGCTAGTGGAGGATAAAGATCAGCTTTATTTGTCACATATATTTCAAAACCTTCAGTGAAATACATTGTTTGCGTCAACAACCTACACAGTCCGAATATGCACAGGGGTAGCCTGCAAGCGTCACCATGTTTCTGGTGCCAGAGTAGTATGCCCGTAATTTGATAACCCTTGCCAATCCATACATTTTTTGGAACGTAGGAGGAAGGCAGAGCACCCGGAGGAAGCCCACGTGGTCACAGGGAAGATGTATAAACAACTTACAGATAGTGGTGCGAAGTGAACCCTGATCACTGATGCTGTAAGGTGAAATGCTAACCAGTATACAACCATGGTGATCAGGGGGACTCTGTCCTAGTTCTGTCCTGGAGGTTCCATCATGGGCACTCCCGTCCCCAATATCGAGGACACCTTCAAGAGGTGGTGATTGAAGATGGCAAAATCCATCATGAAGGACCCTCACTGACTGGGAAGTGCCCTCTTTTCATTACTACCATACAGAAACCTGACGATCCACACTCAACTTTTACGAACAGCTTCTTCCCTTCCACCATTAGGTTTCTGAACGTACCATAAACACTAGTTCATTATTCCCCTTTGCACCATTCATTTATTTTGTAACGCAAGAGTAAATTTTATGTTTTGCACTGTACTGTTGTCACAAAACACCAAATCTCATGACAGACATCAATGATAATAAATCTCATTCTGATTCTGAGAAGAAAGTGTTTAGAGTAGAGGTGCAGAAATGCATTCAAGGACTTTGTTAACAATGGTGGAGAAAAATCAATGATTAGAAAGAAAGATAATGTTTCAGAGGCAGCTTTACAAGAGATTGTCTGAGAAGATATGACTGAGAAGGAGGAAGTGTGCAATTTACAGGGGCACGGACAGAGAGTGTTTGAGATAGCTGTGAGGTCAGTAGGCTTGTAGTGGATGTTAGTAGCTAGCCTGTCTTCTGAAATGGGGACAAAAACATCCATAAAAGGAAGGAAAGAATTAGAGATCTATTGTGTGCAAGTCAGGGTAGGTGGAAATTAGCAGCAAAGGTTGTGTACTGCATGAGTGCAAGAGGCAGCACAAAAGTATCGATATAAAGGTCAAGGGAGTGGTCCCTTGGAGGACTGGACAGAGGCAATTCCACAAATCACACAATAATGGTGGGGGTAGTTTGGGCCCAAGCAAACATCCATAGCTACACTTTTAATCTGGAGGAAGTGAGTGGAGTTGAAGCGAAACTGTTCGATGTGAGAACAAGTTCACCTAGGCCAAGGATTCCCAACCTGGGGTCCACAGACCTTTGGTTAATGGTATTGGTCCGTGGTATAAAAAAGGTTGGGAACCCCTGATCTAGGTGAATGCGTGTGTTGCTGGAGAGGAGGCTGCTAGGCTTCTGCTCAGGGAAGAAATTGATGCCCTCAGACCTTCCCAATGTTGAATGGTGGTATAAAGAGATGGTATATCCATGGTGAAGATGAGTCTGTCAGGATCAGAGACTTGGAATTGGTCGAAATGTGGTAGGAATTGGCGATGTCACAGATGCAAGTAGGGAGGGACTGAACCAGAGGAGAATAGGTAGAGTTCAGTTGGAAGAAAATGTTTGATGGGGCAAGAATAGACAGAAATAATGGGTCTGCTGGGGCAGTTCAGTTTGTGGTGTTTGTGAAGAAGTTAAAAGCAGGACTCTAGAAAACTGGAAGTTGTGGAGGGAAGATCTCCTGTAGAAATGACGTCCATGATAGTCTGGGCAAACATTACCTGATGGGGGGTTGTGACTCAAAGGGAGGAATGGAGAGGTACACAAGAACAGAAGACAGTTCACCAGACACAACAGCTCGACCCTTATCAGCAGGTCTGATGACATTATTGGGAATGGTTCTTAATGAATGATCAACCATGTGTCTATTGAACAGCAAAGCAGGTTCAGACCAGCTGGATGGCCTACTCCTGCTCCGATTTCTTATGTTCTTATAAACAGAGTGCTGCAGGTTTAAAAGGGAGTAGGTTAGAGCAAAACAAATGAGTGCAAAGGGCAAGAAATAAGTATGATGGTGCCAGAAGACCTCTGGTTTCCTCCTCATGAAGTCAATAATTGGCTCCTTGGTCTTGCTGACATTGAGTAAGAGGTTGTTGTACTGGTATCACTCAGCCAGATTTTCAATCTCCCTTCTATATTCTGATTCATCACCACCTTTGATATAGATAATGGCAGTGGTGTCATCAGCAAATTTAAGTATGGCATTGGAGCTGTAATTAGCCACATGGTCATAAATTTAAAATGAGTAGAGCAAGGGGCTAAAAACACAGCCTTGTGGTGCATCTAAGTGGATGGAGATTGTGGAGGAGATGTTGTTGCCAATCCAAACTGACTGGGGTCTGCAAGTGAGGAAATCCCAGATCCAATTGCACAAGGAGGTATTGATGCTAAGGGCTTGAAGCTTATTGAGTAATTTAGAGGGGATGATGGTATTGAATGCTGAGTTATAGTTGATAAAGGCCATCCTGTTTTATGCATTTCTGCTGTCCAGAAGTTCCAAGGTTGAGTGAAGAGTCAATGAGATAGCATCTGCTGTGGACCTGTTGCTCCATTGGCAAATTGGAGCAGATCCAAGTCATTTCTCAGGCTGAAGTTGATATGTTTCATCACCAAACTTTCAAAACACGTCATCATTGTGGATATAAGTGCTGCTGGACAATGGATATAGATTGAAATTGTTGACTCATCAATCCCAATGGAAGAAGGGTTCAATGCCAGACTGAGCTCAAAATTTATTAAGACGGGGTGGTATGGAGATAAAGCTGAGGCATCTGTTTAGAACATATCGATTAGGATCAGAGAGAGGAAGATCAGAAGGGATGGTGAAACATGGCCAGGAGTGAGACAGGGGGTGTGGGGAAAGATGTTGTCTGAGGAAAGTGAAGAGAGTGAAGGAGTTTAAAGGATTATTGGAATGCAAAAGTGACTGGAGTTTATAATCTTTAATGTCAAGGAAGAAATTGTTTCAAATGCAAAAAAGGTTGTGATTAATGTAGGGCACATATTTAACGTTATTAGCAAAAGAGCCAGAAGGGAAACTAGATTTTTTAAAATTGAAAGTTGTTCTTGTATGGAGCTTACTAAAAGGATAACTTTCACAAGAATATTGGATAAATAATTTTTTAAAAACTCAGCACCGGGGGAAAGTGATAGTGAGGGGGATTAATTTGATAGCTCCATTAAAAAGTTGGCACATGAACAATCAGCTAAATACTCTCCATCTGCTCCATGTGCTTTAATGATTCTGTGAGTTGGTACATTGGCTTGGGAATACTCAAAATGCAGTATTTTGATGTCTATAAGGCAAAACATCTAGCTTGCTTTAAGGCACAAGGACAGAACGTGTAAGGGGTAATATTTTTGTAAAGGAAATCACTCCCTTCTTTGATGCTGCATATCCACTCTTGTTACTTGCCTTGATAATGTTGTCGATAACCTTCCAAAAGAGGTTAATGAGCAGAATTCTTTTATCCATTGGATGTCTTGGCCTATCAAAAGAGGGATGTCCAGAGCTCATGCACCAGAATGATTTTTCCAGACAAGTGGCCATTAGTGGAATCAAGCAAGTTGAGAAGGAAAGAGGGGTCAGTTGCAATGAAGGCCCAGAAGGGCTATCTGCATCAACCATGGTTGGCAACAGAGTTTTTTATTTATTGAAGCAAAGTGGCCTTCTTTGACATGGCCAGTATTTATAAGGTACTTTACACAACTTTAGAAAAATGACTGAGACACTTAGCAAACACCTTCTTTGTGTCATCACAAAGAGGGCTCAAAGAGATAATAGTTCTGTTTTCAAAATGTTGGGGACTAGTAAATGTTGTTTTCTGAGGAATATGGAGATTCTCACACATGGCGTGCTGAAGAGATTAGAGCTGCTGCCTCTCAGCTGCAGAGATAAAGTTCAATTCTGACCTTGTGTACCACCTGTGTGAAGCGTTCATATTTTTCTTTTGACTGTATGGGTTCCCCAAGTGTTCCAGTTTCCTCCTAGCTATTATAAACTATTTCTAATCTCAGTGGGTAGGACAAGAATCAGAAGAAGGGGTTGATGGGCACAAGAAGTAAAATGGGATTGACAGGTCCTTGATGGTGGACTTAAGGACACGTTTCCATGTTATATGACTGTGATTCTTAAGGAATGAATGGATATGGGAACAAGGTTGAGTTGATGTGAAATTTTGGCGCTAATAGATAATGATTTATAAACATTTGGAGAGGCATAATATAATTAGGAATAGTCAGCACGGTTTTGTGAAAGGCAGGTCATGCATTAGGAGTCTGATTGAATTTTTTGAGGATGTGACTAAACACATTGGTACATTTTTGAGGATGTGACTAAACACAAAGGTACCCCATGCAAGGTTTATTGAGAAAGGAAGGAGGCATGGGATCCAAGGGGACATTGCTTTGTGGATCCAGAACTGGCTTGCTCACAGAAGGCAAAGAGTGGGTCATATTCTGCGTGGAGGTTGGTCACCAGTGGTGAGCCTCAGGGATCTGTTCCGGGACCCTTACTCTTCGTGATTTTTATAAATGGCTTGGATGAAGAAGTGGAAGGATGGATTAGTAAATTTGCTGATGACACAAATGTTGCAGGTGCTGTGGATAGTGTGGAGGGCTGTCAGAGGTTACAGCGGGACATTAATAGGATGCAAAACTGGGGTGACAAGCGGCAGATGGAGTTCAACCCAGATAGGTGTGAGGTGGTTCATTTTGGTAGGTCAAATATGATGGCAGAATATAGTATTAATGGTAAGACTCTTGGCAGTGTGGAGGATCAGAGGGATCTTGGGGTCCGAGTCCATAGGACGCTCAAAGCAGCTGTGCAGGTTGACTCTGTGGTTAAGAAAGCATACGGTGCATTGGCCTTCATCAGTTGTGGAATTGAGTTTAGGAGCCGAGAGGTAATGTTGCAGCTATATAGGACCCTGGTCAGACCCCATTTGGAGTACTGTGCTCAGTTCTGGTCGCCTCACTATAGGAAGGATGTGGAAACCATAGAAAGGGTGCAGAGGAGATTTACAAGGATGTTGCCTGGATTGGGGAGCGTGCCTTATGAAAACAGGTTAAGTGAATTCGGCCTTTTATTCTTGGAGCGATGGAGGATGAGAGGCGACCTGATAGAGGTGTATAAGATGATGAGAGGCATTGATCGTGTGGATAGTCAGAGGCTTTTTCCCAGGACTGAAATGGCTAGCACGAGAGGGCACAGTTTTAAGATGCTTGGAAGTGGATACAGGGGGGGATGTCAGAGGTAAGTTTTTTACTCAGAGAGTGGTGAGTGTGTGGAATGGGCTGCCAGCAACAGTGGTGAGGTGGATACGACAGGGTCTTTTAAGAGACTCCCGGACAGGTATATGGAGCTTAGAAAAATAGAGGGCTATGGGTAACCTGAGGTAATTTCTAAGGTAATGACATGTTCAGCACAGCTTTGTGGGCCAAAGGCCCTGTATTGTGCTGTAGGTTTTCTATGTTTCTATGTTTCTATTACAAACATATGAATCTGCTTCATCTATCAAAATCGATGAACGCACAAGGAAGGTTTGGAATAAAATGTAAAGTGTCAATTTGGCAATAAAATCTCTTCTTCAATGATCCTCATAAGATCATAAGTTGTACAAATCATTATTTAAAAAGAAAGTCCACACATCTTATCTAATAATGATTTTAAACAGTTCAGAATTCTGATTTATTAAAATTGATCAAACTAAATTATCTGACCATACCTTAGAAAAGTTAATCAGTTCAATATAGATAATTCTCAATTATTCATTTTGCCTTAGTAAAATTTGAAACTGTGCATAAGAGAAGCATAATGCCTTCTGTTTCACCACAAAGAAACCACTTTCATTGTGGATGGAGGAGCAACATCTCATATTCCAATTAGTTTGCCTCCAAACTGATGGCGTGTACATTGATTTCTCCTTCCAGTTCTCCATCAATTTCTTTTTTCCCTCTCCCTTCTTTATTCTTCCCTCCCCCCCCCCATCAGCCTCTTATATCTTCTCCTCAGCTAATTATCACCTCCCCTGGTACCCCTCCTTCTTCTCTTTCTCTCAAGGTCCACTCTCCTCTCCGATCTGATTCCTTTTTCTCCAGCCCTTTACCTTTCCCACCCACCTGGCTTCTCCCATCACAATCTAGCTAATCCTCCTTCCCCTCCCTCACAACCTCTTTATTCCGGCATCTCCCCCCTTCCTTTCCATTCCTGAAGAAGGGTCTCAGCCTGAAACATCGGCTGTTTATTAATTTCCATAAATGCTCTCTGACCTGCCGAGTTCCTCCAGAGTTTTGCACAATTATTTGGGAAAGTATCTTAGCTGTGAAGGATAGTGGGAGTCATCTAGGAAGCATTTCCATAGATTGCACACTTGTGAAAAAAAACGGTGATCTAAACCACATTGAGTAAGTGAACTGAAACTACAGTCAATAAATGATTTACGGTATATTCATGGCACTGTTGGCTTTCTAGGGGAGAGGTTGTGGAGACAGATGTTGTTAAGACCTCAGACAAAGTCAGCCACCAGAAAATGCAGAGAAAAGCAGATAAAAAGGCATCCAATATTTTAAGGTTGGTGTTCTTTTTTTGAACTGGATATTTCCAATATATTGTATATCAAGAAGACAGGTTATCTAATTCTCAAATTCACTGTTTGTGTCCTAAGGTTTTTAATGTGCCTGGCTGAAAGCTGAAATGCTGTTTCTTGAGCTTTCTTGGAATAGCCAGCAAAAGGCAGCGATACTAATGTCCATTTCTTGATCATCCCCATCTGTCGGCACATAACCAGCTGCATTATCCATTCCTGACTTGCCACTGAGCCCATGCTTTTATGGTAAACTGATCACCAGAAATATTCCTTGTGCTATATATTCCCGGTGAAACAGTGACTCACTTGCTCCTCTTCCACTTTAGTGTACTCTATTTATGCCCACAATGTGGTCTCCTCTGTATTGGTGAATTCAAATACAAATTGAGCGATCATATTGCAGAATATCATTCAATCCACAAGATTAAGCTTCCATTTGACTGCCACATTAATTCCCCACACAACTTTCATTCTGAGCTCTTTGATATGTTCCAATAAAATCAACTTAAGCTCGACGACTAGGCACAAAAGCCCTCTCAGGAATTTTCTCTGAAGACATAAATACAAGAGAATAGGAGCAGAAGTAAGCTACTTGAGCCTTCAAGTGTGCCTCACTATTCAATACAACCATGGCTGATCTTCCTCAGGCATCAGCTCCTCTTCTGTGGCAGTTCTCCACTTATGATCTTACAAAAATGTATCTTCCTCTCCTTAACATATCTCTAGTGATCTAATCTCCACATTTTCTACGATAGAGAAATGCAAAGATTCATTAGTGTTTGAGAACAAATTCCCAAACATCTCAGTTTTAAATAACCATGTCCTTTGTAATTATGCCCTTTGTTTATTTGTCACAATGGCAGGGCATTGGGAGCACGGGTGGACCCAAATGCAAGACACATCTTGTGAGGTTACCTAGATTTAGTTTATTGTTCGATACCAGGAGAGCAAGGCAGGAGCAGGAAATAGCGAACTGGACAAGGACTCAGGACTGCGACTAGGCTGGGACCAAGGGTCTGGGCTAGGACTCGGAATCGGCTCCCAGAACTAGGGGAGACATGAAGAGGCTAGGGTATGGACTCCGAGCCAGAGACTGGGCAAAGACCCAGTATCTGGGTCTTGCCTCGGGCTCGGACCCCAGAACCAGGCAAGGACGTGACATGGGCTAGGGAGAGGAGGAACATGGGAACATACAGCCTCGGTCTCGGGGAGCAGGTACATGGAACCATGGACACATACACAGAACACAGAGTCGGGACCCCTCCTTGGGTACAGGACATAGGGCTGGGACTCATACTCAGAACAGAGAGCCGGGACCCCTCCTTGGGTACAGGACATAGGACCGGGATTCATGACCCCCCGCGGGGCAACGGCAAGACGGCCTGACTTACCCCTCGGAGGCGAGGACAAGACACGACAAGACATGACCCTCCGCGGGGCAATGGCAAGACAGCCTGACTTACCCACGGAGACGAGGACAAGACATGACTCCCCGCAGGGCAACGGCAAGACGGCCAGACTTACCCCCACGGAGGCGAGGACCAGACAAGACAAGACATGACCCCCTGCGGAGCAACAGCAAGACGGCCTGACCTACCCCACGGAGGCGAGGACAAGACAAGACAAGACCAACACGAATGAACACCAGACAGTACCTATCTAGCTCCAGTGATGGAACTAGACCGAAGTGCAGGCAGGGGCTGCAGACGAGGGCTAGAGGCGAGAGGGGCAGAGAAGGGATTCAGAAAAGGGGGTAGGACAGGACTTGACTTGGTGCTTGAACGCCGCCGGAGCCAGGACTTGGACATGGTACTTGGATGGCGCCGGAGCCAGGACGTGGTACTTGGAACCTCCGGGTAGTGGCGAGCTCTAGACTCGGCCCAGGAACAGTAGACAGCGGCTCCTGATTCTCTCCGGCGGGTTAACTGACGGACACACCTTGATGAGGAAACTTTGCAGGCTTGCTTTGGCAAGGTAACTGGACAGGGTTGTCCAGTGAGGAAGGGCGAATTACCGGCACTTGCTTCGGCAGAGACTAGGCTTGCTCCGGCCAGATGACGTCGGCACACCGTACTTTTGATGACTTTGCAGACGCTCCCGCGCTGAACGGCTGAAAACCGGAGAGTATAAACTACCGGTTCAGCCGAGTGTTAATTGCCTCTCATCACCAAAGTCGAGGGACACGGGAAAACAAGGAATCAACGGTCCGGATCGTAACATAAACAAGATAAATTTAAAGGGACCCCAATCCGGACCATGACATTATTCTCCTAAACTCCGAAGAATATTGATCCAAATGTCTTAGCTATTCATTATAGGGCAGCTCTTTCAACCCAGGAATTAGCCTATGGAATTGTATCTGGATTGTCTCCTTATATTTTTGTATTCATATATGTTTTTTGTTCAAAAATAGCTGCTGTATACAAGACCTCATCTAAAATAATATTTCCTCTTAATTTTGTTTTGATTTTATCTTCAGAGACAATTTCATTCTATTTTGAAATTACAGAATGATTTCCTCCACCTAGAATGATGATTTGTGTAAACATACTGCTTTAGTAAGTCTAAAAGCTCTCAATGCCAAATCAGTTGTCCTATCCATCTGGTCCAAGGAAGATTCACTCCTATTTCTGACTCACTTGCATCACCCATGGATGCCCCATGCCATTGTGTTTCCTCCTTAACCAGGAGCACATGTTCTGCAGACTGTGCTACAGCTGTCGGCAGAACACTCCACAACTTGGTTCCATATCTGTGCAGAGGAAATCACCCAAGCAGATCTCTTTTGGAATTCTAAATAACATGGCTAGACTGCATAAAATATATTCTTTTATTTGTTGGTTTGCAATAAGTATTTGCATGCTTCGTGTTTGCACAAAGTGCTCTATCGAGGACAAGTACAACAACAATCAGTAATGGAAACTTTTACAGGCCAGACAGTAGATGATGTAGAGAATTCAAACACATAATCCATCAGATTGAATTAAAGAACAAAAATAGAAATATTAGATGATTGTGCAAATATTGAAAGGAAGGTAGAAGAGCAAATTTACATGCAAATTTCAGAAAGTAGGTAAGTTGCAAAGAAGGTATCCAAGGGTACTTGTCATCATTAGTTAGGGCTTAGAATGTAAGAGTAGGCGGGTTACAGTACAACTTTATGAAACATTGGTTGGGCCACAGGTAGAGGACTATGTATAGTCCTGGTCACCACATTATACTGAAACACGACTGCACTGGAGAAGGACCAGGATGATGCTGGGGCGGAACGTTGCAGTTACATGGAGAAGTTGGATAGGCTGGGTTTACTTCCCCTGGAGTGGAGTGAAAGAGGTACATAAAATTACAAGAGGCTTAGATAGTAAGAGACTTCTCTCCCTACATTAGTTGTATCAGAGGATATTGATTTAGACTGAGATAAGAGGCTTATAGGGGATCTGAGATGAAGAACTCCTTCACTGAGAGAGCGGCTGCAATGTGGAACACACTGCTTGAGATAGAGATGGAGACAGACATGCTGACAAGGTTTATGAAGAACCCAGATAAGCACTTCAATCACCAGAGCAGAGAAGACTAAGAACAAGTGCAGGTAAATGGGATTAATATAGACAGGTACTTGATGATCAGCATGAAGATAAGCCACTTCTGTGCTGTATGGCCCTATGACTTTAGCATTAAAGTTATAATAATGGACAATTCAATTGTTCTGATGTAGACAGGGAAAGTAACAATGACCAGGACAAAGGAGAGGAATTCTTTAAATGTGAACAAGTGAACTTTTTGGATCCGTGTGTCGAAGAGGTGTGTAAAAAGAACAAAGTTACGATACATGTGGGGAATTTCAATATGCAGTTAGACTGGGAAAATAAGGTTGGTGCTGGATATCCAAGAGAAGGAATCCAAAGAAAGCCCACGACATGGCTTTGTAGAACAGCTTCTGGTTGAGCCCACTAGGAGAAAGGCAATTCTGGATTGGGTGTTGTGTAATGAACTAGATTTGATTCGGGAGTTTAAGGTAAGGGAACCCTTATGAGACAGTGATCATAAAATGGTAAAATTAAACCTGCAGTTTGAGAGGAGGAAGCTAAAGTCACATCTTTCAGTATTACAGTGGAATTGAAAGAATCATAGGGGCATAAGAGCAGAATAGGCCAAAGTTGATTGCAAGGCAACACTAGCAGGGATGAGAGTAAAACAATGGCTGGAGTTTCTGCTAGCAATTCAGAAAGCGCAGGATAGATACATCCCAAAGATGATGAAGTATTCTAAAGGGAGAATGACCCAATTATGGCTGACAAGAGAAGTCAAAGACAGAATAAAAGCAAAAATGAGGACATATAATATAGGAATAATTAGTGGAAAGATAGAGGATTGTGCAGCTTTTAAAAACTAACAGAAGGCAACTACAAAAAAAGCCATTAGGAGAGAGAAGAGAAAGATGAAGGTAAGCCAACTAATAATATAAAGGAGGATACAAAAGTTTTTCTTCAGATATATAAAGACGAAAAGAGAGGCAAGAGTGGGTATCGGACTGCTGCAAAATTATGTTGGAGAGGTAATAACGAGGGACAAAAAAATGGCAGAAGAACTTATTTAGCATCAGTGTCCACTGTGGAAGACGCTAGCAGTATGCCAGAATTCTGACTCTGGTATTACAGGAAAGATAGTAGCACAGACAGAAGATTTTGCCTCCTGCCAGTCAGCCAGAGTGGGAATAAAGGGGGCCTTTACTGGTTGGCTGCTGGTGACCTGTTCCTCAGGTGTTAGTGGTGGGACTGCTTCTGTTCACGTTATAGGTCAATGATTTGGATGACGGAATTCATGGCTTTATGACCAAGTTGTGCTGAGGAACCAGGGTGTCTGCAGAAGGGCTTAAGACATACTGGCAAAGAAGTGGCAGATGGAATATCGTGTAGGGAAGTGTATGGTCATGCACTTAGGTAGGAGGAATAAAGGAACAGGCTATTTTCTAAATGGGGTGGAATTTCAAAAATCAAAAGTGCAAAGGGATTTGGGAGTCCTTGTGCAGGATTCCCTAAAGGTTAACTTGCAGATTGAGTCAGTGGTAAGGAAGGCAAATACGATGTTCGTATTCATTTTGAAAGGGCTATAACACAAATGCAAGGATGTAGTTTTGAGACTTTCTAAGGCATTGGTCAGACCGCACTTCGAATATTGTGAGCAGTTTTGGGCCCCTTATCTAACCAAAAAAATGTGTTGGCTTTGGAAAGGGCGCAGAGGAGGTTCATGAGAATGGTTCTGGAAATGAAAGATGAGGAGAGTATGATGGCTCTAGGCCTGTAATCACTAGAACTTAGAAGAATAAAGGGGGATCTCATTGAAACCTATTGGATATTGAAAGACCTAGATAGAGTGGATCTGAATAGTGAGGGAATCCTATAGTGAGGGAATTTAGGAGCAGACAGCACAGCCTCAGAATAGAGGGTCGTCCATTTAGGACAGAGACAAGGAAGAATTTTGTTAGAAAGAGGGTAGGGAATCAATGGAATTCATTTCCTGAGACATCTGGAGGCCAAGTCATTAGGTATATTTAGATTAGATTAGATTAGGTTATGAGGACACACCAGTCCTCTTTTATTGTCATTTAGTAATGCATGCATTAAGAAATGATACAATATTCCTCCAGTGTGATATCACAGAAACACAGGACAGACCAAGACTGAAAAACTGACAAAAACCACATAATTATAACATATAGTTACAACAGTGCAAGCAATACTGTAACTTGATGAAGAACAGGCCGTGAGCACTGTAAAAAACTTCAAAGCCTCTTGAAAGTCCCACATCTCACACAGACGGGAGAAGGAAGAAAACTCTCCCTGCCATGCCCAACCACAGTCCAACTCTGAGTCATTCGAAAACTTCAAGCTCTGACCAGCCCTCCGACACCGAGCACCGAGCACCATCTCTGCTGAATGCTTCGACCCCAGTCCCGGTCGCTAGCAGCAGGCAAAGCCGGGAATTTTGGGGCCTACCCTCCGGAGATTCTCGATTGCACAGTAGCAGCGGCAGCGAACCGGGCATAACAGTAATAGTGAGGTTGGGGATGGTATTAAACAGGAAATTAGAAATGTGTGCAATAAAGGAACAGCAGTTATAATGGGTGACTTCAATCTACATGTAGATTGGGTGAACCAAATTGGTAAGGGTGCTGAGGAAGAGGATTTCTTGGAATGTATGTGGGATGGTTTTTTGAACCAACATGTCGAGGAACCAACTAGAGAGCAGGCTATTCTAGACTGGGTATTGAGCAATGAGGAAGGGTTAATTAACAATCTTGTCGTGAGGGGCCCCTTGGGTAAGAGTGACCATAATATGGTGGAATTCTTCATTAAGATGGAGAGTGACATAGTTAATTCAGAAACAAAGGTTCTGAACTTAAAGAAGGGTAACTTTGAAGGTATGAGACGTGAATTAGCTAAGATAGACTGGCAAATGACACTTAAAGGGTTGACAGTGGATGTGCAATGGCAAGCGTTTAAAGATCGCATGGATGACCTACAACAATTGTTCATTCCAGTTTGGCAAAAGAATAAATTAAGGAAGGTAGTTCACCCATGGTTGACAAGGGAAATTAGGGATAGTATCAATTCCAAAGAAGAAGCATACAAATTAGCCAGAAAAAGTGGCTCACCTGAGGACTGGGAGAAATTCAGAGTCCAGCAGAGGAGGACAAAGGGCTTAATTAGGAAGGGGAAAAAAAGATTATGAGAGAAAACTAGCAGGGAACATAAAAACTGACTGTAAAAGCTTTTATAGATATGTGAAAAGAAAAAGATTGGCTTAGACAAATGTATGTCCCCTACAGACAGAAACAGGTGAATTGATTATGGGGAGCAAGGACGTGGCAGACCAATTGAATAACTACTTTGGCTCTGTCTTCACTAAGGAGGACATAAATAATCTTCCAGAAATAGTAGGGGACAGAGGGTTCAGTGAGATGAAGGAACTGAGCGAAATACATGTTAGTAGGGAAGTGGTGTTAGGTAAATTGAAGGGATTAAAGGCAGATAAATCCCCAGGGCCAGATGGTCTGCATCCCAGAGTGCTTAAGGAAGTAGCCCAAGAAATAGTGGATGCATTAGTGATAATTTTTCAAAACACTTTAGATTCTGGACTAGTTCCTGAGGATTGGAGGGTGGCTAATGTAACCCCACTTTTTAAAAAAGGAGGGAGAGAAACCAGAGAATTATAGTCCGGTTAGCCTAACATCAGTGGTGGGGAAACTGCTAGAGTCAGTTATCAAAGATGTGATAACAGCACATTTGGAAAGCGGTGAAATCATCGGACAAAGTCAGCATGGATTTGTGAAAGGAAAATCATGTCTGACGAATCTCATAGAATTTTTTGAGGATGTAACTAGTAGAGTGGATAGGGGAGAACCAGTGGATGTGGTATATTTGGATTTTCAAAAGGCTTTTGACAAGGTCCCACACAGGAGATTGGTGTGCAAACTTAAAGCACACGGTATTGGGGGTAAGGTATTGATGTGGATAGAGAATTGGTTGGCAGACAGGAAGCAAAGAGTGGGAATAAACGGGACCTTTTCAGAATGGCAGGCAGTGACTAGTGGGGTACCGCAAGGCTCAGTGCTGGGACCCCAGTTGTTTACAATATATATTAATGACTTGGATGAGGGAATTAAATGCAGCATCTCCAAGTTTGCGGATGACGTGAAGCTGGGCGGCCATGTTAGCTGTGAGGAGGATGCTAAGAGGACGCAGGGTGACTTGGATAGGTTGGGTGAGTGGGCAAATTCATGGCAGATGCAATTTAATGTGGATAAATGTGAAGTTATCCACTTTGGTGGCAAAAACAGGAAAACAGATCATTATCTGAATGGTGGCCGATTAGGAAAAGGGGAGGTGCAACGAGACCTGGGTGTCATTATACACCAGTCATTGAAAGTGGGCATGCAGGTACAGCAGGAGGTGAAAAAGGTGAATGGTATGCTGGCATTTATAGCAAGAGGATTCGAGTACAGGAGCAGGGAGGTACTACTGCAGTTGTACAAGGCCTTGGTGAGACCACACCTGGAGTATTGTGTGCAGTTTTGGTCCCCTAATCTGAGGAAAGACATCCTTGCCATAGAGGGAGTACAAAGAAGGTTCACCAGATTGATTCCTGGGATGGCAGGACTTTCATATGATGAAAGACTAGATGAACTAGGCTTATACTCGTTGGAATTTAGAAGATTGAGGGGGGATCTGATTGAAACGTATAAAATCCTAAAGGGATTGGACAGGCTAGATGTAGGAAGATTGTTCCCGATGTTGGGGAAGTCCAGAACGAGGGGTCACAGTTTGAGGACAAAGGGGAAGCCTTTTAGGACCGAGATTAGGAAAAACTTCTTAACACAGAGAGTGGTGAATCTGTGGAATTCTCTGCCACAGTAAACAGTTGAGGCCAGTTCATTGGCTATATTTAAGAGGGAGTTAGATATGGCCCTTGTGGCTAAATGGATCGGGGGTATGGAGGGAAGGCTGGTGCAGGGTCCTGAGTTGGATGATCAGCCATGATCATACTGAATGGCGGTGCAGGCTTGAAGGGCCGAATGGCCTACTCCTGCACCTATTTTCTATGTTTCTATGTTTCAGAAGTTACTCCAGATGTTCCTCCGTGCTCTCACGTCTGTCTCCATCAAATCAAAATTGTGCATGGCCCCTATTTAACAAATACGATATCATTTCACCGGAGAGGTTACGCGCGCTGTGTCGCATCGCCATCTTCTCCTCCCTCCCATTTAAAATGGAAGTTGACAGTTTTTTGATTAGTAAGGGCTTCGAAGGTTATGGGGAGAAGGCAGGAGAAAGGAATAATAAATCAGCCACAATGGAATGGCAGAGCAAACTCGATGAGCCTGTTTCAGCTGCCTTGTCTTATGGTCTAAAGTAGGAAGCAAGATTAGGCCTAGTCTGGGAAGTTAAGCAGTGTGGCATATTAGAGCTATGTTCTTCGGAGTTTTGAAGAATAAATTATAGAAACATACAAGATGGCATAATAAGACACAAAGGGAGGTTTTTCTTTTTACTGGGAGAGTTTCAAACAAGGTACATGATAGGGAGGTGATATTAGAACCAAAGTACATAGGCATTTCCCCTCACAAAGAGCAGTTATTCGCTGGAATTCTCGACTTAAAATGGGCTGTGGAAGGTTAAATGCTAGCAACCTTAAAGTTCAAAGTCTATTTATTATCAATGTATACTGTATACAACCTCGAGATTTGTTTTCTTGCAGGCAGCCACAAAACAAAGAAATACAATAGAACCCATTAAAAACCCCACCCCAGAAAGACTGACAAACACCCATTAAGCAAAAAAAAAGAACAAATAGTGCACACAATGAAAATCGAACAAATCACACACAGAGCATGAAATGCAGAGTCCCCTTAAGTGAGTACGCAGCCATGGAGCCAGTTCAGCACTTGCTCATTTCCCAAAGACTAAACAATGGAGAGTTATAGGAACCTGGCACAGAAGTGATAAGGCCACATATTGAATGGCAGGGCAGGCTTGTACATCCAAGTGGCTTTCTCTGATTGAGTACAGGCCTAATCGAGGTGGTGGGGCCCTGACCGAGAGCAAGGAATGACCTGAGGTTTGAACGATTTAAGTGCCAGGCCAAATTGAAAAGGTCAGGGTGTCGGGACTAGTTCAGCTCGCTGCTCTACAAGGTTTACTCATCTGTGCGCTGAAATGAGGATGTTGGCTTCATATTCATGATCTTCAGTTCTCAATGCCATTTGCTTACTTTTATTGTTCGCACTATTTGTTTTCACTCTGCACATTGGGTGTTTGACAGTTTTTTTAAATGAGTGCTACTGGGTTTCTTTGTTTTGTGGCTGCCTGCAAGGAGATGAATCAAGGTTGTATATAGTATACATACTTTGATAATAAATGTACTTTGAACCATGAAATAAGCAATCTTTTTCTGCATGGCTCAACGTATAACCAAATGAAAAACAGTACAAATACTTGTTTCTTTAAAACAAGAAACTCAACAGTGACAAGAAGCCAACATACTCTTTCATCCTGCTGTTTACCCTGCCATGTCTGAGCACATCTTTCTCACCTTTTCTATTCCTTTTCATAAGTTTTGCTACAATTTCAGCAAAGTGAAGACTAACTGTCATCTCCTGTGAAATAAAAGCTCGGGGGACTTACGCTTCCTGTCCTCATCACAGCCTGCTGCTGAGATTAATGTGTCAGCTGTATTTCCAGCAAGAATGCCTGGGCAGCTTGTTATTACAATATGCAAGCCACCAATATTGTGATAAGACAGGAAAGCTGGCATGTGATACTAACTTGAGAAATTGCCAGGTCCCGCTGTCATCATTATTTGCTTTTGATCTGTGTCCTTTCCTCTACAGCTCTCCGAAGCTCAATAAATCTTGTGCCAAATTAACACTGGGTTAGTATATATAAGCAAGTTTGTAGGAATATAACGCACGGGGCTTTATTAATTAACATTGGAATGTAAATGGGCTTTTGGTGATTTAGGCCATTCAATCAGAATCCTTCACTAGACTGAAGCAAAAGGACCTGATACAGGATTTTTGCCCTGAGTTGTGTGCACTCTTGCCCTAAATATTACTCTTTCGAGTACTGATGAGGAAAATTTTGGAACAGGCAACAGGTGAATTCCAAGGAGACAGAGGGCTTCATGAATGTAGATCATCATCTCATCCTGAACAAATACAGAAAATATTCAGAGGCTAAAGAAACACTGGACCAGGTGCAAGAAATCATGTTATGGTTACAGCTCTCACTGTTCATTATCAGATCAGGGTTCCTATGCAGAGCCCATAACGTCATATCAAAGTAGTCCATCACTCCCATTTTATCTAATGTTCTCAACAAGGAAGAGTTCTGAATTAATGTTTCACATCAACAACCCTACCCACAGACACCATATGACATCTTCAGTATTTCCAACATTTTCTGAAAGTAATTAAATTCTCCTTTAAATCAGGAGTTCCCAATCTGGGGTTCACAGGCCCCTCAGTTGATGGTAAGTATCCATGGCATTAAAAAAGGATAGGAACCTCTACCTTAAATAGACCAGGTGCTGAGAGCACTGTGGGTTTTATATATTCTAGCCAGAGCCATTGACTTATGTTACCTTTACACAAAGACCGATGTGGGAAAGGTGCATATGTGAATTCAGTCACATTACTAAAAAGAGAGCCAAATAGTCTTAAGGCAGATTCAACTGTTAACATGGAAACCTCTGCACTGGCTAAAATGGGCTGAGTACCTACTTCTGCTACATTCTGTCCACCATCCCCGAATTAAGGAATAACCTCACTAAACACGAGAAAATCTGCAGATGCTGGAAATTCAAGCAACACACACAAAATGCTGGTGGAACGCAGCAGGTCAGGCAGCATCTATGGGAAGAAGTACAGTCGACGTTTTGGGCCAAGACACTTCGTCAGGACTAACTGAAAGAAGAGATAGCAAGAGATTTGAAAGTGGGAGGGGGAGGGGGAGATCCGAAATGATAGGAGAAGACAGGAGGGGGAGGGATGGAGATAAGAGCTGGAAAGTTGATTGGCAAAAGGGATACAAGGCTGGAGAAGGGAGAGGATCATGGGATGGGAGGCCTGGGGAGAAAGAAAGGGGGAGGGGAGCCCAGAGGAAGATGGAGAGCAGGCAAGGAGTGATTGTGAGAGGGACAGAGAGTGAAGGAAAAAAAGGAGGGGGGAATAAAAAAAACAAGGGATGGGGTAAGAAGGGAAGGAGGGGCATTAACGGAAGTTAGAGAAATCAATGTTCATGCCATCAGGTTGGAGGCTACCCAGATGGAATATAAGGTGTTGTTCCTCCAACCTGAGTGTGGCTTCATCTTGACAGTAGAGGAGGCCATGGATTGACATATCAGAATGCAGGATGCAACTCTGTATCCCTTTCACCAATCAACTTTCCAGCTCTTATCTCCATCCCTCCCCCTCCTGTCTTCTCCTATCACTTTGGATCTGCCCCTGCCCCTCCCACTTTCAAATCTCTTACTATCTCTTCTTTCAGTTAGTTCTGACAAAGGGTCTCGGCCTGAAACATCGACTGTACTTCTTCCCAGATACTGCCTGGTCTGCTGCGTTCCACCAGCATTTTGTGTGTGTTGCCTGAATAATCTCACTAACCTCACTAAGGAATAGATTTTTCTTTAGAACTTTTATTAACTAAATTCATATCGCAAAAATGCCTGAATCAGATATTATTCTGAAGCCTATACTGACCTGGAAACTCTCAAGTCGTTCACTTGCAATGTGCAATATTAATCTAGATATAGGATTCTAATCTGTAATCCTGAATGAAATACTAAGCGGTCCCTGATGATTTTTATTTTGATTAGAAAATTCAATGTGAGTCAAGGTTCAAAAATTCAGTCAAGGTGATTGGGCTGTTTAGGTACAAAAGGCCATGGGTACTGCATCCTTTTTACGGAATAAAGTAGTAATATTCGCAAGCTTTGAAGTTTGTTTACTTGTTCCCCAGCTTCTCATATTTTGCTGTGAATATCAGTCCTTTACAAATCTGCAACACAATTGTCTCTTTTTTGCGGTTAATTCTATTGATCCAGCATATCAACTCTGTGGCTATTTGACTCTTCGCCGTTGTAATATTGATGTGACTCGGACACTGCTGTAGATTGAACAACCACGTCTATTCACCAGACTTCCATTTTTACCTTTCCACGTCCTGACATCATAAGCACTCTGATGCTACGAATACTCACACAATACATCACATCCCCTTCTCAAGGGTTTTTTTCTTTTTACAACACTGTGAATTACCAAAACAATGCCTCTAGGTATGCCCTCTTTACAGTGCAACAACCATGACATAAACTAAAAACAATCTTACCTTCTTGTACTGTATTCTGCATTGTATCTTACAATACTAACAGCAGTGTATTTTCTTTTACTAACATAGACGAATAAACCTTTTATTTCACACCTTGGAACTTATAACATGTGTGACTTTGCCTCAAACTGTGTGAGACTGTGTGTATGTCTAGTCTCTGTACTTAGCTGGAAGTTTGACTTGTCCCCCAGACCGTGTGTGATACAACTGTGACTGTGCTTGTCCTTCATCAGTGTCAGTCTCTCGAGTGGCCTCTGTGTCTTTGCGGTCTGCATCACTCTTGGTGTCGTTTGTTTCGATGTCTGTATATGTGGAGATGTCCTGTGCATCTGTACGTGGAAACTCCCTCTCGCCTGTCTTCAGCAGATGCTTCCTGTTCCTCCTGTAGACTCTTCCATCCGGCGTGCGAACTATGAAGGATCTTGGTTGCTGATGTCTGCTTACAACCACAGCTGGTTGCCAAGTGTCTCCTCTCTGTATTCTGACATTTTCACCTGTATGCAGATCTGGCAACTGTCTTGTATGTCTGTCATAGTAGCTCTTTTGCTTTATTTGCTTGTACTTTTGCTTGTCATGTACTTGAGCATTACCTTCAGGAGTCAGTAGAGTTGTGGATGTTGGCAGTTTGGACTTCAGACGACGTCCCATCAACAGCTGCACAGGAGAGAACCCCTCACCCTCAATCGGTGCGTTGCGGTATTCAAGCAGAGCAATGTAAGGGCCACCGTTGCTGCTATGTGCCTTCTTGAGCATGTTCCTGACAGTTTGTACAGTTCTCTCTGCTTGTCCATTAGACTGAGCGTGCCCCGGACTGGAAGTAACATGTTGAAATTCCCAGCTTTCTGAGAACCCTCTGAACTCACCACTGGCATATTGTGGACCATTGTCACTAACGACGATATCAGGAATACCATGTCTTGCGAATGTCGACTTCATTGCGGTAATGACACCTCAACCGGACGTGTCACTTAACTTGGTGAGCTCTGGATATTTTGAATAGTAGTCCACACAAAGTAGATATTCTGTACCATTGTAGTGAAGGAGATCTGTGCCAGTCTTCTCCCATGGTCTTCCTGGTAGTGGGTGGGGAAGCAGAGGCTCTCTTGGATTGCTGTTTTTGTTTTCATTACAGACAGCACATTGAGACACAATGTCCTCTATCTGAGTTGACATGCCTGGCCAATAGAGAATGTCCCCTTGCTCTTTCTTTACATTTCACTATCCCCAGGTGTGACTCATGAATTCTGTTGAGCATTTCCTGTCTCATTTGGTTTGGTATGATGAGTTTTGCCGTTTTGAACATTAGTCCTGATGCATAGCTGATTTCCTCTTTAAATATCCAGTATTTCTGCATTTCCTTTGGAACATCTTTTCTTTCTGTTGGCCATCCATTCATTGTAATGTCTCTTAGCATTTGCATTTCAGGATCATCTGCAGTCGCTTTCCTGAACATGTTCAACTTCTGCTCAGAGATGGGTGGCTGAGGTGTAACCCAGTTGACCTCCAGCTCTCTTCCTAGCAACTCTTCCTTTTGCTCTTTGAGGTAAGCACGGCTCAAAGCATCAGTGATGTGCAGTTCTTTTCCTGGCTTGTAGGTGACTGTGAGAGTGTACCTCTGTAGCCTGAGAAGCATCCTCTGCAGCCTCATAGGAGCTTGGTGGAGTGGCTTTTTGAAGATGCTCTCAAGTGGTTTGTGATCACTCTCAACCTGGATTTCTTTGCCATATACATATTGGTGGAACTTCTCATACCCATAAACTATGGCGAGAAATTCCTTCTCGATTTGAGCATATTGGCGTTGACAGTCCATAAGTGCTCATGATCCATATGCCACAGGCCTCCCATCCTGCAGTATAACATCTCCTATTCCCTCCGAACTGGCATCCACAGACATCGTCACCGGTTTATTGACATCATAGAGCTTGAGTGCTGGTGCATTGGTAACCAATTGCTTCAATGTGTCAAAACTTTCCTTTTGTTCGTCTTCCCAATGCCATTCAATGTTGCTCTCTAGTAGCTTTCGGAGTGGAGCGCTGACCTCTGATAAGTTGGGAATGAATTTGGCAAGATACTGTATCATGCCCATGAACCTCAATAGTTCTTGCTTGTCCTTGGGTGGTGGTAGCTGTACCACAGCTCTGACCTTCTTATCATCTGGTTTTAGCCCATCAGCACTGAGTACATGACCTATGTATTTGATCTCTGTAGTTCTGATTTTACATTTATTTTTGTTCAGTTTCAGGTTGTACTCATGTGTTCTCTCCAGGAGCTTCCTCAGTCTCTGATCATGTTCTTCAATTGTGTCACCCCATATCAGCAAATCATCAATGATGTTGACCACCCCGTCCAGGCCTTCAATCATTTGTGCCACGGATCTCTGGAATACCTCTGATGCAGAAGAAATCCCAAAGGGTAGACGCAGGAAATGATATCTCCCTGTGGGCGTGTTGAAAGTGCATAATTTGGAACTTTCTTCATACAGCTTGATCTGCCAGAAACCTTGATTTGCGTCTAATACTGAAAAGTATTTTGCATTAGGCATGCGGGAAACAACCTCTTCAACCGTGAGCAGCGGATAGTGCTCTCTTTTGATGGCTTGGTTGAGATCTTGCAGATCCATGCAAATCCTCGTCTTTTTTTCTGTGACCACTGTCACCATACTATTCACCCAGTTGGTCAGTTCTATTTGTCTTGTTATGACTTCCATCTGTTCCATTCTGTGTAGCTCCTCCACTATTTGATCCCTGAGAGCTACTGGAATCTTTCTCGGGGCATACACAACTGGTGCAATAGTTGGATCAATCTGGATATGGTGTTTCCCTGGTAAACATCCTAATCCAGAAAACAAGTCATCAAAGTCTTTGAGAATGTCATTTTCTTTTTCAACACCATAGATTTGCTTCACCAGGCCTAGCTTTGTGCATGTTGCTTTGCCCAGTATTGCTGGAACATGTTGCTGTACTATTTCAAACTCCATCTTGTGTTTTTGTTCTTTGTATACACAGGTGAGTGCCTTTTTGCCCAGTGGCGCCGTCTTGTGGCCAAAATATGCAACAAGCTTGCAGATGGATTTTCTCAGTATTCCTCTGATGTCCAGTGAGTTGAATGTTTTTGCCGACATTACATTGCACTTTGCCCCAGTGTCAAGCTTAAGTGTTACATTCCTCCTGTTTATTATCAGATCTTGAGTCCAATCATCTTCATCCTCCATCTCTGCATTGTCAATATTTTTGATGCATACCTCCTGTTCCACTTCAACTGTGCCAATGAACGTGTCACTGCTGCCCTCACTCTGTTCCTGTTCCATGCATTTTCCTTGCATGCTCCTTTGATTTGCATATCTTTGCAAAGTGATTTCTTTTCTGGTATAACTTGCATGTCTGACCAAAGGCTGAACATTTTCTGTATCCATGTTTATAACCACATCTGTTGCAGTTAACTTCCTTTTGATCATCCTGTGGAGCTGGCTTTGTCCTACTCTTGTCAGTTTTCACAGTTTTTATTTTGTGCACTTCAGTCTCTTCATTGAGCACTTTAACCTGACTTGATGTGATCTCACTGGCACGGCAAACATCAGTTGCCTTTTCTAATGTAAGATCCACCTCTCCCAATAGCCTGCCTGTCACTTGATCATCCCACATGCCGCATACAATCCTGTCACGTATTAAAGAGTCATGCAGTTGTCCGAACTCACAGTCTTTTGCCTTGCTCTTCAAATCTGTTACATAGGCGTCTATGGTCTCTATTGGTCCTTGAGCCCTCATGAAAAACATATGTCGGATGTATGGTAGGTTTTTTCTCGGTTCGCAGTAATCTTGAAACTTTTTCTTCAACACTTCAATTTTATCTTGCTCATCATCTTGGAAGACAAACGTGTTGCAAACCTTTATTGCCTCTTCTCCCGCCACATGCAGAAACGTAGCACATTGCACTTTCTCTGTCTTTTCAGCTATGCCGCTAGCTCAAACTTCTGGATCCATATTTTCCACTTCTCAGCAAGATTACCTTGTAGGCTTAAACTTGACAGTGGCTGTAGCGGTGACATCTTTTACATGTCTTCTCTTCCTTCTTTTTTCGCAATTTCTTCTGACATCATGTAATATTGATGTGACTCAGACATCGCTGTAGATTGAACAACCACTTTTATTCAACAGACTTCCATTTTTTACTTCTCCATGTCCTGACGTCATACGCACTCTGACGCTACGAATACTCACACAGTACATTACAGCCGTCATGTTTATAAACACCTCCCCACACTGTTCATCATCCAAAATTCAATAAGAATCTGAAGGTAATATATAAAAGTGCTTGTCTTCCAGAGTTTGAGTAAATAAACTGGGCTGCAACAGTTCTTTAGTACTTACAAAGTGCTGCATTGATGAATCTCTGAACACCAAACTTGCACATCTTGTTTGGGAGGGAAGGAGGCACTGAGAGAAAAATATAGATATGCCGAGAGAAAAAAATTCCACTTTCAAAATGCTTACTGAGGAAATCTTGAAAATTAACTAATTAACTCATAATCAAATCATTTAAGATATCAGCATATCAGTGTTTTGTCATTTTACATAATATATTCTGTACATTTTAGAAATATTTAATAAATTCAGCTAAAATAGTTTTCTGATTAAATGGAAATCCTGTGTAATGTGATAATATTACAAAGTATATCTACAATGTAGATAATTAGCACATCACCAGAATCCGTAAGTATTTGCATGACTTACATAGCTGTAAGTAGCCTGTTGTGTGGCAGAAAACGTTATTGCTCGGTTTCCTTCATTAATTATTCAGTATGAGAAAACAAAAATAAAAAGACAACCTAACACTGTATTTTCTTTACATCATTTTGGTCATTACTCATGTAGGGCAATGTTAAAAATTTGTCTGGGGAGCAGCAGCTCCAACGTTGTAAATTTTCCGTCAATCAGACACGAACCATCAGTGAAGAACCAATCGCTGTAAATATGCGCAGGAGACGGGGATGCTTCTTTTGCAGCATATTAATTGAAGCAATAGAAATCTTGCAAAAGAAAGTAAGTTGAGCATTTGAGGACATTTATAAATATTTTGTTAAACATAAAGTTGATGTTTGCATTGTTTTGGTGGGAAATTCGAATGGAGGAGCGATATTGATTGTAAATGTTTATATTGGGAACTTAGGTCCTTTGAATGTGTTCGTTGAACATGAAGGTGTTCCTGAAAACACATCATTATTGTTGAAGTAACAGTAAAAATGTTCAGGCCTTTAAACCAAAAGGTTCAGGGGGGCAAAAAGTCAACCCAATGACAGACGTGGGCGTTGAGGGCAATCGCGTGCTCCCAAATCATGTGACCCTTTTGCTGAAGTAATATAAAAATAAACCATTATTACCAAATTCCCAAGATTTGAAGTTGCAAAATAAATAACTGAGGTATGAGAAAAACGCAAGTGTGAAATTCATCCTTCAAACCTCCAGTCACTGACACTGCGGTACACAATTCTGAATTCTTTGTGGAAAGGGAAGGTGTGCACAAAAATAATTTACTGTTGAACAACCTACACTTGATAGTGTTCAACCTATGCACGAGAAGCAATGGGGAGGTTGTTCAGCCTGGACAGCCGAGGACAGGAAAACAGGTGAGGTACCAGCAATTTACCCCTCTTCTACGCACACTTAGAGGCAAGCAACACAATGTCAACCACAAAAGTTATCCCTTCCCAAATGTCCGAAACAGCAGCGGGGGTGAGAAGGACTCTGCAGAGAGTCAACTCCGTGAAACAGCCCGACCAGACAACCTCCCAGGCTGAGTACTCCCGAGAGTGTGCACACCAGCTCACTGATGTTGTCACGGACATCTTCAACATTGTAGTCATCCAAGCTGCTGTCCCTACATGCTTCAAACCAGGCACCATCATCCCTGTACCAAAGAACTCTACACCATCAGAACTAAATGACTACTGCTTGGTGGCACTGACACCAATCATCGTGTGGTTTGAATGGCTGGTAGTGGCACGCATCAAAAACTCCATTCCCTCTGCACTGGACACTCACCTGTATGTTCATCCTCAGAAATGCTCTTTGATAAAACCATAGCATCCCTCATACACCTGACCCGAACACTCCTAGGAAACAAGGACACTTATATCAAAATGCTGTTTCTGGATTTGAGCTCAGCATTCAACACTATTGTCCCACAGACCTCGGTGAACAAACCCGTACTCCTGGGTCTCAATACACAACTGTGCAGCTAGGTGTTGGGCTTCCTAACCAATAGACCTCAGATGTCTGGATGTACAACTGCTCCTCCCCCACCTCCCCATCATCCCCAGCATGGGTGTCCCCCAGGGCTGTGTGCTGATCCCATTGTGGTACACTCTGCTCATACCACTGCATGACCAAACATCTGAGTAATCACATTGTCAGGTTAGCTGATGACATGACAGTGGTAGGGCTCATCACCAACCACGATGAGACGGCCTACAGAGAGAAGTTGGAGGAGCTTGAGGCCTGATGTCAGGCAAATAAGCTCTTCCTCAAAGTCAACAAGACAAGAAGGTAACACACATCAAAGTTGCTGGTGAATGCAGCAGGCCAGGCAGCATCTCGAGAAAGAGGTACAGTCAATGTTTTGGGCCGAGACCCTTCGTCAGGACTAACTGAAAGAAGAGCTAGCAAGAGATTTGAAAGTGGGAGGGGGAGGGGGAGATCCAAAATGATAGGAGAAGACAGGAGGGGGAGGGATGGAGCCAAGAGCTGGACAGGTGATATGAGAGAATCATGGGACAGGAGGCCTAGGGAGAAAGAAAGGGGGAGGGGGAAGCCCAGAGGATGGGCAAGGGGTATAGTCAGAGGGACAGAGGGAGAAAAAAGATAGAGAGAAAAATAATGTATCTATATAAATAAATAACGGATGGGATACAAAGGGGAGGTGGGGCATTAGCGGAAGTTAGAGAAGTCAATGTTCATGCCATCAGGTTGGAGATTACCCAGATGGAATATAAGGTGTTGTTCCTCCAACCTGAGTGTGGCTTCATCTTTACAGTAGAGGAGGCCATGGATAGACATGTCAGAATGGGAATGGGATGTGGTATTAAAATGTGTGGCCACTGGGAGCATCTTATGTAACTCCAGTGCCTAGCATCACTTCATGAACATATAGTCAATAAGCTATCTTTCTTTGTATATCTATTGTGGTTTTCAATTATTGTGTTATTTATCTTATTGTTGGATTTTTTTGGTCTGCATTGGATTTGGAATAACAATTATTTTGTTCTGCTTTACCTTTGTGTTACTGTTTGTTCTTGTGACTTTCCACAATGTTGAAAAGGTGATGGCAAGTATATTTGCTTGGAAATAATTTAATCTATTCAGCCCTGTATGCTGTCTACAGCAAACATTGTAGTATGAAAGGAAAATAAAGCAGTTTACTGAATGCAGTGGCTTTGGAACCAACAGTTTGCCCAACAGTAATATTTGGGGAGCAAATACAAAGATGTGGTCCAAAGAGCGACAAAGTTCAATTCCATGAGTATGCAAGGAATACACCATTTCGGAACGTGGATCATTTGATTGCTGTATCTGATGAAGTCATGGTTGAGAATGGATCTAGATATAATAATTACACCTGATATTGATGTCAAGCAGACTTGTGAATTTTAAAAGCAATTTGTCAAAGACAAACCAGAGAGTTGTATTGTCAGAGTGTCATAAGTCGTAAATATTCTGCAGGCTCTAAAACCCCTGAGGGTATCATATTGATGTATTGAAAACAGCTTTAACAGGTGAAGGACAATGTTGTTATAAATTTAAGTTCATGACGTAATGTGTTGATAGAACTATAAATATTTTAAGCACCACATGAACATCAGCTCTCCATGTCTGTTCTTTCAGTATTGGCCTGATTGTACATTATTTATAAGTGACCTGTTCTTATGATGAATTATTCTTGTTACAAAGTTATTATTTGGTTCTATTATTGGGTATATTGAGTGAGGCTACGTCACAAATGGTGTGCTCATTATATCTAGAATAAGCTGATTACCAAGAAATGAAATATTAATTACTCTGTATGTGTAGTCATCTGTCTGATCTGTTGGTGAAAACTCAACATTGTTGTCAATTCTGATCCATTAACTTCTGCCAGTAAACGTCTATATACTTAATTGATTAAGTACATGATTGAGGATGATTGTGAATAATCCCACTGTGTACGCTGTCCGGGCTTGAGAACTTATTGAGCCAGAGCTAGAATTATAGCAAGGATCACTGCTATCAGGAAAGGAAACATTAAGAAAAGAATATGGATTTAATTAAATGAAAAAAAATCATTAGTAACCCAGACTGGAGACTGTTCTAGCAAATATTATTAGATCCATACTATTCAGTGGCCACTTAGTTTTGGATAATCCTCTATCATTAATACAGTGGATTCTGGTTAATTTGGACACACCAGGACCAGTACAATTTGGCCCAATCACTGTTTTTTGTATACAAACACATCCATCTGATGCTATTTAAAAACTGTTTGCTTGGAGCAATAGTGTAGCATCTAACGGACACATGCGACTGACACTAGTTAGAATCTGTTTAGCAGGTCTCCTGCCCCAATTAAGCGACATAGTATCCAGAATAAACAAACTGAATCCTGAATTTTTTTCAATTTGTTTTTGTTCTTTAAGAGTTGCCCCATATAGTGGCTGCCCTGATTAGCTGATGGCCCAAATTAACTGGCATCCCCTGTATTTAAGAAAAACGAGAAATTAAGCTGACTTGATAGAAAACAATTGTGTGTATAATGACTGCATAAACTTGTTGTAATCACAGAATTACCAGATTGTCATATAAAACTTATTGAATGGACCTTGCAGTACAGGATTTGATAAAGCTCAGGTTTGTCCTGCATCAACTTCCTCATGAACACCTGAGAAAACGTTGAATATGGACAAGCTTTCCAACAGATTAGTTAAGATCCAGCCTACCAAGGTCATATTTACAGAATTGTACATTTCAGTTAAGTTCTCAGAATCCTACATTGTAATAATTTGCAGGTTAGACCCACTTAAGGTGTGTTTACATTAATGTACAGTTGAGGGGGAGTAGCTGTGTTGGTTTTCAATCCATGAAGTTCTCAAGAAATCATTTTGGGCAAAGGAACGTGCTATTCATTAGTGCCTTCCCTTGGCTTACCTTGCTGTACATTAAGCATCATGTGGAGGAGAACAACAAGGGCAGAAAATGCTGTCTGGATAAGGGACGTCATGTCTGAGATCTGAACATCTTGCATCTTAAATGGCCAAGTCCTGAAAAAAATGTTAATTACTTTTATTTAAAATATTCTAGATGATGGGTATTGACATGAGCCTTAATCTTTTAAAGTACTAATTGTCTTCATCAGCTGCCTAACTTATTTTACATCAGTTACTGTGGATTGTATTTCTAGACATGGTGAGTTTTTGTTTTGCCTGAAGCTTTTGTGCTTTTCAAAATGTTGGGTGTTAATGCTGATGTAAAATTAGGGAATTCACAACTTTAATACAGTGAAAAAATTCTTCTAGCAAGCCAGTTATTAGCTTGATCACCCCATTGTAGGTTGAATTACAAAAATATGCTTCGAGAATTCTCTGTCTTTGCAGTAACTTAGAAAGTTACTGAAAATTGTTTAAAGTTTAAATAACACTTCAAAATCTTTCTGTTCTGTGACCCCCCCCCCCCCCATGTTGTTCTTGGTGCCTTTTGATTTCCTCTGAAGTAACGGGGCAGCACAGTAGCATAGTGGTTTACACAATGCTGTACAGTTCAGGCGACCAGGTTCGATTCCTGCCACTGCCTGTAAGGAGTTTGTATGTTCTCCCCATGACCACATGGGGTTCCTCCAGGTGCTCCAGTTTCCTCCCACAGTCCAAAGACTAATACTGGTTACTAAGTTAATTGGTCATTGTAAATTGCCCTGTGATCAGGCTAGGATTAAACCGAGGGTTGCTGGATGGCATGACTCAAAGGGCAGGAAGGGTCTATTTTGTTCTGTGTCTCAATAAGTAAATAAAAGTAACCATAGATGCAAAAATTTGATTCGTCATTCACTTAGATGCCTGTTTGCATCTGACCAAAGGAAAATATTACCCATTTTAAATTGAAGCAAACGAATCTAAAATGATCAAACAAAGCAAATAGCATGATATTATTGAAGTCCTTGACATTTTCCAATTGTGTGGTGTCCTTCAGGAAATTTTAGCTCAGCAATGAAGTAACTAGAAAAAAGATCTGAATGCATGCATGCCCATATTGGCAATAAAATTAGAAATTTTAGCCAAGGGCACGACCACTAGCATGGAGGTAATGGAATGGATGCAATCTGAGCATTCAAGTTAGTTGGGATGTTGCCAGAAATTTTGTTTTCTGTGAAGGACAGAACTCTTGATTTTTAAGCCAACAACCTGGATATAGTTGATATTCTATGATATAAATTTACATCTTTAAATGTTACTTATCCACCTTGCAAGATAAATGGCACTAATGTCATGAAAATTATCATCTACTTTCCATTGGAGATGACTGAAGTATTGTTTGAGTATTCAGCACAAGTTACTGACTGGTTTCACTTTACAGTCGATACAAGCAAATATTTTGGTTTAGATCCTCATGATGTAACTGTAAGCAACTTCTTGAGCACACTGATGATTCGTTTCTGTAAAGAAAAATTGATCAAATTGACTAGGAAATTATATTTGCCTGGCTTTTTAATAATTTGCCCTGGACATATTAGACTTAACGATGTTCATGAAAAATATTGAAAATTTGCCCTAGAAAATGAATATTTGTACACATTGACTCTTCTTAACCCCATTTTATTAGATTAGATTAGATTCAACTTTATTGTCATTGTGCCGAGTACAGATACAAAGCCAATGAAATGCGGTTAGCATCTGACCAGAAATGCAAATAGTGTTATTTACAAAATAACTGCGAGTAAAAAGTAAGTGCTACAACACACAAATATAAAAGTACTGAGACAGTACAATATGGATGCAATACTGCTTAGCGCTGTGATGTGAGGTTCAGAATGGTCACAGCCTCAGGGAAGAAGCTCTTCCTGTGTCTGCTGGTGCGGGAGCGGAGGCTCCTGTAGTGCCTACCGGATGGGAGGAGAGTAAAAAATACATGGTTAGGGTGAGATGCATCCTTGATAATGCTTTTCGCCCTGCCCAGGCAGCGCTTATGGTAGATGTTCTCAATGGTGGGCAATTGGGCAACTCTAAGTGTTCTGTTTCCAGTTCCTTAACAATAGATTCCAGAACAAGAGCAAGAATCTTAAGAACTTGTAAATATGTCGTGTCATTTCTAACAATTCCCCCCCTCTTCACTCTTCCCTCTTCTTCCATTCCCCACTCCACCTCCCCTCTTACCTCTGCTCTTCTCCTCACCTGCTTATCACCCCCCAGTGCCCCTCCTCCTCGCCTTTCTCCGTGGCACACTGCAATTGTACTGCCTCCTCCCACCCCAATATTTTATGAACACAGGTGAGCTTTCCTCGACTGAGCCCTTTGCCCCAACGCTTAACACTGAGAAGCTCAATATGATTCTGTAACTTTGATATCCTTTCGTCCTGCTATGATGCCTTAAGTGAGAGAAACTTTCAATGTTGTTCCCTGCACTGTTCAACAGTGTAAATTATCAAATCTGTTGCCCTATCTGGTTTCCACTCGATATCCTTAAACTGGTCCCCAATGAATGTGACTCCACCCTCTAATGGCACTCTTGGATATTTATGTTTTATCCTTAATCTAACCTCATAATTACTTATTTACAGTTCTATTTTAATCTCATTTCCTCTGGCTAATACTTCTATGTTTCACTTATTACTTGCCCTTTTTTCCTCATCCGCAAACTGAACAACTTCTTGAATGACACCCTTTCTTCAGTTGTCTATAATTCTATGACGAAAATGCTTCTTTCTTTAACATATTCATTTAAGGGATGTGGGCTTCACAGGTTGAGCAAGCACTTAATTCCCCATGCCTTTGCGAAGATGGTGTTGAACTTGCAACTTACTTTGTTCCAGCGACTTACTTTGTTTGCCTAACCCCAGCAGTTTTAATGTAATTGTTCTAATCATGATCATCTGTACTGCCAAATATATCAGCACAGGCCCACAGTCTCAGTTAATTTTTTGGTTTTCATATCCTGCCATTGTTAATCATGGTTCTGTTTTGATAAATTCCTTAGGGTTAACATTATTCAAAATTTTACATAGCTCTGTGTTATAATAATTTAAAAAACATGGCAGTTACTTTAGTTGCCCAATAGGGGTTTATGTAAAATAGTACAACACTGTCCAAGCCTTTCAGTCCACAATGTTGAGCTGACCTCTTAATCTACTCCAAGATTATCTAACGTTCCCCTCCCACACAGCTCTCCATTTTCGTTCATCCACGTGCCTATCTAAAAGCCTCTTAAATATCCCGAATATATCTGTCTCTGCCACTACCATTGGCAGCGCTTTCCACACACCCACCACACTCTGTGTGGAAAAACTTACCTCTTACATTCCTCCTATACTTTCCTGCAATCACCCTAAAATTTTGTCTTTTTGTACTAGCCATTTTCACCCTCTTGAAAGGTGGTTTTCCTGCTTTATCAATGCCTCTTATCACCTTATGCACTTTTATTAAATCACCTTTCACCCTCCTTCACCCTGAAGAGAAAAGCCCTGGCTCACCCAAATTATCCTCAGAACACATGCTCTCTAATCCAGGCAGCATCCTGGTGAATCTCCTCCGCAACCTCTCAAAAGCTTTTACATCCTTCCAAAAATGAGGCGATCGGAATTGAACACAATACTCCAAGTAGTGTGTATTAGACACATTTCACTGTATGTTTTGATGTGCATTTGAGAAGTAAAGTTATCTTAACTGTGATCTAACCGTTTTTATAGAGCACGTTTCTAGGTCTCTGCTAGCTTCTGTAGTTTCTCAGTTCCATGCTGCAAATAATATATAGTAAAGTTTCCCTGTCCAAATTGAATCAAAGGCTTTTCTAATGTTTCCACTCCATGGGTAATCACTGCAAAGTATTACATAGAACAGTACAGCACAGTACAGGCCCTTTGGCCTACAATGTTGTGCCAACCCTTAAACCCTGCCTCCCATATAACTCCCCACCTTAAATTCCTCCATATACCTGTTTAGTATTACCTGCTGAGTTCCTCCAGCATTTTGTGTGTGCTGTTTTCAATTTCCAGGATCTGCAGAATTTCTTGTGTTTAAAGTATTATCTCTCCTTTCTCGTCAATTGTCCTGATTAATTTGATTTTTGAGGGAAAAAAAACAAGGAGATTAATCAGGGCAAGATATATGTGTTGTCATTTGATAAGGTCCTGCATGGTAGACTGGTCCAAAAGGTTGGAGCATGTGGGGTCCAAAACAAGCTGGCTAATTGGATCCAAAATTAGTTTGGTGATAGGAGGCAGAGGGACTGGTGAAAGAATGCTTTTCCAATTGAAAGACTATCACTAGTGGTGTTCTAAAGGGATCAGTGCTGGGACTATTACTATTTCTGATGCACTTTAGGGACCTGGATATGAACATAAGAGAAAGGATTATTAATGTTGCTGATGACATAAAAATTGGTGGTGTTGTGTATCATGAGTAAGGATGTCTAAAGCTACAGCAGGATATACTGTAGATTAGATAGAAAGTTGGGTAGAGCAAGCAGAATTTACCCTGATAAATGAACCCTGGTGTCAGCTCAAAGAGTAGCTTCTCAGCTTCTGACTTAGAAATATACGCATAGAAATAGATCCTTCACTCCACCATTTCAGTGCCAACCAACAAGCACCAATTTAAGACTGATTTATACTTGTGCGTCAAGCTTGCGCCTATGCAAGTGGGCAACGCCATTGTGAGCATTTATACTTGTGCGTTGGTGTGTCTGCGTCGCTCTGCAATTCACGCACATCACGCATGCGCACTCACCTGCCCGTGCAGGGCTTCATGGTCATGGTAGTCTTTCTTGGGGTAAACAAGTTTACAGCGAGCATCTTTTTTCGTAAGGTCTGTAAAGCTTTATGGAAAGCATTGCAGCCAGAGTTCCTTCCCTGCCCTTCAGTCACCCAATGGGAAACTATTGCAGCGTATGAGGAAATGCGATGCTACCAGGCGGACCAATCACAGTTGTTGCGGTCTGCGTTGCCCCGACGCGTGGTTACATTTTGGGAGGGGTGCACGTCAGGCTACGACGTAGGGATTCGCATAGGCACTGCGTAGGGTTCGCGGCTACGCCGTACCTACAGCGTCAAATTGACACAGAAGTATAAATCAGCCTTTAGTGCCAACCAACAAGCACCAATTTACACTCAATCTATATTAATTCCATTTTATTCTCCCAATATTCTCAACAACTTCACCCAGATTCAACCACTCACACGTTAGGGGCAATTTACAATGACCAATTAACTTATTGACCTGCGCTTGTATCCTCTCTCTTTCTGCTCACCTATTGTGACAGGAACTGCATGGAATTGTGAGGTTCTCCTTCATTCTCTGAAATAGGCCTCCTGAATCCAGCGACACTGTTTCAAGGTGTCAGGAGATTAGCAGACAAGCAGTTGATAGTCTGCAGAGTTTGTTGCCTCTAAACTGATATTCTGCATTATCTATAAGGCTATTGAGACCTGCCTTCAAATAGAGGAGTTGACCATATCTGTCCAGCTGGTTCTTCCCCCAGAGAGGACTTCCCTGGAGGAGTCCATGAATAACTCTCCACTCTGATCAGAAAAAATAGCCAACACAATTTCACCCCCCCCCACATATTTCCCACTTGTACTCCTTCCCCTCCCCCCATCTTCTAACTTTGGCTTCCTTCGATGAAGGGCCTCTGCACAAAGCATCAACTCTTTATTCCTCTCCGTAAATACTGCCTGACCTGCTGAGTATTTTGTGTGTGTTGCTTGGGTTTTTCCAGCATCTGCAGAATCTCTTGTGTTTTAAAAATAGGCAGCTGCTGCTTACAGATGCAGGTTATCACGACCCGACTCTGATCTCTGTAGAATTGTTAAAAGCTCACGTGGAGTTCATTAGCATTTTTTTAAGATCTTGTTTTTAATTCATAGTCATCTTCACTCAGGTGAGTTTGCCAACGACCTTTTGTATTTTAGCAGCAGACCATGGAAGGACATTCCTGATAACAGTCAGTTTACTTCAGCCTTGGAATGTGACGATAGGTCTAAGAAAGGGTGGAAATAAATTATTTATTAATATATATAATTGCCAGCTGCCTGGAATAATCTTCAAAAGAAGCTGCCTGGTGAATAGGTAAGCATTTGCTACACCACCAGAGATGCTACCTTTTAGGTGAGATGTTAAATAATACCTCAACTACTCTGAAAAGATACTACACATATCTTTACAGTTTATATCAAATTCTTTTGATTTATTTGGATATTGTATGTTAGTTGGGGACTCTCTGATATCTTTATACTTTATACTTTATTGTCGCCAAATAATTGATACTGGAGCGTACAATCATCACAGCGATATTTGATTCTTCAGCTATTCATATGAGGGAAGGATTAGAAAAGGTGACAAATATATCAAAGATCAAAGTGCATTTATTATCAAAGTATGTATGTAGAACACAACCCTGAGATTCATCTTCCCGCAGACAGCTACGAAATAAAGAAATGCCATGGTACCCGTTCAAAGGAAGCATTAAACACCCAACGTGCAAAACAAAAGAACATATCGCTCAAGTGGCAAAAAGTGAGTGAAAAACACAGAACATAAAACATCAAACCATTGAGACGGTGTAGGAACATTCAGAAAGTTTAGTTCAGTTCAATTTAGGAATTCAGTTTAATGATATAGTTACTTTGAAATCATCTATTGAGTTGAATCGTCTATTGAGCCTATTGGTGGAAAGAGGCCAGCAATATAATGAAGGATCCACCCACCCTGCTTGTGAACTATCAGGGAAGATGATACACAGCACCCATGCCAGGATCACTAAACTCAGCAACATTACTTCCCCCAAGCAGTGGGCAGGCTGATCATCAACTCCACCCATTATCCCACCCCACCCCACCCCACCATCAGTCACTCCTCTCCACGGCCTCTCTGCATTCTTCATTTCTCCATGCACAGCCACAACACATGTACATTGTGTTTTATAGGATTGCTTTTATGTTTATATTTTGTTGCATTTTTTATACGCTGCATTGGGTCTGGAGCAACAAACATTTTCTTCTCCTTTACACTCGAGTACTGAAAAGTGGCTATAAATAATCTTGAATCTTGAAAAGTCTAATATTTCACCTGGTTATCTGAATTCAACACAGTTGTTCCTCTTTCTTTCAAATGTAAACATCGGTCTGGCAAAATACAGACAAGAAATAATATATCTGAAGATCATAACCAGTAATTGGAGCCAGAACTTTTGGTTACTCAATGTTCATTTAGCCTGCAATTTTCTGCAGTGAGCTACAATATATAAACAGAAGATGCAAATGTTTACTGTTCTGAAATATTGTCTTGCAGCCAAGTCTAATTCACAAAGGCAGAGACAAACGGGAAATCTTTTGGCACCATGAAGGAAATTTCATTGCACAGAAAGAAGTGGTTTTAAGCCAAAGCGACAAAAGCCACAGGATGCTGTGTTTAGTTAACTTTTTTTTCCACAATTTTTCATAAAGTCTGTGGAATAGACTCAAAAACAATAGATGGGTGTGTGAGTCCGACTCCTTTACAGTGCCATATTTATGTGGGAACTCTCTGTAATCTTTGAAATGTACACTTCGGTAAATGTTTCTGCACCCCCCCCCCCCACCGCCATATAATCCCAACCTCAGATACTTAATTTCTTAATAACTTTTCTTACTACAAATAATCATGGTTAATATTAATGGAGAAATACACTAGACAGACTTAATCAAAATTCACCTAGTAAGAAATGCGAAGTAAATTTAAATAGTAGTCCAGTGCATTTCTTGGACAATTGGACCCCGAAGCTCCATTGATGAATTTGTGCTTCTTTAACGTAAGGCTGGATCTCACATCCATCCTCAGTAACTGATGCTAAACATTCTGCAAACTAGTGGTAGTACTTGTAATCTGCTTCCAAAATTAAATTCTAATCCACTTACTGTACTCAACAGTATTGTCTGCTGTGGAGACCTTCAGGTTTCTGGGTGTCACAATCTCCCAGGACCTGAAGTGGACACCCAACGCAGACACTCTTATCAAAAAGGCTCAGCAGAGGTTGTATTTCCTACGTCAACTCAGGAAGTACAACCTGCCTCAGGAGCTGCTGATTCAATTCTATTCAGGAATAATCCGGTCTGTTCTCTGCTTGTCCATCACTGTCTGGTTTGGATCAGCTACCAAACAAGACAAGAATAGACTCCAAAGAACCGTCAGGGCTGCGGGAAGCATTATTGGTGTGAAGCTGCCCTCGATTCAGGACTTATATGCATCTAGAGTCAGGACAGCATCATTGTAGACCCATCACACCCTGAACATCACCTGTTCCAAATCCTTCCTTCTGGTAGGCGCTTTAGATCACTGTATGCCAGGACAAATAGGTACAAGGACAGTTTCTTTCCATATATCATCAGTCTTATGAACACTTGTCTATTGTTTACGATTATTTGCACTATTGTTTTGTTTGCTTTTTGATTCTGTACAGCGAGAGCTCAGGGAAACCGGGATCAAATTCCCTGTATGTGTCCACATACTTGGCGATAATAAAGGATTCTGATTCTGATTCGGATTCTGATTGTCTAGCACAAGCTAAGGGATGATTTTCTAGGCAATAGGCTTAGTTATACCTCTCTGCCACCACTTTCATGAAAGTCCCCTCTTTGCTGATTGAGCAATGAAGCTGAAATGTAACTGGCCAGAGTGGTTATCCAGCAAGCAATATATTCAGGTAGAATTCCAAGTGTTCAACAAATACTGGCCTTGCTAGCAATGTTCACATTCCTTAAATGAATAGATAACAAAAAAAAATACAACAGTAACAAATGATTTAAGGTTATGATATTTGCATAGTAATTATTGAACTAAATTCAGAATTGGTTTTAATTTTTGATGGGTATTTTAAAAATGTGAAATGTTGATGTTTATTTTTCTTTACTACTTTATCCAGTTTTTTACATAGTTTTTAAAACAGTTTCTCTGCAGTTGATGTGGCATTGAATTTGCAATATAAAAGTTGGACCCTTGGCCTCACAATCTACCTCGTTATGAACTCGCACCTTATTGTTTACCTGCACTGGCCTTTCTTTGTAGTTGTTACACTTTGTTCTGCATTTTTAGTTTATTATCTTGATCTAGCTCAATGCACTGTATAATAATCTGATCTGTATGAACAGTATGCAAGACAAGTTTTTCACTGTATTTTGGTACATGTGACAATAATAAATCAATTCCAATTCCAATTTCCCCATTCTAAATGACATGGGTTTAAATTTAAATGGTCAATTAGACATACTTGCCATGAAATACAACTTCTTTTTTTGTCTTCAGTATCGCTTAATTGAAACTTCATTGCCTTCCCCCCAGCAGGAAATGTGCTAAAGACATTTCTGAGCCATACTGTGGCTCTCTGTAAACAAACTGCAGGCTTGCCACCCTTTTAGCCTAAAATCAGGGACACATTTGATTGCATTGTTCTTAGACATGGCTTCATTTAGTGTCATGTGAGGAACACTAAGTCATGTTATCCTGGGAGCAACGATCATTAGGCACACTTGCAACAACCTGTTCTTCCCAGTATTGATTGGCTACCATTTTGTCCTTGCCCTTACCCCTGCATTGTATTGTACTCCCACCACTATTAACTCCCAACTTGCTTTCTCCCTGATTTAACAGCCCTTGACTTCCCAAATCTGAGGCTTCCCTCACCTGATCATTTCTCACTGTTTTGGTACCTAATTTACTCCCTATTTCTAACCTCCCTCCTCCCCACACTCTTCCCAATTTACTCCCTATTTCTAACCTCCCCCCTTCCCCCACCCATTCTCTTAGCCTTCCTACACTGTGCTGGCATCTGAAATCTTAAAATAATCTCTGTGCTGACATGCCAGTTACTTGCAGCCAGCACAATCTTCTCCCAACCATTGAACATCCAATACTGTGTTGGTATCTCAATCCAGCTCCAAGTAGCCATCCATAACAGTACATATAATTTCCAATTCATAACCAGGACCATTTCCCAACTTGCAATTCATTACTGTGTTTTTATCACAAACCAGTATTCCCCCCCACCACCTCAACCACCAAGCTATCCATTACTTGATTGTTATGATTGAGACTTCAGGAGAGGGAAACCAGAGTTACTTGAGCCAGTCCTCGCTGGAGAGGATCAGCAATTTTAAACTCCTGGGTGTTAATATTTCAGAGGACCTGTCCTGGACCCAGCACATAAATGCAATTATGAAGAAAGCACTACAGTGCCTCTACTTCCTTAGGAGTCTGTGGAGATTCAACATGGCATCTAAAACTGTGACGAACTTCTATAGAGGTGTAGTGGACAGTGTATTGACAGTGGACAGTGTATTGACTTGCTGGATCATGGCCTGGTTTGGAAACACCAATGCCTTTGAACAGAAAATCCTACAAAAGGTAGTAGATTCAGCCCAGCACATCACAGGTAAACCCCTCCCAACCATTGAGCACATCTACATGGAACATTGTGGTAGGAAAGCAGCATCCATCGTCAAAGATTCTTATCACACAGGCCACGTTCTTTCCTTGCTGCTGCCATTGGGTAGAAGGTACAAGAGCCTCAGGACTCACACTACCAAGTTCAAGAACAGTTACTACCCCTCGATCATCAGGCTCTTGAGCAAAAGGGGATAACTATACTTACTTGCCCATTTATTGGGATGTCTCCACAACCAATTATCTTACTTTAAGGACTCTTTATCTTATTATTCCATGTTCTTGTTATTTATTGCTATTTATATTTGTAATTGCACCATTTGTTGTCTTCTTCACTCTACCCGATCGTTCATTGATCCTGGTATAGTTACTATTCTATAGATCTGCTATGCATGCCCGCAGAAAAATAATTCTCAGGGTTGTATGTGGTGACATGTATGTACTCTGATAACAAGAATCACTTTGAACTTTGTACAATCTCCATTATCCTCACATGTGCTCCCAACCATCCATCATCATCCTAGTATACCAAACTTCCTCTCCCTCTGGCCATTCATCAGTCTACCTGACACCTGGGTACCCCCATCCCTGTCCATTACTCTGCAGGTATCTTAAACCTCCCCACCATCCTTGATCACCTTGCTGGTATCCCAATTCTGTCAGCCCTCCACAAGCCAGGGCACCTCTGTAACTCCACGGAGCTGACAATGCCTTTGGCTGTATGCCACCCCAAACCCACCCTTGGAATAGAGTTCCAGATGGCACATTTACAATTTTGTGATACTCCACAAACTGTAAGGCACATTGGGATGACTTGCAGTTGCGAATTATAAATATGATTTACAGAATTACAGAAATAGATTGTACACAGTCACCCTAGTCAATGTACCACTCTAACACCCTTCCATCTTTCTTTATTTAACACACTGCCTTGTGCCATGAGCCTTGAGCTGTGTATGACTATTGTGTTTTGCACCTTGGCCCTGAAGGAACACTGTTTCATTTGGCTATATTTATGGGTATTTATATATAGTTGAATGACAATTTAACTTGAACTTGACCTGTATCTACTGTTCCTTTCCCCATTCTTTGTTTAGGGGGAAGATAAATAATGCTCCATTTGTCTTAACAGTTCATTGTAGTAATCTTCCTGTGAAGCACCTCACCACATTGACATTGTTGAGAAACTAGACAACAAACACCCTTATCCTTAACACGTTTTGAGTAATGAAGGTTCAACTGAATTCCCAAGCAAAATTATTACTATCGATTCTTTGTTTGTAATCTCTAATCTCGAATTCCACAAGCAAAGATATTTTCCCCATAATTACCCTATTAAACCCTTTCATGATCTTAAAATTGCTCTGTCATCAGGTTATTCAATAACATTCGACTTTTCCTGGTCAGTGATTATAATTCACCCTCAATTTCACACAAATTTCTGGAGAAACTCAGCAAGTCAGGATGCATCAATAGAGGGGAATAAACAGTCAAAATTCTGGGCTGACACTCTTGTGTGTGATATCATCTCTGACTGTCAGTTCACACCTTTTGTATCTGTTTTTAATGGTGACTGTACTGAACAGATCTTTGCAAGTGTAATCTAGATCAGCTTCTCTACAAGTTTAGTATTATGTCTGTTATAAATATCTCCTTCCAGTAATGAATCCAAATATTTTATTTTATCCATGTCCTCATTAACTTGCACCTGCATCAATTCATAATATCCTACAGTAAATGAAAATCAAAAAGACTGCCAATGCCAGAAATCTGAAATAAAAACAAAACACTCAGTTGGTCAGGCAGCATCTTTGGAAAGAGAAACAGTTTTCTTTTAGGTTGCAGCATTGATCGTTAGAACTGGGAAAGGGGGGAAATGTCCCCCTAAAGCAACTTCATACTTGCCAACGTCCCTCTTAGGCATGATATACTTTCCGGTGACCCATAGTGTAAAAACATGTCTACCATATGCTAACATGAGAAAAATGATTCTGCTTTAAATTTTTATTTGTCTTTAAGCCTGTGCCCTGTACAGCAGCTTTGATATCAATGTGATCTTTGAACTTGATGGTTTTTAGTGAGTTGAAATATTTGGTTCAAGCTGTGACAGCAAAAGCCTTAAGTCCCCATGTGTAACAATGTCCATGTGGTTTGCTTTTTGTGAGTATGTGGTTCACTGCACTGAAGCCTCTTTCAGCAAGGTAGGAGGATGGAAATACAATGAAGAGCAGTTGGCTCTTTTCCAAACACCAGCAAACTTCATATGACAGTGTGGCCACATAACACAAAAGCTGACATTTTAAAACGCATTTTTGCTTCATCATCATTCTGAATTTCGATAATTTCTTCTTGCAAGCTCTCTTCCTGTTCTTCCACCTTGCAAAGAAATGGATTCTGGAATTTCCAGATCATTCATATCCCTGAATCAATTCTGAAAATCCTTCTTCAGTGACTGCAGGTGTAACTAGTACTCTTGCAATACACCGTCTGTGAAAGAGAGTACAGTACTTTCCATGCTGGGAAACTGCGGGAACATTCTTCTCCCAATGGTTTGGTTATATATTTCCAATTTTCTGATAAAAGTGGACAGTGCACTTTTTGCCAGGATTAAATTGAAATTCTCACCCTGTAGTTTCATATTTAGAATGTTCATTTTGTCATACAGATTGGCTAGGTATGCCACATCTCCACGGAGAAGTTCAATCTTGTTTCCCAAGCTCTTGTCGACTTTGAACAAAAAATTCAACCACAGTGTCAAAAAGAACAAAGAAATGTTTTAAGCAGCGGCTCATCATAGATTGATTCTCAGTTGAAATTTGTTTTTTAACTTTTTACAAAATAGAATCTCTCATAAACTTTTCCATTTTTGATAAACCGTACGTGTGCCATTAGCAATGCCTCGTTGTCTTGCACAGTTGGCTTATCCAGTTGTATCCCAAATTCTGTTTTTTGTAGCTCTGTGCATAGTTGATACTCAATGTCTTCACTAATTTCATCAATACGATAAGCTACAGAGTTATTACTCAGAGGAATTGATTTTAAAATACTGGGATCCATTTTCAGAACAGCAGTGAACACTTCTGATACAGCAGGCATTATTAATCTTTCACCAATTGTATGAGATTTTCCACACTTTGCTACCATTTTGGAAATGTTATAAGAAGCAATGAGACCACTATCAAGGTCATTTTTAGCTTTCTTGGCAAATGACTCACGTGTACAATGCTTTTCAGATGCTCTTTCATTTTCTGGAACTGAGTAATATCATAAGTAGCCTTTTCAAGGTGTCTTTTATAGAAGTGTTCCTGCAATCTTGATGGTTTCATGGCTTCATTAGACAATACAGTTTTACAAATTAGACACATGGAGCGTCACTGGTCTGACAGGAATGGAATAAAACCAAACTGCAGGTACTGTATGTAGTATTGCATTGGTGCACTTTCTGTAGATTCTGTTTCTTGGCAGGATTAGAATTCAAGTCTTCACCACTTTTAGACTCATAGAGGTCACGCCGTACATATTTGTCCATCATTAATGGGGCTAAATTAAAATAAAAAATTACCACAAACTGGGACTGCCTATTGAACGTAGACAATGGCAGTGAGTTGACGCAGATGGTAGTGGCACGCAAAATGAAGACGATCACAACAATGAAAATTACATTGACAAGGATTCAGATTGGAATCTGAATGATGGGATAGAGCTGGTATTTGGCAAGCTACCTTTATACTATTTTAGTTATTGTTATTGACCAATCTTGTAAGGTCTCATATTCAGCATAGATGATTCTTGACCGCACAAATGAAGCTGAGATTGCTTTGAACACCTTGAGGAATCCTCAGGGTCAGCAGGTTCACTGATTGGCTCTATTTCACCATTTGGTTCCGGCCAGCGCTATATCATCGTGTGACCTGTTTTCCGTAAATCTGCTGAGAAAGGGTGTATTTAACTTACCAAGTGTTAAATTGCATGTCATTCCATGCCGCGAGTCAAGGGAACTGTTGGGCACCCTGGTTGCTAATTTAGGCATCCACAATAAATGCCTGTTTGGTTGGTAAGCTCGGATGAGATTGCCAAGTTTCAGACACATTGTGACAACGAGCTATGGTTCTTCCTGTGTTGCAGTAGGAAAGGTATGTCACATCTGGAGTTTCTCCGGTTAGCGGACGATTTCCCTCTACGTCTCTCTGTCGTAGTGGGGAACCGCGTACGAGGCAAGTTACAGCAGTGGTTTGCCATTGCCTTCTGCCAGGTGAGTTTCCAAAGAGATCACCAGCTCGTAACCCAGCACGGATGGAAAGCGTGCAGGGGAGCCGGCTGGATTCGAACTCGGGACCTTTTGTCCCAAAGCCTGGCACTGTTGCCACTACGCTACCAGTCGGGTCTGTGTTGCAGTACCTCAGCCTTTTTTTTTGGAAGTGCCTGTTCTAATAGCGGTCAGTCAGGTCTTGTGCTTCATGTTAGGGCGTTGCTTACTGACTCCCCCCTCCCCCCCCAAGAATCTTGAACACACCCCGACGACTTCTATTTCCTGTAACTCTGCCTTAGGGCATGTAACTGCCCCCTTTGGGAATCACCGGTTTAGAGGGGTATGGGCAAAGTGCAGACAGATGGGACTAACTCAGATAGATACTTTGGTTGGCTGAAGGACTGTTTTCAATGCTGTTTGACTCCCTACCTCGAGGTAGGTTTATCCCTTATGACGGTTCACTACCTGCCAAGGACTCACTCTGGTGGTTATGTCCTTCAGCACTCAACCAGCATTGTGTCACTCTTGGTGACGGATTTTGGAATCCTTCCTTCCCCCCCCCCCCCCACCACCACCATCCTCAGATGTCATTCTGTGCCCTTCAATTTTCAGCACTTCTTCCAAGTGTGGTTCTAAATGGAGGAGCAGTGAGTCATCATCTGAGGGAGGATAGAAGGTGGTAATCAGCATGAAGTTTCTTTAGTGATCAGGGGTGAGTAAGCCCTAGTGAAAGTTGAGGCATAGGCGTTAAAGTTCTAAAACATTTTGTTGTCCGTGTTTGACATAAAGCTTTTGAAAGGTGGGAAACCAGCCAGCACTGCATTGGAAAATTAACAAGAGCATCAGTAATGATTTCAGCAGCCCTTAAGATCAGAACAGAAACACAGTAGGATGTCTGAGGAGGTGAAAATTGGTTTTAATCACGCCATGAATGTATGATCAGAAGCTTATCTCAAGGTCAATGATGACTTTAGGCAGCAGGCGATCTTGTTTAGCTTCACATAGGAGCCAGAGAAAGAAAGAGTTGGTGAATACAGAACAGGGCTTATGTTAGGTTACTGAAGAGCAAGGTTCCATAAGGTTGTTATAGCCGGGGTGGGGGAGGGGGTACTAGTTCGGATAAACTTCCACTACCTATTAAAAGCTACCAATGATGTGCGTCTCACATAGCCTCTGACAACCAAGTCTAGCTCCAGGCCTTCACGTGTGGATTAGCTACTAAACCTGACGGGACCATTTCTACTGACAGGAGAAGGGGAAAAGGCAGGTTACTGACACCTTAAAACCAGTGGCTTCGGGCAGATACAGGTCATCAGCCATAGATGGCAGCTCATGTAGGAGAAGGAAAACTCTGATCTCAAACCCCTGCTGCCTCGTGCCTGTACCCACTCATGGGAAGGCTTTGGGAGTAAACAGCGAGGAAAAATCCGCGAGTCCTAAGTTGAGTTCAATGCTGACTGACAACTCCCGTGATGCTGCTGGTGCCAAACCTTATCGGTCTCTGCCATTCGTTTGGCTTCATCGGTTGTGTGGAGAGGGGGAGCCTGCTACATTGACTACAGCTTGCCCTCCATACTGTACTACCCTGGCTTGCGTATCAAGTAGCCCGCTGGGACAGAACATCCGAGGTCAACTGCGACCAATGGAGGGCCTCATACTGAAGACAATGACCTGCTCAGATACTTTGCAAGCGTATCTCTTTCCATGTCTATAAATTTCATTTCTTCACTACTTAGAAAAATGCCTTTCAGTGTTTCACACTCTGGAAGCATTATTATTCACACACAGACTGTTGTTATCATGTACAAGATGTGTGCAGAGGCAATATTACTGATCTTTGCTCTTTCCCCTGCTCTGTTTTATGGTACACTTGAGCATTAATGACACAGTAAAGTATGCTTGATAGATTGCAAAGCAAAGACAGTTGGAAATGTTGCTTTGAGGCAGTGTTTTTCTGGGCCAGGAAAAACAGATTGCCAACACAGCTGGTGTCCCAGGACATATCAGCAGATCGCAGCATCATGAATCATTCTTGCCACCTGTCATATTTTCCACATTTTTACTATTTTTTTCTATTAAAAGGATTTAAATGAGAACTATTTTAAAGATAGCATAGTATTAAGTGCTATTCAGAACTCATTACTCTTCAGTAAAAAGGATTAGATTTTCTATATATATTAGAAAGTTGCACATTATTTATTCTGCTGTTATCAATATTTTATGCAACATTTCTTTACTTATTAAATGTAAAAGTATCCCAGTCAGTTTTTAGCACACCTGATATTTCAAATTAGCTCACAATGCTGAATGTCATACTGATAATATGACTTATATTGAACTGAGTCATCTTATCTCATACAAATGTTAATGACTTCTTTATTGAAACCCATAAGGTTGTTGTTAAGTACAGTGTAGTTTTTAAACTTTGTACAGTAATTGTTTTAAAAATGTATGCAAATCTTGGGAAAGGAAAATGCTGTTTCTAATTCTTATTTTAGTATTTGTGCCTGTATGGCACTCTGTATGTTGCAGCAATATAAATAGCTGTTATCAGTACTACAGGGAACCTTATTTTAGCATTTAATAATGCGGACACACACTCCCTACAATTATGTCTCAAACTAGACTTTAAAATAAATCTTTTAGATAAACCTAATTTGTAATCTGAGAAATTTCTAATCTAGTTCTGAGAATCCATTGTGAGAAGTACAAAGGGTGATTGATAAATTCGTAGCCTAAGGTAGAAGGAGATGAGTGATACAGCTCTTGTTACATGCACATGCAGTTCAACTCTTTGAGTGATTATACAGAAATTTGAAGTTAATAATTCATCCCCTTCCACCTTAGGCAACAAACGTATCAATCACCCCTGCTGTGGACCACTTCTAGAGGTCCAAGACGCCGACTTCTACAAAGAAGGGACCTGTATGCTCCACGACCGCTGGACTAAGTGTGTAAATGTAGGAGGGGACTATGTTGAAAAATAAATGTGCCAGGTTTTCTAAAATTGACTCCTTCTACCCTAGGCCATGAACTTATCAATCACCCCTCATAAATAATCCCATTTCATTTATTAGAGACTTTCATTTGCACAATGTATCTAGAGATCTGTGTCCCACAGTGGACACACGCAACTAGAACATTGTTTACAATGAAAGGAGAAACATTTCCTGTGAGAAGTATCTTCAGTCATTTGATCTATCAAATTGCATACTAATGAGCAGGAAAAATCTTTTATTTATGCCCTATTTTGTATTTCAGGATTTCACTCACATAATTATATTTTTACTGGTGCAGTAATGAAGCTAATTTACATTCCTAAATTTTGAGATAAATATTTAAAACTGGACATTATGCTAATCTGTGTATGGTGGAAACATGAATAACTATTTCTAATCAGGCACTTCAATAAGATACAATTGAAAATAAACCTGAATGCTGCTGCAGGCCTGCCTGAAGCCTTCACTTTGCTACACTGGAAGTGCACCAAGCTCAGTTGGCTTAATATCAGTACTGGAAAACATTTTCATAAGCTCTTTGGGGTACCACAGTACTGAAGTAGTTAGCGCATTGCGATTACAGCTCGGGGTGTCGGAGTTCAATTCTGGCATCATCTGTAAGGAATCCGCACGCCCTCTCTGTGGAATGTGTGGAGTATCCCCGGGTGCTCTGGTTTCCTCCCACAGTTCAAAGACATACCAGTTAGTAGGTTAATTGATCATTGTAAAATTGTCCTGTTTAGGCTAGGGTTAAATTTGGGGTTGCTGGGCACCATGACTCGAAGGCCCAGTAGGTCTATTCCAAACTGTATTTCAGTAAATAAGTACATAGAATATTACAGGTTGAAACTTGCTGGTCCTTTTAAAACCACCAGCCATTCGAAGGAAAATAAATTTTAGCCTTGTCATGGGTATACAGGGAGTAAAGGAGGGGACATTACACAGCCCTGAGGGACTCCTGTGTTGAGAGTCAGAGGGGTGGAGGTGAGGGAGCCCACTCTTACCACCTGCTGGCGATCTGACAGGAAATCCAGGATCCAGCTGCACAAGCAGGGTCAAGGCTGAGGTCTCTGAGCTTCCTGTCAAGCCTGGATGGAATTATGGTATTGAATGTTGATCTGTAGTCCAAGAACAGCGTTTTCACATAAGCATCCTTCTTCCCCAGATGTTTAAGGATAGTATGTAGAGCAGTGGCTATTGCGTCATCTGTCGATCGGTTGTGTTAGTAGGCTAATTGTAGGGGGTCCAGTTTGGGTGGCAGCATACTGCAGATGTAGTCCCTGACCAGCCTCTCAGGAGCATTTGCGTATTATTGAGATGAGTACGACAGGACACCAATCAGGCATGTTACTTTGGTCTTTTTTGGTACAGGGACAATGGTGGATAATTTGAAGCAGGAGGGCACTCTACACTGGGGGAGGGAGAGATTAAAAATGTCTGTAAACACACCTGCCAGTTAAGCCACGCACATTCCGAGTACACACCCTGGGATGCCGTCCGGTCCCGCAGCCTTGCGACTGTCCACTCATTGGAAACATCTGCGTACCTCAGCCTCAGAGAAGGCCAGGTTGCAGGTTGTAGCAGTGGCTTTCCTCGGAGGCTCAGAGTTAGTGACATTGAACCGACTGTAAAAGCGATTGAGCTCATCAGAGAGAGAGGCCATGATGTTGGCGGCACCACTACATTTGGCTTTGAAGTCTGCAATGGTATTGCAGCCCTCGCCACAAGTCACGTGTGCTATTCGTAGTGAATCTTGACTCAAACTTGCCCCTGGATTGTTGTTTTGCAGCCTTGATAGCTTTGCGCAGATCATAGCTGATTTTCTTGAGCCCCTGCTGATTGCCAGCAATGTAAGCTCTATGTCACGTGGTAAGTGCTGCTCACATGGAACTATTGAACTAGGGTTTCGGGTTCGGGAAGACCCCGACCGACTTCTGGGTGACAACATCGTCGATGCACTTCTGGATGAAGCACGTGACTCCACCCGTGAAGTCGGAGACATCCTCATCATGGAAGACATTCCAGATGATGTCATCAAAGCAGTCCTACAGCATGGAGACCAACTGGTTGGTCCAACAGTGGATGGTTTTAACTATGACCGCCTCTTGTTTCAGCTTCTGCCTGTACGTCGGCAAAAGCAGGATCAAAGAGTGGTCTGACTTTACAAAAGCTGAGCGAAGGAGAACTTTGTAAGCGTTGTAGAAGGGAGTGTAACAGTGATCGAGTGTCTTATCTCCACGAGTGCTCACCTGGACGTGCTGACAAAACTTCAGGGAGTCATCACCCACAGCTCTAATCTGCTAATTAAATTTGCCGACGACACTACATTGATTGGCCTAATCTCAAACAATAACGAGGTGGCCAACAGGGAAGAAGTCATCTCTCGGACACAGTGGTGTCAAGAAAACAACCTCTCCCTCAATGTCGCAAAAACAAAGGAGCTGGTTGTGAATTACAGGAGGAATGGAGACAGGCTAACCCCTATTGGCATCAATGGATCTGGGGTTGAGAGGGTAAACAGCTTCAAGTTCCTTGGCATCCACATCACTGAGGACCTCACGTGGTCTGTATACACCAGCTGTGTGGTGAAAAAGACACAACAGCACCTCTTGCACCTCAGACGGCTGAGGAAGTTTGGTATGAGCCCCCAGATCCTAAGAACTTTCTATAGGGGCGCAATTGAGAGCATCTAGACTGGCTGTGTCACTACCCGGTATGGGAACTGTACCTTCCTTAATTGCAGGACTCTGCAAAGAGTGGTGTGGATAGCCCAGAACATCTGTAGTTGTGAACTTCCCATGATTCAGGACACTTACAAAGACAGGTGTGTAAAAAGGGCCCAAAGGATCATTGGGGACCCAAGTCACCCCAACCATAAACTGTTCCAGCTGCTACCATCCGGGAAACAGTACCACAGCATAAAAGTCAGGACCAACAGGCTCCAGGACAGCTTCTTCCACCAGGCCACCAGACTGATTATCTCATGCTGATTTGAGTGTATATCTATGTTACATCAACTGTTCTATTTATTATAAACTACTATGATTGCACATTAAGATGGAGAAGTAACGTGAAGATTTTTACTCCTCGTGTATGTGAAGAATGTAAGAAATAAAGTCTATTCAATTCATCTCTAGAATCTGGAACACCATAACATTTCTAAATCTGAACCTGGATGTACTGTATGTGGTGGCTGGGGATAAATGGATGTCAAGTAATGCCCCAAAGCCTATACAAAGAACCAGAAAAATCTTGATGATCTCATATGTGGTCACAGTCAGTGAACGTCATTAAATTTCATCAACCAGTAATTCCTCTTCCCTTAGCAGTCTGAATGTAATAGTCTATTACAAACTGTGAGATATGGCAGATATTACACAGCACCGTCTGAAATGATCCAAAGGTTTGGAGAGACCTTTACCCCCACATGCTAAGCAATCCAGGCAGATTCAAGGCTGAAGGTCCATCAGCAATGGAAGTTAGATCTCAGTGGCTAATTATTTGGCTACAATACTCCTTGAATGTGTAGAAATATGAGTATTAGTCTAAGTGTTCTATAGAATGGGCTCTCTTGATTTCCCCCCCTTTTCCTTTCATCTCCTTTGGCAAGAAGTTTGTACTTTTGAGTGTCTTACTTCTGCTGGAACCCTGGCAGAACCACAACCATGTTAGTTCATTAAAGAATTATAGTAGCCTTCAGTTATAAGACAATAAGATATCAGTAAGACAAAGGAGATGGTGATGGACTTTAGGAAGATTAAGTCTGCACTGCTCCATGTTACTATTGATGGTGGGGATGTGGATGTGCTGAGGATCTACAAGTACTGGGGGTGAACCTGGATGGTAGACTTGGGTGGAGCACCAACACAGAGGGTGTGTACAAGAAGGGCCAGAGTTGCCTCTACTTCCTGAGGAGACTGAGGTCCTCTGGAGTATGCAGGCCTCTCCTTCACATGTTCTACCAGTCTGTTGTCGCCAGTACAATTTTCTATAACAATTGAACAACACTGCCAGAAATTCAAGGATTTTATTTTTAAGGATCACTGCTAATTAAAGAAAGGACAGAATTTAAAAGTAACCTTTCAACCCACAACACGTTTTACTTTAAAGAAACAATTTGTTCCTAGTTTCAAAATGAATGATGGAACCTGCAAGAAAAATACAAATTCTTTAGATTTACTTTTTTTTTACCCAAGGATATGAAGTGAATAGCCAGTGAATCTAGGGATTTTATAACTTACAATTCCATGGTCTACAACCAATTACAAATATTATAAATATTTAAACCATTCTTTGCATATGTAGTTAACTCATATTTTTCAATAGACTGAAAGGATAACACTCCCTACTGCTTCATGTTTTGTACCAGTCCACTGTCTTCTAATTTTAAAATTTGCACTTCTGTCACTGTTCTTTTTAATACATTAGTCATATCCCCTATCCCCTTCCTGTATCTCTGCATATCCTATCATCTTCCCCTATATCTGATGCATTCATCTTGCTTTTAACTCCCCATCTGTTCCACATAATCCTAGTTGTTGCCCACAAAAGGATGGAGGGTGCTAATGCTAGGACCCTTGTCAACTTTGACTTGATATCGCTTTTGCCCTTTTTGTGTACTTTGAGCTTTGACTCCTTTGTAAAACAAAAACTTGATTAGATTAGAATCAAGAACAATCCTCTGTTCATAGAAAATATAAGGCAATATGATTTCATGAAGAGAAAATCATATTGGACATGTCTAAGTGTTTTACCAACAAAAGTAATCATGTTGATAGGGAACATCTCGACTCTTCATCAGGTCTCAATCCAGAACATCAACTGTTTATTTTTTTCTCTAGATGGTGCGTGACCCTTTGAGTTCCTCCAGCATTTTGTGTGTGCCAGCAGAAGTGGTGGTTGTGTGTTTGATGACAATATTTTAGAGAAGTTTGGATAAGTGCATGGATGGGAGGGGTACGGAGGGCTATGGTTCAGGTGCAGGTTGCTGGGACGAGGCAGAATAACAGTTTAGCATGGAGTAGATGGTCTGAATGGCCTATTTCTGCATTGACTCTTTAAAAGCAGGATATGATGAACATAATAGATCGAGCAGGATCAGTACAGAGTGAAATCAATTTCTTCTATTCTGATAAAAGGACAGTATTCATTTTCCTTTTCAGAAATGAAAAGTTGTGAATTTTTAACCTCCTGAGTTTTCAGGAAATGTTGTGGGAATCTCTATATATTCATAATAAGCTGTTGTTTTGAATGGGATTAATTATTAGATCAGCCACATTAATGCGAAAAAAAATCAGGTAATAATAGGCATGAAAAGTATTGAGAAACAGGGGAGAAGGAAAAAAAATGTAACCTAAAATTTTCAAATTAATGTTTGAGACCCATCATCTAACCCATTTCACATAAGGAAACTTTCCTAAGAACTACTATCTTCCAACAGCCCTTCTCGAAAGTTCATGTCAGTACAGATCACAGCAGAATCCCTTATGTCAAAACCATTATATTCTTGCCTTCATCACAAAGCTTGTGTTTGCAAATATTCAATGCTCTTTTTTTTTGCCTTAAAACCATAATATTTGCTGCAGGCTATACACTGAGTATCCAGTTTATGTACAGTACACTTGGTTATTGATGCAAATATCTAATCAGTCGATCATGTGGCAGCAATTCAATGCATAAAAGCATGCAGACTTGATCAAGAGGTTCAGTTGTTGTTCAGATCAAACATCAGAATGAGGACAGAATGTGATCTAAGTGTCTCTTTGACTGTGAAATGATTGTTGGTGCTAGACAGGGTGGTTTGAGTATCTCAGAAACTGGTGATCTCTCGGGATTTCTGCGCACAAGTCTTTTGAGTTTACAGAGAATGGTGCAAAAGAAAACAATATCCAGTGAGTGGCAATTTGTGGGCAAAAATAATGTGTTAACGAGAGAGTCAGAAGAGAATGGCCAGACGGGTTCAAGCTGACAGGAAGACAACAGTAACTCAGATAGCCACTCTACAACATTAGTGTGCAGAACAGTATCTTTGAATACACAACATGTTGAATCTTGAGGTGGATGGACTACAGCAGCAGAAGACCACAAACATACACTCAGTGACCACTTTATTGGGTACAGGAGGAATACTAAAGCATGTACACCACATGATGTTGATACTATTAAAGAACATTACAAAGCACCTTATTTTAAAGTAGCCAATTTGTCCACTTTAAAAAATAAATTACAGCTATTTTTAAATTGGACATCATAACCAGAGTTCATATGATTTAAATTAGCTCAGTGTTCGAGGCTGGTTAGCTTAAATAAATTTTTGTATTTGAATTAAATAGAAACTTAAAAGAAAGTTATAACTTAATTTAGAGGTGGACAATTACTTCTAGTATAAGGTATTTTGCTACGACAAGAAAAGTACATAGGCGGAAGCTAGTTTGTCTAAAATAGCTCTAAGATATATTATCTCTGTTTATTTTAAACATCGAGTTTTCATTAAATATCTGGCATATCTTATTTTGTTACATGAGGGAGAAAAGGCAATAAAAAGCCGTTGTAATTTTTTTAATAATCAGATTTGCATAACTCTTAGAATGATCCAATCTGCTTAGTATTGTTTTTCTAGGCAGAGATGTGACAGAAAACTTTTTGTGATATAAAAAATTCAAACAAGTGTAACGTGCAGCAGCTGTACTCCTGCTTGGGATTGCTATCACTGTGACAATTTTTATACTATCCACATACTGTGCTTTTCTTTATTGGATTAATCAATGAATGTGGAAAGTTGTCAACTTCCACAGGGGTAGTAAGTAATTTTCTGATTTCCCCTAAATTAAAATTCTCTAATAAATAATGGCATTGCTCCCTCTCCTAAGTACTCCACAAAAAATGTACAAGCACACCAGACAAGGTTTAGATTGGTTTCTTAGTTTGTATAGTCCATTTACCATCACTAATTAACAGTGACTTTGAATGGTACAGTGCTTCAAATACTACAGCATAGAAAGGGTGTGACAATTCTGAAGACACGTTAAGAATATTGCCTTTGATAGGTTGAAAGGCAAATAAATTCCAGTAACACAAATAAAATGCTGGTGGAATGCAGCAGGCCAGGCAGCATCTATAGGAAGAAGTATAGTTGATGTTTCAGACCAAGACCCTTCATCAGGACTCCAAATAAATTCCAGTAACTTATTTGGAGCATAACTGGATGGAGCCTAAATTGGAAGAAGGTGATCATGTCACTTTCTGTGGAATTCAGATGCAATTGTTGCAAAATTAACTGCCACCTACATATATTATGTCTGCCTAGTGAAAAATAACCCTATGGCAAGACCATGCTGCTCAGAAATACTTTATAAAATTTCCTTGAATTTTTTGAACTTGCTTTCACTTCAGATTGCCAAACTGCCTTCACAGCCAATAAAATAATTTGGAAATATAGCCCCATGAAATGTAGCACGTATATAAAGTGGAAAATTGTAAGATTTCAATAATGATAATGAAATAAATCACCAAACGATTATAATTTTCCAAATGACATTTGAGGGATAAATGGTGACTAGGTAATCTCTGATTCTCTTGTAATAGTGGTTAGCACAGCACTTTACAATACCAGCGACCCAAGTTCAATTCCTGCCACTGCCTGTAAGGATGTTTTCCCCGTCTGTGTGTGGGTTTTCTCTGGGTGCTCCAGTTTCCTCGTACAGTCCAAAGATGTACCGGTTGGTAGATTAATTGGTCATTGTAAAAAGTCCCATGATTAGGCTAGGATTATTGTTTCTTGGTATCCTTCTTATAGATTATCCTCTTTATCAATGTATAGTTACGTATGAGAGTAGAGAGAAAATGGAATCAAGGTGTCCCGTGAAGTGGGGCGGGGGGCTGCTGGTGGTATGAACTTGGCACAGACAGTTTATCTTCTCGTTAAAATCTAGAAGCAAAGATAGTTGTACAAAAAGCTAGAGAAACTCAGCGGGTCAAAGAGCATCAATGGAGGAAAATGGACTGCAGATGTTTCAGATCGAATCCCCTTTCTCTGGAGTGGTGGTTGGTGCACTGAAGGTAGCAGACGCGAAAAGAAAATCCTTCTCGATGGCTGAGAAACGATGTCTGGATTTAGATCATATTATCTACTGAGGAAATGAGCTGCCAGGGTTATCAGAAGTCAGATCGTCAATAAACAAGAACGCCACCTAAATTACCGAGTTTAATGAACATAACAAAAAAATGCTGGCAGCATCTTTGGAGGCAGAGCCAGGAGTTAAATTCTCAGATCCAAGACCTCTCAGAGCTGCAGAATTTAACGGAGCCAAGGGGTGCATGGAGACAAGATTCTGCAGATGCTGGAAATCTTCACACAGAATTCAAGAGGAAGGCAGCATTTATGAAGAATAAACGGCCGACGTTTCGGGGAGTCCTCAGTAAGGGTCTCGGCCCGAAACGTCTATTCCCCTCCAAGGATGCTACCAGACCCACGGTGTTGCTCCAATTGAGCCGAGTTGCGGGGTCTGAGGGGAAGGCTGCTGCAGTCACGTACATCACCCCCGTCCCGCGACCGCTCCGGAACACTGTCACGTGACCCAAACCGGCCGACCGCCTGCGAGCCAATCCGATGGGCAAGTAATATGACATCACACCGCGCGGGACCTGATTCACCTCGACCAGCTCTCAAAACGGTAGCGCGCTGCCAGCCTCAAGTCCCGCCTTCCTCCCCCCGCCACCGACTGTAGACAACTTGCGATTGGATGGGGAAAGCCGTCAATCGCGTGACGCGGCACCGGTCTCGGCGATCCATTCAAGGAAGCGTGAGCGATGAGTGCTGGAAGCAACGGGAGCTTCGACATCGATACCCAGAAAAAAATGTGAGTGTATACCACAGCTTTAGCTATTCTAAAAGACTTCCACTCGAATTTTAATCCAACTGCAAGTCTGGTAAAAGTTTCAGATAACGGTGTCAGTCCCAGAGAAACAAATTTGCAAAATGGGTTAAGGTATCCATCCTAGTTGAAGGGTCGAGTCCGTGGCAAATGACTAGTCTTGGGCGAAGGCTTTGATTCTACGAAAAGTTGGCAGTTCCGGGGAAAGAAATCTTCAAAGTGTGGTGTCAGTATTGGGTTAAAAGGTCAACCATATCACGAAGGTGTTGATCCATATTCTGTCAACTGTATGGTCTTTGGGGAAGGATAAGCAACTACCAACCAAGAGAATTGTCAACGGCTTGCTTCCACTGAGGGGCTGCAAAATACGGGGCAGGAGGTCCTGATAGATGGGTGTGTAGTTGTGAGATAGTGAGCTTTTTTCTTTTCCCCAAGGCCATGTGGATTTGTTCTGGGTTCCCCAATATTCTCCTCTATCCCAAAGACATATAGGTTGGTAGTTTAATTGTTTCTAGTGTCTGAGTGAATGGTAGAATCTGGGAGGGACTGTGAGGAGCAGGTCTTCTGTACACCAGTTAAATAGTTTCAAGGTTCTCCACTCCACTTGTCATGGGCCAGACATTCCCAAGTGACCTACTAAAAGTATATAGAACAATGGAGACAATGATAAGGTAGCTAGTCAGAATCTTTTTCCCCATGGTAAAATGAAGAGTTGTCTATATATTTTCAAGTCAGGATCGTGTTTGGCCTGGAAGACAACTTCCAGATGATGGCCTTCCCATGCTTTTGCTGCCTGTCCTTCTAGCTGGTAAAGGTAATCGGTCTGCTGTCTAAGGAGTTGATGCACTGCATCCTGTAGATGGTACAAATTTCTGCTGTTTTGAGTGAGTGAATGGGCGTGGATGGGATGCTTGTCAAGCCAACTGTTAAATATCCTGTATGACGTCGAGTTTCTTGAGTGTTGTTGAAGTTACCGCATCCAGACAGGTATAGAGTATTCAAACACACTCCTGACATAAGCCTTGTAGATGTTGGACAGGTTTTGGGAAGTTAGGAGGTGAATTACTTTCTACAGGATTCCTAGACTTTGACCTGCTCTTGTAGCCATATTGTGTACAGGTCGACCTTCATTAATCCGGCACCCTTGGGACCTGAGGAGTGCCGGATTAGTGAAAATGCCGAATTACAGAAGGATCACATTAAGCATAATCAGTGCTGGATTATAGGTAGTTGGATTAGAGAAGGTCGATTTGTGTATAGTTATTCCTGTTCAGCTTCTGATTGATGGTAACCCTCAAGATATTAATAATGGTAGATTCAGTGATGGTCATGCCATTGAATTTCGGGAGTCATAACTGGATTTTCTCTTGTTGTCTTGAAAATTTCTTGGTGTCTGCCTGATGATCTTATACCATGATTGAACTCAGGGTCCAGCATCCATTGCTGAAATCTGGTTTCAGGCATGTGAACAAGTATATCATGCTTGACAAATGGCAAGTTCAATATTTTTGACAACTCTTAGGACCTGGTTGTATGCGGTGGTAAACAGTTCTGTCAGTGACCGCTGTCTACCTTTGGTACCATCTTTCCATTCTGCACTTCAGCTTTTCCTCATTTTTCCCTTCTCTACCTCATCTTTTCTAGTTCCATGTTTTGGGCTCTCTCCAGGTCCCAGTAAACTTTCTGTGTGATTGTTCTGGAGTTTTTTAATAATATGTTCGCCAATGCGCACTTAGTTTTCATGATTGTGGATGGCTCAATGTCTGCTACTGATTACTGTCCAAAAGGTAGGCTTGCATCCTGTTGCTCATGTATGGAAGACCAAACACCAATTTCCTTAACTCCCAACATACCTTGTCTTTTTCTTTCTTTGCTCAGATAGGCTAAATTCAATCTTTGGCATCCTGTGTAACTTCAGCATCGAAAATAAAAGGTCTCGCTTTTAAATGAACAGCAATGATCATTTTGCTGGTTTCTCATTTTTGTTGTCCCTGACAACCTTCATTACCTTCAAACCCTTTTCATTGTTTCTCACACACTTTCTTCCCAAATACCCTTGAGGACAGCACAATGGTACAGGGGCTGCTCAGGACTCTAGCAGGCTGGGTTCATTGCTAACTTCCGGTACTCTGCGTGGAGTTTGCACAGTCTCCTTGTGATTGTATGGGTCTTCTCTATGTTTTCCACCTTCCTCCTACATACCAAAGATAAGAAAGTTGATTGCCTGTTGTAAATTTCTTCTGGTACCTGGGTGAGTGATAGATGTGGGGGGATCAAAATGGGATCAGTGCAGGATTACCTTAATTAAGCATTTAATAGTCAATACATTCTCAGTGGGTTCAAGAGCCTGTTTGTGCTAAATGATAAATATTCCACATTGCATTTGAAATATTTGGCATTGGCCAGTTTATAGTACCATGTTGAAACGCTTATTGTATGCTTTCCTCACAATCTGCTGTTCTTACAGGTGACAACAGTAATATCGTTTCTTGGGTAAATGGTGGATTTTAAAATGGAAGTAGACTTTGGATGGATGATGGTAGTGTGCAAGGACATTATTGGAAATTAGATGAACAGGTACCAAGCTAGCGTGGCCCCTCACTTTGACCTCCTAAAAATTAATTATTACTTCAACTGGAGGCTTATCTCCCGTATCAATTTTTAGTGCTAGAGTCAGTTAATGGAAGGTCAAATTTAGAATTAGATGGAGAATGTGTATTAAAAAGAATTCAGGGTTATATCTCAGCCTCAGTATTTAATACTGCTGTAGTCTGGCTTCCTGTACTACAGCGGTCCCCAAACACCAGGCCGCGGACCGGTAGTGGGCCGCACAGCATGTGCTACCGGTCCGCGAGGAAACGCTATGAGTCAGCCGCACCTTTCCTCATTCCCTGTCACGCACTGTTGAACTTGAACATAGGGTTGCCAACTGTCCCGTATATTGCCGGGGCATCCCGTATATTGGGCTAAATTGGTTTGTTCCATATGGGACCGCCCTTGTCCCGTGTTTCCGCCGCTAAGGTAGAGTGTTCCGATGAAACTTTTGTGCCGAAATGGCATAAAGTGAAGAAGCAATTACCATTAATTTATATGGGAAACATTTTTGAGTGTTCCCAGACCCAAAAAATAACCTACCAAATCATACCAAATAACACATAAAACCGAAAATAAATAACACTAACATATAGTAAAAGCAGGAATGATATGATAAATACACAGCCCATACAAAGTAGAAATAATGTATGTACAGTATAGTCAGGAAGATGAAGGCAAAAGCGATTTGTGGGGGAAAAACATCGGCACGTACTCACATGCGCACATCACATGCACACGTCACGCATGTGCAAACAGGTGCCTGCGCAAGGCTTCATGGTCATGGTAGTCTTTCCTGGGGTAGAGTGTCCCAGGATTTGGGAATGCTACTTTTGTCCCTTATTGGGAGTGAGAAAGTTGGCAACCCTAACTGTGAAAGACGTGTTGAGGTGAGTTTAACCCCACTTGAACAACCCCCCCACCCCCGCCCCTGGTCGACTGGTCTGCAAGGATATTGTCAATATTAAACTGGTCCGCAGTGCAAAAAAGGTTGGGGACCCCTGCTGTACTACATAGTATTTACAGTAACTGCTGTCCTTTTGTTTAGAGTGTGCATATGCTTTCCTGAAGTATGTCTACGCAAGCTTTGCACGTTGTGGTAAACCTTTGCTGCCTTAAATAATTTAATTGCTTTTTAATGAAAAACTGGTATATGTAGGGGAATGGAAAGGGATGATTTTTGCAGGAAGCATTCCTTAAATAAGGCAACCTTAAAGATGTGAGTAGAATTCTGTTCATATGAATTTTTTCTCTGAAAGTTCACCTTTAGCAGTGCAATTCAATACAAAAGTAAAGAGGTTATGCTTTAGTTATAAAGAGCATTGCTGAATCCATTCTAGACTACTGTGTATAGAATGGTTATTATTTAAGGTGTTCCTTAAATGTTTCCCAACTCTGTTCCACCTGTCTCAGGGGGATAAGTTTACTCTGAAAATTCCATTCATTACCTCATGGTAGCTATTTCTGCTGAAAGGTTGCTGAAATATTTTTTAACCATCATAAACCTTTTTTTAAGAAGTTTTTTATAGTTTGTTTTCTTTTGAACTGCTGGTAAACTTGCATTGTTTTGGAAAATCACAGCTTCTCATGAGAATCTTTCTGAAATGATTGATTTAATAACAACCTTGTAACTGCAACCTCAAACACTGCTCAACATTTCATGTGATTGTTGTTTCGTATTGACACAAAACACCTGCTCTTGGGTATTGTGCTTATCCATACCAAGTATTTGATCATTTCTATCCATGAATAGTAGCAATGAAATGTAGAAATTCTGAAACTGGTGTGATTTTAAACTCAAACAGAAAGCTAGTCACTCTCCTTGGGAATCCTGTCTATTGCACTAATATACTTGTGGGCAGAATCAGAATCAGGTTTACTGTGACTGACGTGTCATGAAATTTGTCCTTTTGCAGCAGCAGTACAGTGTAATACATAAAAACTACTATAAGTTTCAATTAAAAATATATAAATTAGTGGTAAAGGGGAGCAAAATAGATTGTGCTGGTGGTTCATGAGTATTCAGAAATCTGATGGTGGAGGAGAACAAGCTGTTGAGGTGTGTCCTCGGGCTCCTGTACCTCCTCTCTGATAATAGTAATGAGAAGAGGGCATGTCTCAGAGGCTGAGGCTCCTTAATGATGGATGCCGGCCATCCTGAGCTATCACCATTTAAAGATACAGTAATGAGGAGTAGATGCACTATTGACAAACTGATCAGACTGAGACTTCAGCTCTGCCTTCCTGTTGACCCGAGATAATCTTCCACCCCCAGTGCTTATCAAGAATTTATGTATTTCTGCCTTAAATATTCAAAAATCCTCCTTCCATTTGGGGAAGATGGTTCTGAATACCCATGTCCTCTGACAGAATAAAAAATACCACATTCCTGTCTTAAATGAGCTAGTTCTCTTTTCTTGCACAAGAGCAAAAGTCCCCTACAAAAACCATTCTGGGAAAATCCCCCAGTACTGTGTATGTTTCAGTAAAAACCCCTCTCACTTTTCCCATTTCCAATGGACACAAGCCTAGCTTATCCATTGTTTTCCTCAAAGACAACCCATCCATTTCCAAGTATTAGTCTAGTAAACTTTATTTGAACAGCTTCCATCCTTCTTTAAATAAAACCAACACTATACATGGTACTCCACATGTGGTTTCACCATTACTCTTTATAACTAAAGCATAACATTTCTTATATTTAATTCCCCTCAATATAAACAATAATATTTTGTTAGCTTCCTTAATTATTATATATACAGTACTTGTATACTCACCTTTTATGAATTATTCAACAGGAGAGTAAGAACCCATTGTAACTCGTGGCTCTGAAATCTACCAACCGTTAGATAATGTTTTTTTTTTGTGTATGCTTCCACCTAAAGTACCATATTTTGCCACATTATACTCCATTGCCAAATCTTTGCTTTCTCACACAACCTACTGGACTTGTGTATATTTGTAGCTCCTCGTGTCTTCCTCGCAATTTTCTTTCCAACTATTTTTGTGCCATCAGCAATTTTTAGCAATCATACTTGTGGTGCCTTTGTTTAAGTCATTTATATAAACTATAGAAAGTCATAGAGTCACCTGATTAAGAAACAGGCCCATCATCCACTTAGACCGCACCAACTATAAAGTATCCAATCTTACATTAATCTTGTGCTAATTCAATTTTACTTTTGTTCACATTTCCTTGTTTCAACAAAACTGTTTATTCTTTGTCTGAAGTTAGTAATCAATATCAAATGTGCTACATTGAAAGTTTTATTTCAATGAAAATTTATTTAGAATATGTCCTAAATCTGTAATTCTGTTCATTCTCATGAATTCCATCTAAAAGTAGAAATGAAAAGTTAACCTTTCTGGGAAATTATCTGATGCCTAATGTTTTTAAATTTCCAGTTTAGTGGAAATGGAACCTTTACCAGATGCACAAAAATTAGCTACAGAAGTTGAAAACATTCTTGTTAATTATTACAACATTGGAAATGAGGAGTGGAGAATTACAAAGAAAACGGTGAGTATCTCTGATGTTGATCAGGGTACTGCATTTAAAAGGGATTCTTGCTGATGTCATGAGAATTGGGATAGGAAACCACATATCCTATAGTATGTCTTATGCTCTTATTTCCAAGTTTGCCCATGGCACTGTTCACCATTTCTCTTTCCGTTTAAAGAAAGAAATAATCAGAATAAAATAAATTACAGATGTTGAAAGTCTGAAAATAAAAACAGAAAATGCTGGAAGCATTCAGCAAATCAGGCAGCAGCAGTGGAATGAGGAACATGGGCAACATGCTGGGTCAAAGATCTTTTCTAGAACGAAATGGTATTTGACCTGAAACATTAACTTTGTTTTGCTGTCCATAGATACTGCCTGACATTCTGAGTGTTTCTGAAGCATGTTCTCGTTTGATTAGAGGAATACCGGTGTATTTTTAGTACAGATTTATAGCTCCCAGTTTTCATTGCTTCGTAGAATTCCACATTCTTCAGAAAGGTTTATAATTTCTCTGTTTGATAACAGCCCAGATAATTTGTAATTTAATAATGCACACACAGTGGCCACTGAGTATATGTTCGTGGTCATCTGCTGCTCTAGCCCATCCAATTAAAGGTTCAATGTGTTGTGCATTCAGAGATGCTCTTCTGCATACCACTGTTGTAATACGTGGTTATTTGAGTTGCTGTTGCCTTCCTGTCAGCTTAAACCAGACTAGCCATTCTCTTCTGACCGCTCTCATTAAAAAGGCATTTTTGCTCGCAGAACTGCCACTCACTAGATGGCTTTTGTTTTTCGCACCACTCTCTGTAAACTGTAGAGTAGTGGTAACCTTTTTAAGCCCAAGATCCCCTACCTCGGCCTTAGTGAAAGGCAAGATCTACCCACTAAATCGTTTGGAAAAAAAACAACTCAGATTGTACTTCCAACTTGAGGCCTGTTATTTGGGTTAATTGTATTTGAATTACATAAAATGCTTTTGTCAAACTTTCAAATTAATTCAATCAAGAAAACATTGTAACTAGCATATCAAACAGGCCATAGCTGTCTTTTTAAGAATATTACAATACTTCATACCTTTTGTAGTAACTTCTACTTTGAAAAAGGACCACTCGTCAACTTCATGTCCAAAGGAACAACTTTATCTGGGATGGCAAAACCAATGCGGCGTAGGGGCTTATACACACATGCGCAGAAAAGACCGGAAGTAAAACCCCGCAACCCCGGAAACAACCTCTGTTTACAAACAGCTTTCCGTAGCGGGAGTATTGCTATGTTACTATTATCCTAATTGGAATTTACCTATCTTTATAATGCTCACGTTACACACTTCTCCCCCTTTAAATTCCAACATTCCCCAAATGGAAGAGAGCAGGAGAAGATGGTGACGCGACGCAGCTCGCAGCAACCACTCCGGTGGTGATGTCTGTTATTTGTCAATTAGGGTGCCGTGCACAATCCTGATTTGATGGAGACGGACGTGATAGCACGGAGGAACATCTGGTGAAACTTCTGAAATGCCTGCTTCGCTGCTGCTGCTACTATGTGGTCCAGAAACTCCAGAGGAGAAGGCTCCGAGTCCTTGGCTTTGCTTGTTGCTCGGCAGCCGGGGCGGAGTCAAAGCACTCGGCAGAGAATGGTGCTCGGAGAGGCGGTGTAGGAGGGGCTGGTCGGAGGCTCGAAGTTTTCGGACGGTCTCAGAGTCCGCTGCGGTCGGGTGCTTCCAATGGTGCTGCATTGGCAAGTTTGCGGCGCTTGGAGGTTCACGGCAGGAAGAGTTTCTCTCTTCTGCCGCCTGCGTGAGATGATGAGTCTATTGGGACTTTGAGACTTTTTTTTTACTGTGCCCATGGTCTGCTCTTTATCAAGTTATGGTATCGATTTGCACTGTTGTAACTATATGTTATAATTATGTGGTTTTGTCAGTTTTAGTCTTGGTTTGTCCTGTGTTTTCTTGTGATATCATTCTGGAGGAAGGTTGTATCATTTTTTAATGCATGCATTTCTAAATGACAATAAATGAGGACTGAGTGTCCTCATAATCTAATCTAATGTAAAAGAACTAGAAACAAAACAAAAACAGTGGTGTCATTATCTTGTGTACCTCTGAAACTTATACTAGTGTCTAGGGTTGCCAACTTTCTCACTCCCAAATAAGGGACAAAAGTAGCAGTCAAATATGGGCACTTGTGTTTACCCCAAGAAAGACTACCATGACCGTGAAGCCTTGCGCGGGCACCTGTGAGCACATGCGTGACGTGCGCATGCATGTACGTGCCGATTTTTTTTTTCTACAAATCACTTTTGGCTTAATCTTCCGGATTCTGTTAAGTGAAACTACACTGTACATACATTATTTCTACTTTATATAGGCTGTGTATCATATCATTCCTGCTTTTACTATATGTTAGTATTATCTTAGGTTTTATGTGTTATTTGGTATGATTTGGTAGGTTATTTTTTGGGTCTGGAAACGCTCAAAAATTTTTCCCATGTAAATTAATGGTAATTGCTTCTTCGCTTTACGCCATTTCGGCTTATGAACGGTTTCATAGGAACACTGTACCTTAGCGATGGAAATATGGGACAAGGGCGGTCCCGTATGGGACAAACTAACTTAGCTCAATATACATGATGTCCCGGCTAATACGGGACAGTTGGCAACCATACTAGTGTCTCAGTAACAGCTTACCAATACAAAACATCTGAAAAACATGGCAGATTCAACATTCAGTCTAACAAAGGAAACTGTCCTTTCAAATATTCAGTCTGTCAGGAGGTTTGCAAGGGCGCTGTGCTGCAACAGATGAAAATTATGAAATCTAAGTACAGGAGCTGTCTTACTGACAGACACCTCACAGACTGTCTCAAACTGGTTGTCTGTAGTTATGAGCCAAATTTCAGGGAACTAGCAGAAAGTATTCAGCCCCAGTCATCACACTGAGTGTAACAGTCAATTTTTATTCATTTATTTTTCGTGTTGAAATAAAATTAAATAATGAGACATAGAATTAAAGGTGTTGTAATGTGAGCATTATAAAAATAAGTAATACTAATTATGATAGTATTTCCAGGGAGCAGGGTCTTACTTCCGGTCTTTTCTACCGCGGTGCATGGTGGGGGAACTACACACATGCGCACTAGACAGAAAGAACGGAACTAAAACCCTGCAACCCGGAAACGATCTCTCTTTACAAACAGCTTTCAGTAGTGGAAGTATTGCTATATTACCATTATCCTAATTAGTATTACTTATTTTTATAATGCTCACATTACAACAGTATTTGCGTATTTATTTATCATTTTTTTGGGGATCTACTGGGAAAGCCTCAAAGATCAACCAGTTGGCGACCACTACTGTAGAGATTATTGTGCGTGACAATCCCAGGAGATCAGTAAATTCTGAGATACGTAAACCACCCTGTCTGGCACCAACAACTATTCCGGGGTCAACATCACTTAGATCACACTTCTTCCCCATTCTGATGTTTGGTCTGAACAACTGAACCCCTTGACCATGTCTTCATGCTTTTGTGGGGAGTTGCTGCCACATGATTGGCTGATTAGATATTTGCATTAACAAGATGCACCTAATAAAGTGGCCATTGAGTGTATATAAAATATGGTTTCCTCTTCAGTTGCACATGGTAAATTGGAATGTATGACTTCCTTTTGTTGTCTTTATTATCCTTGTGTTCACAGTTAAGAGTTTTGCAATTAAGATGCATTCAAAAATCAGCTCTGTTTGTAAAGCTTTGCATTTTATATTTCCTTTCATTTTATGATTTTTTTAACCTTGTTTTTTACAGAAGGATGTAACTATTTGGAGGAAACCCTCGGAAGAATTTGGGGGATTTCTGTAAGTATTCATTCAAATTTGATGATTACATTTAAATTAAAAAGTTTTAATGGGTAAGGTTTGGGTATTACAGAGTAAAGCAAAAGAATAGAATAAGTATTAGATGAGTTTAACAGAAAATATAAATCAGTTTTTAAAGGCACATAAGGAAGCTTTCATTGTCAGTAACTTTTAAATTTTTAAGTGCCTTATAGTGAATGAAGTACTTTTGAAGCAACGTCCATGTCATAAAGAAGGGAATTAAATAAATAAGGATATAATGATGAAAGATAATCTGTTAGTCTCAGAAAGATTTTAGCAAATCTTAAACAATAACGAATATATATATCTTGTCATTTTCATATTGCTTTCTAATATACGATGAAACTGAGCCTGGTAGAGATAATATCAGCATCCAAAGGATAATCTATTTTTTTTTTAAAAAGGTTAATGGGACTAAGCATGTAAAAACACCAAGGGATAGGTTGTATGCATACTAGGAAAGGGTAAAATAACCGGAAATCATGATTTGATGAAAATCTTCTGAAATGGAATGAGACTGAAAAGTAGCATCCTGTTTCCTCAGTCAGTCTGGGGCGGTGGGGGGGGGGGTCATTGCAATTTATGAAGAATGCATGCGGTTACAAGTGGTTTATTGGGCAACAAGCAGAAAAATGTTCTTTTAAAAGACAACTGATGTAGAAAATGCATTGCAAACTTCTCTATAGTGAAAAGTTAATTTGTTTGGATAGAAGAGCACCTGTGGAGATGTTTAACAAGACATTTGAATGTAATTCTCAGCTACAAAACTCAAGGAATGGTGAAAGAGGCTCCCAACAGAATAGTGAATTTCATTCGACCTGGCCCATGTAGATTAGACTGGGACAGTCTGATGACCTCTTTGGACATAGTTGGGGAATTTGAACAGGTATCATGATTTACTATACAAATGACACTTTGCACTCTTATTTTTAATTGCATTTACAGGGAGATCCTGCTCTGGGATCTTGCAGGCAGGAAAATCAAATTTTTTCATGTGAATTTCTTAAGCTTCTTCACTGTCCAGCTTTCTAACTTGTGCTTTTTAGAAATTTTATCTTTATTTCTTTTTCCTAACACGAGAGTATGCTATAATATGTTTGCGAAGAAAAAGGATTTCAGGATGTATATTGTATACATTTCTCTGACATTAAATGTACCTATTGAATAATAATTATAATTGCTAACTTTAATTGACTTTATTAAGATGAAGGATGTAAGATTTGGTATTTGTGCCTTTCTGCTGACACAGCGGTGTTGCAGTTGATTGTGAGGTTGAAGGCTGTTGAGGAACTCAGTCAGAATGAAACTTCGAAGCTCATGCCTGCATGCTGTCTAGTACAGTGATTGTTTCTGTGGCCAGACACCACTCCAGCCATCACCTTTCAAGTTTTCCTCATTGTGACCTTGTTGGAAGTCTAGGCATTCTTGCAGTACAAGATTTCTCTCCTTGCATCTATGACACCGATGAGCATTTGTAAGTCAGCACAAATTTATACGTACTATCCTGGTTTTCCTCTAGCCTCTCTGTCAACCTTTGCAGGCATTAGGTGTTCTGTTGCTATCGGTGGTTATTGGAAAGTGTGTCTAATGGGAATAATATGTGACAGAATTTGTACAGGTCTCCCAAGTTAAATTTTGAGTTTTTAAAAATTAACATAGTTCCCATTTTTTTTTACCACATCCTAGTACTTTACAGAGGTTTTTATTTTGCCTATTTCACAACCCTTTTAAGTGGGAAATGACTGAAGTATGTTCAATTCTTGTCAAAATTCACTGAAATCCATTTTCTAGGTAAATGAAATGCTTTTCATCTGGTTTAACATGTGAATGCCAATAGTAGGTGTCGGGTGGGAAGAACTATAATTCCATGCACACACCTTGACAGATTAAACACAAAATGGTGAAGTTCAGATAAATACATGAAATCTCGTAGTATCCTGTTGGACAATATCTAGTAACATGAGGAAACGAATTGTAGCAGCAGAGATGTGGTTTTTGAGGAGGATGCAAAGAATATCATGGACGAAACGAATATCTAATGAGGATGTCATGAACAGAGCAAACACAAAAAGAGAAATAATGTATGAGATCATGAAAAGGCAACGTAATTTCATTGGACATGTGATTAGGAAAGAGGAGTTAGAATGCACAGTAATTATGGGAAAGATTGAAGGGAAGAAAGCAAGAGGAAGACAAAGACAAATGAGGATGGAGACAGCAGCTAGAGAACTGGAAATAAATACAAATGAATTGATCCACTTGACCTGAAACAGGAGTGTGTGGGCCATGGCAGTCAAAGCTCAAACTGGGCATGGCACCTGATGATGATGATCCTGTTCAACGTTTCTGGACTCCTCAAATATTTCAGTGCAACTCTTGCCAGTGAAAGCCTTTGTAGCAGCCCAAAAATCTCTAGAGAGATGAGAAGGCAACTATGGAGTGCCCAATTGCATCAAAATTAGCCTTGCCCCACCGTAAGATTTTAACTTTAGATTAATCCTACCTTTTTCATAACTATTTTAAAACTAGTAGAATTAGTTTATAGGTTCCAAAATGCTCCCCAAATGACTCTTCAGTCACTCACCCTACTTCACTTCCCAATAGGAATTCGATTGTTGCCTCCTCTGTAGTAGGGACTTCAATATATTAGTTGTGAAAATTCCTCTGATACAATTAATAAATTTCACCCTATCCAAGCTCTGAGCCCTATGACATTCCCTGTCAATGTTAAGGGTATAGAAGTACACTTAAAAGGAAAAATCAGGAGAGTAAAAAGAGGACATGACGTAATTTTGTTAGATAAGGTAAGAGAGAGTTTTAAGAATTTCTGTAAGTATATTAAGAACACAAGATACCTAGGGCAAGAATAGGGCCCATTAAGAACCAGTGTAGAAGTCTATGTGTGAAGCCACAGGGGATGGATGAATGCTTAAATGAATATTTCTCATCTGTATTTACTATAGGAAAAGACCATGGAAGCTAGGGGATTCAGAGAAGAGAATAATGATGTGTTGAACCATATCCACATTACAAAAGTGGAAATGCTGGTGGTCTCAGGATGTTGGTGAGACCATACTTGGAGTACTGTGTACAGTTTTGGTTGCTGAGCTACTGAAAGGATATCATTAAGCTGGGGAGGATGCAGAAAAGATTCACAAGGATGTTGCCAGGACTGGAGAACATGAGTTATAAGGAAAGACTGGACAGGCTGGGGCTTTTTTTCCCTGGTGTGAAGGAGGCTGAGGAGTGACATTAAGAGGTGTATAAAATCATGAGGGAGATAAATCAGGTGAATGGTCAGTCTTTTACCCAGAATAATGGGTAAAAGAGGGCACGGATTTAAGGCGAGAGAGGAAAAGTCTGAAAGCAACATGAGATTTTTAGAACAATGGATGTTAGGTCAGAGCTGTCAGAGGTAGTGGCAGAGGTGAGAATTGCAAGATTTTAAAAAGTAACTTAGACAGGAGCATAGATAAGATGCAATTCTTCATGTATCCCAATGATACCCAACTCTACCTGTCCCAATCTGTAAATAAATATAAATTGAATAATTGCCAACTTCCTAGAATTCAATATTAAGAGATTGGAGCTTTGCTATTGCTCCTGGTCTCTGTCACAAATTTCCTAGCTATTAACCTAATTTGAACTTCTGCTAAGAGTCTGAGGCTGAGTTGGCTATGTATTCATGTTGGTTCTAACCACATATTTGTGATGTTACTTAGATTGCCAACAGCTATGTTCATTAACTTGATCCCATTGCTGAATCATTTAACTTTTAATCCCTAGATTTAACAATTCCAGCCTTGTACTGCAGTTATTCCATTTCTAACCACAATAAACTTGCAAGTCAGCTGCCCTTATTCAAACTTTAAGTCTCAATCATCCACAATCTCGGTGCCTGCTGGTATGTATTGCTTCTGAACCAGCATTTTAGTTGGTTTACAAATCTACCTCATGATCATTGCCTTCCCTATTCTGTAATTTCTTCCAGTTTACAGCCCTCCCTCCAAGAACTCTGCACTCCACCCTTCCTGGTTTCGTGCATATTCCCAAGTGGTGCACCATTAATTGATCATGCTTTCCACCAAGCTTTGTGATTCTATCCTTAAAGCTCTCTGCCTGTCTCTCTTTTCAAAGTACTTCTTAAGACCTGCCTCTTTGATTAGGCTTTCATTGTCATTTCGTTGTATGGCTTGGTACTAAGTAGTGGTCCATTTTGTAGAGCCACTACCTCATTATGCCAGAGGCAAGAATCTCAAACACTTTTTGGGTGTGATTATTGTTGGACAGTATATGGATGGAAAAATAGGAATGGGTCAAGGAAAGATCTTTAGGATATTTTCTTTTTCTTTAATCTTTTTATTAATTTTCAGGTTCATAAATATAGTAACAGTAGTAATACAAAGAGATTGGAATTACATTATTGGTGATAGACATATGCAAATAAAACTACAGATAATACAAGTATAGTAGACCTCCCAAACTCTCGATATAGTTAATCATGATAAAAGGAAAAATAACAAAAAAAATCACAAGGAAAAAAAACACCAAAGTGAAAAAAACACTAAGGGAAAAAAAACTAAATTAAACTAAGCCAAAAACTGATCTAAACAAAACAGAACAAGGCTGGGCTAATATATTACATTGAATACAATCATTAATGTCGTCAACTCCGCTCCTCTATCCATATTTTCCAGATTAGTGGTCACCAACCTTTTTAAGCCCAAGATCCCCTATCTTGACCTTAGTGAAAGGCAAGATCTACCTACTAAATCGTTTAGAGAAAAAGCAGCTCATTTTGTACTGCCAATTTGAGGCCTTTTATTTGGGCTAATTGTATTTGAATTGCACAAAATACTTTTGTCAAACTTTCAAAATTAATTCAAACAAGAAAACACTGTAACTAGCATATCTTTCTTTAAGAATATTACAATACTTCACACCTTTAATTCTAAGCTTCATTATTTAATTTTATTTCAACACGAAAAATAAATGAATAAAAATTGACTGTTGCACTCAGTGTGATGACTGGGGCTGAATACTTATTGCTAGTTCCCTGAAATTTGGCTCATAACTACAGACAGCCAGTCTGAGACAGTATGAGAGGTGTCTGTCAGTAAGACAAATCCTGTACTTAGATTTAATAATTTTTCATCCGTGAAAATGCAATTTCACATGGATAAGTTGACCCGAAGTAGGCACTGACTTTTAATGCTATAAAACCAACGTGCACACTGCGCATTGCTGGGGCCCCATCAGTAGTACTTACCACCAGTTTATGAATGTGGTTGTCATTTTCATGGGCATATTTTTTAAACTCATTGTAAATATCCTCACCTCTTGTTCTCTCCTTTAATTGCAAAAGAGTGAGAAGTCCTCCTTTGTTGTAAAATCTTGGAAAGCCATTCTGACAAATACAACAAGCTGAGCTGTTTGCATTACATCCAGGGTTTCTTTAAATTGTAGTGAAAAATATCCATGTCCTCTGACAGTGACTGTGCCCTCCTTGTCACTGTTGCAGGGCCAAGCGGTATATTATGAATTGCGGTTGTGATGTCGTTTTTGTTTTTAAAGCATTAAAAACAGTCTCTGTGGTAATGACTATTGCTTCCTTGAATAAATCGCCATCTGTAAAAGGCTTCTTGTGTTTAGCCAAAAGGTGACTTACACGAAGTGATGCTTCAATAGCAGCCTTATTTTGAGCAGCATGTTTTGTGAAAAACGATTGCTGGGCCTTCAGCCCTGATTTCAGCTCCTCAACTTTCCTGGCACGAATTGTGCTCTTTGGGGGGTAGGTGTTTTTAAATTTCTGGTGGTTGGTGTTGTGGTGCTGCTCCAGATTCCCTCTTTTAGTCAGTGCTCGTGTTTGGCGGCGCAACATACATACACACTTGTCTTTCACCAAGGTAAATAGAAATTCCTCTTCCCATTCTGTTTTTGCCTTCTTTCGTGGAGTCTCCACCATGCTATCAGGATTATCACCAGCGAGTGCTGTATATTGATGTTTGCGATAGTCTGTACTCTTATCCAGTGATCCCCAACCTCCGGGCTGCGAAGAATGCAGCAGTACAGCGGTGGCCGGGATGCACCCAGCACATCTTTAAGAAAAAAAGCCGAAATAAACAAGCTAATTAATTAGGTGCCGCCTGGCACGTAAATGTCGGCGATTCGCCTCTGATCTGGGCCAACATTTACATGCCGGGCGGCACCTAATTAATTAGCTTGTTTATTTTGGCTTTTTTCTTCAAGATGTGCTGGGTGCATTCCGGCCACTGCTGTACTGCTGCATTCTTCGCGGCTCAGGGGTTGGGGCCCACTGTGTATCTAATTTAATTGGTCACTTTGCGGCACAAGCTACGCTGAAAATGCAGTTCATGGCAGGGGTGCTACACACATGCGCACTGGGCAGAAAGAACGGAACTAAAATCCCGCAACCCAGAAACAATCTCTCTTTACAAACAGCTTTGTAGCAAAATGTATTGCTATATTACCATTATCCTAATTAGTATTACTTATTTTTATAATGCTCACATTACAACAGTACTTGTGTATTTATTTTTGATTTTTTTCGGGATCTACTGGGAAAGTCTCAAAGATCGATGGGTCGGCGACCCCTACTCTAGATTAATAAAAAGGGTTCGGAAAAGGTCAAGCTACATCATATGAAAGTGTTGAATAAATGGCTTCCAAGTCTCTTCAAATTTAACTAACGGATCAAAAATGACACTTCTAATTTTTTCTAAATTTAAACATGATATAGTTTGGGAAAATCATTGAAATGTAGTAGGGGGATTGGTCTCTTTCCAATTCAAAAAAAAAATTGATCTTCTAGCCATTAATGTGACAAGTACGATCATCCAACGAGCTGAAGAGGTTAAAGAGCTAGGATATTTTTAAAAAAAAGTTGTAGTGCAGTGGAGAGGAAAATGAAGATCTCTGACTACAAACTGGATGAAGAATGGAACCAGGTGAACATAATACTCTGGATGACTGGACAGATGCACTGTAGAAAGATGGTGCAGTTTGAGTGGAGTTTGTACATTTTTCCTGTGATCACATGTTCTAGTTTTCTCGTGTTGGGGTGGTTAATGAGAATGTGGAGAGAATAAAGTATGGGGTTAATGTAGGATAAATGTTAATGGGTTGGTGACGGTTAACATGGACTAATCTGCTGATGATTCTGTTTCCGTGTTATCTCACTTACTATGTGACTTGAACTGATTTAAGTTCTGTTCTGTTGTAGGTGTTAACTAAATATTTTATTGCTGTTCAGAAAAATACACATAGAAAAAGAGATATTGGAGAAAGCAGTATGTATATTGATACCCAACGATTTTATACAGCAGGGTTGTTGTTTGATGCATTACACTACAGCAGGACAATTATGGAATATGATCGCCCCAAGAGAATTCATTGACTTCTCCTATACCACAGATTACCAGGATGGGCTGCTGACTTGTGGTAAGCACATGTAGCTAAGCATATAGAATTCTTCTCTCTTCTTCCCTAGTAGGAAATGGATGTTCTAAACTGCTTTTTTCCATAAATCAACTGAGACAGGGAATCTGGAAGTTATGGGATTATTGCTAAATAGAAATTATAAAACTATTCCATGTACAACATTTTTGTAGCTGATTTTGCTGAGATTTTTTCATGCATATGGGGAAAAATTAACTCTAGTAGCCCATATTCAGTGGCAGGAGCCGAGCACAGCGACGAGGTTTCTCACAGATTGGTGACGCTTGTTTAAAAGGAGAGCTTTGCAGGTGTTTGGGCCCATTCCGGCAGAGCACAACGAATTAAAATACAGAAGGGAGAAGTGGGGCGGCCATTGGTGGGAGTAGGTCTGTGGTGAGAGTAGCAGTGTCAGGCTTTGGCTCAAAGGAGGCGTTGGCTCTGGCTAAGTTTCTGTTAAGGTTCCCCTTTTTTTTTCCTCTTACTGTACCTAGTTGTGTGTTCTTTATGTTGGATGTTGGAGTCTTGGGAGATCCAGAGTATCCCAGGGAACTACATCTGCGTGGTGTATCCAGGTGAAGGTCCTTAAATGCCGTGTTAGGGATCTGGAGCAACAGCTGGTACGGGAGAGTTATGAGATAATCAATCAGAGTTACGGGGAAGTAGTCACCCCTAAGTTGCAGGAGGTGAGTAGCTGGGTGATTGTCAGTAGAAATGGAAACATGAATAGGGCTGCTCTGTGCTAACTGCCTGTGGCCATTCCCCCCGAAAATAAGTATACCGTTTTGGATACTGTTGTGGGGCGGACCTCCCAGCAGAATGCCATGGAGACGAGCTTACTGGCACTGAATGTGGGTCCGTGGTGCAGAGGGGGAAGAGGAAGAAAAGGGGAGCAGTAGTGATTGGGGATTCAATAGTTAGAGGCACTGACAGGAGATTCTGTGGATGTGAATGGGACATCTGGATGGTATGTTGCCTCCCAGTTGCCAGGGTCAGGGACATCTCCGATCGCATTCCTAGCATTTTGGAGGGGGAGGGAGAGCAGCAGGATATCTTGGTACATATTGGTACAAATGACGTAGGAAGGAAGAGCAAAGCAGTCCTGAAGAGAGCCAGGTAGAAAGCTGAGAAGCAGGACCTCCAGGGTAGTATTTTCCGGATTGCTACCTGTACTACATGCCAGTGAGGGTAGAAACAGGATGATTTGGCAGATAACTGCTTGGCTGAGAAGCTGGTGCAGGGAGCAGGGCTTCAGGTTCTTGGATCATTGGGATCTCTTCTGGGGGAGGTATGACCTGTACAAAAGAAATGGGTTGTACCTGAACCTGAAGGGGACCAATATTCTCGCAGGCAGGTTTGTTAGAGCTGTTGGGGAGGGCTTAATCTAATTTGGCAGGGGGGTGGGAACCAGAGAGAAGGGACTCAGGATAGGATGGATGGTAAAAAAGCAAAGATAGCACGCAGTCAGGAAAGGCGGGCAGATGATAGGACAAAATTGCAGCCAGCAGAGTGAGTATCTGTGCATTAGGGATGCAGAATCAAAAAGGATAGCAAATACAGTACTCAGAGTGTTGTATCTCAGTGCACAGAGTACAAGAAATAAGGTGGATGATTTTGTTGCACTAGATCAGATTTTCAGGTATGATATTGTGGCCATCACTGAATTGAGGCTGAAGGATGGTTGTATTTGGGAGCTGAATGTCCAAGGTTACACATTGTATCGGACAGATAGGAAGGTAGGCAGAGGGGGTGGCGTGGCTCTGCTGGTAAAGAATGGCATCAAATCAGTAGAAAGATGTGACATAGGATCAGAAGATGTTGAATTCTTTGGGTTAAGAAACTGCAGGGTAAAAGGGCCTAATGGCAGTTATATACAGGCCTCCCAACAGTAGCTGGGATGTGGACCACAGATTACCATGGGAAATTGGTGTGTCAAAAGGGCAGTGTTACGATAGCCATGGGAGATTTTAACATACAGGTAGATTGGGAAAATCAGGTTGGTAATGGATCTCAAGAGAGTGAGTTTGTTGAATAACTATGAGCTGGCTTTTTAGAGCAGCTTGTTGTTGAGCCTACTAGGGGACCAGCTATATTGCATTGGGTGTTTATGTAAAGAACTAGAGACGATCAGGGAGCTTAAGGTAAAAGAACCCTTAGGAGGCAGTGATCACAATATGATTGAGTTCAATGAAATTTGATAGGGAGAAAGTAAAGTCTGACATAGTAGTATTTCAGTGGAGTAAAGGAAATTACAGTGGTATGAGAGAGGAGTTGGCCAAAGTAAATTGGAAGGAGATGCTGGCAAGCATGACAGCACAGCATCAGTGGTGTGAGTTTCTGGGAAAAATGAGGAAGGTGCAGGATAGATGTATTCCAAAATTGAGAAAATACTCAAATAGCAAAATAGTACAACCATGGCTGACAAAGGAAGTCAAACCAAATGTAAAAGCAAAAGGGCACAAAACAAAGCAAAAATTAGTGGAAGATAGAGGATTGGGAAGCTTTTAAAAACCTACAGAGAGCAACTAAAAGAAATAATAGGAGGGAAATATGAAAGCAAACCAGCAGACAATATCAAATTGGATAGTAAAAGCTTTTCCAAGTATGTTTTGAAAAAAGAAATGAGAGATGACAATGGATAGAGGACCGCTAGAGAATGAGGCCAGAGAAATAATAATGAAGGCCAAGGAGATGGCTGAATTAACTGAGTAGTTTGCATCAGTCTTCACTGTGGAAGACAATGGCAGTGTGGCAGATGTTGAAGGGTGTGAGGGAAGAGAAGTGAGTGCAGTTACTATTACAAGTGAGAAAGTGCTTAAAAAGCTGAAAGACCTAAGGGTACATGAATCACCTGGACCAGATGAACTGCACCCTTGGGTTCTGAAAGAGGTATAGGTAGAGATTGTGCAGGCATTAGTAATGATCTTTCAAAAATCATTGGACTCTTGGCATGGTGTCAGAGGCAGGAAAATTGCAAATGTCACTCCACTCTTTAAGAAAGGAGGAAGGCAGCAGAAAGCATATTATAGACCAGTTAGCTTGACCTTTGTGGTTGGGAAGATGTTGGAATCAATTGTTAAGGATGAGGTGATGGAGTACTTGGTACAATAGACCATTGTGCAGAAGTAGACCATTCGACCCTTCGAGCCTGCACCGCCAATCTGAGATCATGGCTGATCATCTACTATCAATACCCGGTTCCTGCCTTGTCCCCATAACCTTTGATTCCCCTATCCATAAGATACCTATCTAGCTCCTTCTTGAAAGCATCCAGAGAATTGGCCACCACTGCCTTCTGAGGCAGCGCGTTCCACACCTCCACAACTCTCTGGTAGAAGAAGTTCCTCCTCAACTCTGTCCTAAATGACCTACCCCTTATTCTTAAACCATGCCCTCTGGTACTGGACTCTCCCAGCATCTGGAACATATTTCCTGCCTCTATCTTGTCCAATTCCTTAATAATCTTATATGTCTCAATCAGATTCCCCCCTCAATCTCCTTAATTCCAGCATGTACAAGCCCAGTCTCTCTAACCTCTCTGCGTAAGACAGTCTGGACATCCCAGGAATTAACCTAGTGAACCTATGCTGCACCTCCTCCACAGCCAGGATGTCCTTCCTTAACCCTGGAGACCAAAACTGCACACAATACTCAGGTGTGGTCTCACCAGGGCCCTGTACAAATGCAAAAGGATTTCCTTGCTCTTGTACTCAATTCCCTTTGTAATAAAGGCCAACATTCCATTAGCCTTCTTCACTGCCTGCTACACTTGCTCATTCACCTTCAGAGACTGATGAACAAGTACTCCTAGATCTCTTTGTATTTCTCCCTTACCTAACTCCACACCGTTCAGATAATAATCTGCCTTCCTGTTCTTGCTCCCAAAGTGAATAACCTCACACTTACTCACATTAAACACCATCTGCCAAGTTTCTGCCCACTCACCCAGCCTATCCAAGTCACCTTGAATTCTCCTAACATCCTCATCACATGTCACACTGCCACCCAGCTTAGTATCATCAGCAAACTTGCTGATGTTATTCACAATGCCTTCCTCTAAATCATTGACGTAAATCGTAAACAGCTGTGGTCCCAATACCGAACCCTGTTGCACCCCACTAGTCACCACCTGCCATTCCGAGAAACACCCATTCACTGCTACCCTTTGCTTTCTATCTGCCAACCAGTTTTCTATCCATGTCAATATCCTCCCCCCAATGCCATGAGCTCTGATTTTACCCACCAATCTCCTATGTGGTACCTTATCGAATGCCTTCTGAAAGTCAAGGTACACCACATCCACTGGATCTCCCGCGTCTATCTTCCTGGTTACATCCTCGAAAAACTCCAATAGATTAGTCAAGCATGATTTGCCCTTGGTAAATCCATGCTGGCTCGGCCCAATCCTATCACTGCTATCAAGATATGCCGCTATTTCATCTTTAATAATGGACTCTAGCATCTTCCCCACTACTGATGTTAGGCTAACAGGGCGATAGTTCTCTGTTTTCTCCCTCCCGCCTTTCTTAAAAAGTAGGATAACATTAGCCATTCGCCAATCCTCAGGAACTGATCCTGAATCTAAGGAACATTGGAAAATGATCACCAATGCATCCGCAATTTCCAGAGACACCTTCTTTACTACCCTAGGATACAGACCATCTGGACCTGGGGATTTGTTAGCCTTCAGTCCCATCAGTCTACTCATCACCGTTTCCTTCCTAATGTCAATCTGTTTCAGTTCCTCTGTTACCCTATGTCCTTGGCCCATCCATACATCTGGGAAATTGCTTGTGTCTTCCGTAGTGAAGACAGATCCAAAGTACTTATTAAATTCGTCTGCCATTTCTTTGTTTCCCATAACAATTTCTCCCAATTCATTCTTCAAGGGCCCAACATTGTTCTTAACTATCTTCCTTCTCTTCACATACCTAAAAAAAACTTTTGCTATCCTCCTTTATATTCCTAGCTAGCTTGCATTCATACCTCATTTTTTCTCCCCGTATTGCCTTTTTAGTTAAGTTCTGTTGTTCCTTAAAAATTTCCCAATCATCCGTCTTCCCACTCACCTTAACTCTATTATACTTCTTTTTTAATGCTATGCCATCTCTGACTTCCTTTGTCAACCACTGTGGCCACTTTCCCCCCTTTGAATAGTTCCTTCTCCGGGGGATGAACTGATTTTGCACCTTGTGCATTATTCCCAAGAACACCTGCCATTGCTGTTCCACTGTCTTTTCTGCTAGGATATCCGACCAGTCAACTTTGGCCAGCTTCTCCCTCATGGCTCCATAGTCTCCTTTGTTCAACTGCAATACTGACACTTCTGATCTGCCCTTATCCCTCTCAACTTGCAGATAAAAACTTATCATATTACGGTCACTACCTCCTAATGGCTCCTTTACTTCAAGATCACTTATCAAATCCTGTTCATTGCACAACACTAAATCCAGAATAGCCTTATCCCTGGTTGGCTCTCATACAAGCTGCTCCAAAAATGCATCCCGTAGGCACTCTACAAACTCCCTATCCTGGGGTCCAGTACCAACCTGATTTTCCCAGTTCACCTGCATGTTGAAATCCCCCATAACTACTGCGACATTTCCTTTGCCACGTGCCATTGTTAACTCCCTATTCAACTTGCACCCAATATCCATGCTACTGTTTGGGAGCCTGTAGATAACACCTATTAGGGTGCCACAGAACAAGATAGAACATTGTTTCCTTAAGGGAAATTCCTTCCTGATGAACCTGTTGGAATTCTTTGAGGAGATTACAAGTAGGATAGACAAAGGGGATGCAGTGGATGTTGTATGTTTGGATTTTCAGAAGACCTTTGACAAGGTGCCACACATGAGGCTGCTTGCCAGATTAAGAGCCCATGGTATTACAGTAAAGTTACTGTCATGTTTAGAGCATTGGCTGATTGATAGGAGGCAGTGAGTGGGAATAAAAGAATCCTTTTCTGATCGACTGCCAGTGACTAGTGGTGTTCTGCAGGGGTCTGTGTTGGGACCGCTCTTTTTTATGCTGCATATCAATGATTTAGATGATGGAATAGATGGCTCTGTTGCCAAATTTGCAGATAATATAAAGATTGGTCGAGGGGCAGGAAGTGTCTTAGACAGATTAGGAGAATGGGCAAGAAAGTGGCAAATGAAATACAATGTTGGAAAATGCAAGGTCATGCACTTTGGTAGTAGAAATAAATGTGCAGACTATTTTCTAAACCAGGAGAAATCCAAAAATCTGATGCAAAGGAGCTTGGGAGTCCTTGTACAGGACAGCATAGAGGTTAACTTGCGAGTAGTCAGTGGTGAAGAAGGTAAATGCAGTGTCAGCATTCATTTCAAGAGGTCTGGATTACAAAAACAGGGATATGATGCTGAGGTTTTATTAGGCACTGGTAAGGCCTCACCTTGAGTATTGTGAACAGTTTTGGGCTCCTTATCTAAGAAAAGGTGTGCTGGCATTGGAGAGGGTTCAGAGGAGGTTCACAAAGATGATTCCAGGAATGACAGGAACGTTTGATTACTTTAGGTCTGTACTCGCTAGAATTTAGAAGGATGAAGGGAGATCTCATTGAAACCTTTTGAATGTTGAAAGCCCTAGACAGAGTTAATGTCGAAAGGATGTTTCCCATGGTGGAAGAGTCTAGGACAAGAGAGCAGAGCCTCTGGATAGAGGGACATCCATTTAAAACAGGGACGCAGAGAAATTTTTTTAGCCAGAGAGTGGTGAATTTGTAGAATTTGTTACCACAGGCAGCTGTGAAGGCCAGGTTGTTGGGTATACTTAAGGTAGAGATTGATAGGTTCTTGATTGGACATGGCATCAAAGGTTACGGGGACAAGGCTGGGGAGTGGAGCTGAGGAGGGGAAAAAAGGATCAGCTGTGATTGAATGGCAGAGCCATTGACCTAATTCTGCCCCTGTGTCTGTGTCTTATGGTCTTGTATTCACGAAACCACAATTCAAAACAGAAGGGATATTGTTTCTATTAAATTACTTAGTGTTTCTTGGAAGTTGCTTCAGAGGTCTAGATTATTGATGCATGAGTACAGTAATCATAGCCTCAGGCTAAGCATATAGCCTGAGGTTAAGAACACAAGAGTTTTACTGTACAAGTTAAACCTCTTCTCATTTAAAATGACCTAATTAATAATTGGAACGCACACAAAATGCCGGAGGAACTCAGCAGGCCAGGCAGCACGTATGGAAGGATACAGTTGATGTTTCGGGCGAGACCCTTCATAAGGACTGGGGATAAAAAGATGAGGAGTCAGAGTAAGACTTGCTGTGAGAAAGTGTTACTCTGACTCCTCATCCATTTTTTGCTAGTGCTGATGAAGGGTCTCAGCCCAAAATGTCAACTGTACTCTTTTCCATAGATGCTGCCTGGCCTACTGAGTTCCTCCAGTATTTTGTTGTGTTGCTTGGATTTCCAGCATCTGCAGGTTTTCTCTTGTTTGTAATTAATAATAATTGTAATTGGTATTTTATTCAATTTAAAGCTGTAAATAAAACTACATTGTAAAAATTACTTCCTTCTACTACAAAGGGTTTAGTTATATTAGGGAGGAATTATTCAAATTATCTAATTGTATTAAAGTATAACCTTTTTTGTTACTCTATCACAGGAGTCAGTGTTGAATATGGGGAGAAACAAGAGAAGTTTGTTCGTGGATTTAATCACCCATGTGGATGGTTTTGTATTCCTATGAAGAGTGACTCTGACTACAGCCTCTTAACTGGTTTCATTCAGACTGACTTACGTGGAATGCTGCCACAAACATTGGTGGATTCTGCAATGGGAAGTTCATTAGTCAATTTCTATAATGACCTCCGGAAAGCTTTAAAAACTTAAGCTTTACTTCAGATTTTAAAAATGCTTATTTTCTAATTAATTATGCAATCATCCTACTGTGTTATAGAGCTCAGGTTGGTATTAAGTGCAATATTTGTTGGCAATGGCCAGTCTTACTCTGATTCCTCATTTAATGTTCTAGTTGTATGTACAAATAAAATATTACAACTTCAATATAGCTATTAGAAAAATTTACGGGTAATAGATTTTAATTTTAAACTTGATATACTGCATTCAGATTTCATAATCTGTTCAAAAATTTAACTATGGTAGTTCAACAAATCAGGAAGATTTGTTTAGACTTCAGATTGAAGACTGAATGTTTCCATGAGGTACAGTTCTGGAACATTTATAAAAATGGCACAATATGGTTTCATTTGGAGCCATGGCAGCGTATTTTTAATGAGTGGACCATGTCTTGCAAATTCCATGTGTAAATATAATTCCCATACATTTGGTGAAAATGTGCATATAAACACTGTACCATTTCTGGAATTGTATGTAAAGCATTGACTTAACTAGCTGATTTCCCTGATGGCTTTAAGCTTTTAAACCAGATCCACTCCTTGAAGAGGTGGGGTTTTGGATTCTGGCACGCAGTCAGAAAGAAGTTTGGGTATCCTACTTTGAAATTGTAGGAGAGGATACCCAAGGAAAGAAATGGATCACTGGCAAACCCCACCTCCATCAAATACTCAGCTTAGAAAACGTCTGCAAAATGCTGAGAAATCTGATCCATTGGTATCGGTGTTAAATTAATTTCTTTTATCTGTGGCAGACTGGGAATACATAAGTGGAGGTGTTCTTTTTTTCAAAGTTCAAGTTTAAAGTAAATTTATTATCAAAGTACATACCGTATGTGTCACCATATGCAATCCTGAAATTCTTTGTCTTGTGAGTATACTCAGTAAGTCCAATAACCATAATAGAATCGATGAAAAACTGCACCGCTGAAATGGCAAACTGTGTAAGTATAAAAGAAATAATAAATAAATAATAAAGATCAAGAATATGAGATTGAGTCTTTGAAAGTGAGTCCATAGGTTGTGAGAACAGTTCAGTGCTGGGGCAAGTGAAGTTATCCCCTCTGGTTCAAGAGTATGATGGTTTGAAGGGTAATAACTGTTCTTGAACCTGCTGGTATGAGCCTTGATACTCCTGTACCATCTTCTGATGGCAGCATCGGGGAGAGAGTGTAGCCTGAGTGGTGGTATTCTCGATGATGGATGCTGCTTTCCTGTGACAGTGCTCTGTGTAGATGTGCTCAATGGCGGGTAGGGCTCTACCATGTGGCTTGGGCCGTATCCACTACTTTTTGTAGATTTTTCTGTTCAAGGACATTGGTGATTCCATACCAGGTTGATGTAGCCAGTCAATATACTCTTCACCACACTTCTATAAAAATTTGACAAAGTTTTAGATGTCATGCTGAATTTTTGCAAACTTCTAAGGAAGTAGACATGCTGCCATGCTTTCTTCATAATTGTACTTATGGCACGGGCCCAGGACAAGTCCTCTGAAATGATAACACCAAGAAATTTAAAGTTGCTGACCCTCTCCACCACTGACAACTGGCTCATGGCCCTCTGGTTTCCTGCTGAAGGAGGTTGAGTTTTGTTGTTATCCACAATCCAGTGCTATAATGGTGACATCAGATGTGTGTTAAATGAAGACTGGCACCTTTGCTGAGTACCTTCAGTCCTTTGTCTCCAGATATATCAACAGTGGGGTGCGTACTAGGAGTATTCGATTGAGTTAACCTACAACTAATGATTTGCGTGAATCAAACGTACTTGACACTGAATTTCCAAGCCTGATATAACTTTTAAAAGCTGATGCACTTTGGTGCAACAGAGATACTTAAAATTATTGTGGGATAAATTTTTGGGTTATGTTTGAAGAAACAAGTGGGTAATGATTAATGCCGTTGGTTACTTCTGCAAGGGCTTTCAGATTTGATTTCTAGAAGTTTTTAGAATACTTATTTCTTCCCATATTTGAGAATTTACAAACTTTATTTAAGCACAAGGCAAGTATTGTGAGTGAAAAACAGACTTCTGGAGGAGCTCAATGGATCAGGCAGCAACCATGGAGGAAAAGATCAACCTGTCAGGTTGAGACGACAGAAAGATTGTCAGTAGAGGAAAGGTTGCAAATATTTTGCTCTTAATTATTCTATTTCCAGGTTTTGAATTGGACGAAATAAACCAATACCTGACTATAGGCAAGGAAAAGTAGAACTACTCAACAGGTTGGTTCATTTCCAAAATGAAAATTTGACTATTTCTTTGCTTGCTTTCTTGCATGTGTCCTTGTGTTTCAGTGTTTAGAACTAATGCATGTTGACAAGATGGTTTTTAAAAAAAATATATATTTAATATAGGTTCTATAAGTTACTACAAACAAAATTGACCATATTCTCAGGAGTTATCAATTGTAAATGTAAACATTATTGCATAAAGCTCTTCTGTGCAGTATAATGTTTTGTGTGCTACCCAAGGAATTAAATCAATCACAATCTGTAAACATGGGGAGGGAGGGAATGTCGACTCAGACCATGAGAGGCCTGCATCGGGCATTTTCATGCCTTACAAGGCGCAGATTGGAAGTAAACATGAATAGTTCGTAACTGTCTCTGGGTCGTTCTTGTATGCAATTTGTCATATGTGGACTAAACCTTTTATATGCTAAAGATTTGATAAAAGATAAATCTTTTGAAAGCTGTAAGTGGGGCATGTTGTATGAATTACTTGATTGAATAACCAGTAATTCTGAACCTCTATATTTTAATCTCTGGGACTCTCTAGAAAGTCCAGTGTGTGTTTGCTATCATGTGAGTTTTTATTTTATCGAGTGCTGGTCATTCCCTGTCAAATATGCTATCATCTTCCTTATCGCCAAACACCCACCTGACTTTCCTATACTTGCAACCTTCCTTTCTTCTTAAGTTCTTCACTATCTTATCAGCTTTATTTCTGTTCATCTTTCTCAGAACACAATTTGAATCCTTCCAGTCAGTCTTTATCTAAGATTGCTAAACAAGTCCCAATCCAAGGCAAAAGTGATCCCCCTCTGTGTGTATTCTTTGTGAAAATTCTGTTTAGAAATCATTCAACATGGTTGCTATCCTCCAGCGGTGGACAGAAAATCTCTAATTGTGGCCTCCTTCTGCCCACATAATTATTTTTGGAACCCCCCCCCCCCCCCACACACACACAGAATATATTCCAGCCTTCCCAGTCCTCATCTACACACTTTTCCTCTGCAGCAAGGTTTTGATTGTTAGCCTTCATTCCTGGCTGCTTGCTATATTATCCAACAAACAAACACACCAACCAATCCTTCAGCAACACCACTTGCGAAGTGATGCCATCCGTACACAATCAATTTGCATCTTCACTGGCCATAGTCTCGCCCGATGATTCCTCTGCCTGTATGTTGTAAGGCATTTGCTTTCTGACATCTGATATTGAATGGGTTGCATCTTGCTTCAGGCTGAGCTGAATTAGGTGTTGTAGGGGAAAGAATACTAAGAGATAGGAACTGGTAAATCAATATGTGGATGGTCAAGTGTGGTAACAGAACTGCAGACAAAGCCTAGATCTAGCGACATGAAATACAACAGCAATGTCATCCAAGGTTCAGGAGATTCATTCATTGTGTTATAACATGTACCCATTGTTGTAATCAAAAATTGGATTTGCTGTTATAGGCTAGTGGACAATCACTTTACTCTGTAATCAGGACCTAGTCCAATACTTAATGAAGCCACCATTCTCTTATCAAAATGTAGTTTTACTGGTAATCTCAACAACTGAGAATGTACACACCCCCGTTTTATGGCATCCAAAGACTCAAGTTCATCAAAGACAAAATTCTTCCTCGTATCACTATAATTACGTGATCCTTTTAAAAACTGGACTATGCCCATTAACCCTTAATTCTCCCAATTTGACTTGGATTCAATAAGATCATCTCCCTTGAAAGTTCCAGAGAGCATGGGTCCAATCTATTCAATGCCATCGATTTGCTGAATCTTCGTAGCATTGCCTGCAAGCCCAGTATATTTATCTCTAGAAAAAGAGACTATAATGGCACGGAGTACTCCAGGTGGAGTCACAACCTTGACCTGTGCAGCTGCTGTGTTACTTTACACTGTTATACTACGTTCCCCAAACTACATAAAGTCTAGGACTAGTGTGAGAAGACACACTTTGAGAAGTGGGTGGCAGCAGCTCTCTCCTGTGTACTTTTCATGGCTTTCTGATGACATACACACTTCTTTAAAATGGTTTGACTTTGGAAAATGAGGTTTGATTGAAGGTGTTTGAGTTAATCTGTTCCATGCTGCTTTATTGAGTGAAACAGTTTTGAGTTCAGCCATCAGTCTTCCTAAAGACTCATTGCTAAACATTCCATGTCATTTCATTCAAAACATGCCTTATATTTTCTCTCTCTAGCTCTACGATTAGATTGTGAAAAACGGCTTGATTGGTTAGCTGCATTTATTATATTGATGACATGCTTGTATTTTTTAAAATATTTCATTACACTGTTTCAGATAACGTGCACTACATTGCTCCATTTGAAAATTCTGATAAACTTTCAGTATGTAGATCATAAGCAGAAGAAATTTCATTACATATTTCCAGTTGCAATTTAAATTCAATCAACATTGTTTACATAAGTGAAAGTCACCAATACGTTAAGAAACAGTAAACATTTAAACAGATTAACAATTATACTTAGGCAAAAAAACCCTGAAATAAATAGTTTTTTTTTCAGAATAAATATAAACAAGCATTTTGCACATTATATATGTAATGGTCATTATTCCAAACAATCTGGGCTTTAATTCATTATAATTTAGAGCCATTGTAACCAATATTTAAAGCAATGAAAAAAGCTGCATTGGCAGTTATAAAATTTCTGGTTTTGCTATAGCTAAACTTGTACTGAATTGAGTTAGGATATGGAGTGATGCACTTCATAAAGTCTCATCTAATCAAATATGAATGGGGTAAGTCATGGATCAGAACTAAAAGGCGAATGTGTGGTTTTTAAATCTTATTAATAAAAGTACAAAAACATTATAGAACCACATCTGAAAAACACTACATTCATTCAACTCAAGTTTGTATGTTCGTGACTTAGACATACATTTAGATGAAACCTTAAAGTTAAAAAATGTAGGCTGACTGTATTACATATACTTTCAGCAAAACTTCAGTCAATGTTAACTGTAAATAACATTCTGCACTATCCAAGCTATTCAGCATTCTGGTGTTTTAATGAAGAACCTGCATGCAAGTAAATGCAGTGGAACTTTTCAGCATTATCAACTTGCACATCAGTATGCTGCCACAATTAAACCAACATGAAAATTAAGCCACAGCATTAGCTTCCCATGCACAGCAAACATTTCAAATAACTGCTTTTCAAAAGATGAGTTTCATGTTATTTATAATATGCTTCCTATGAAGAGTTTTGTCTTTACCATCATCCTTTCTGTTACCACATTGTTTAGCATGGTCTTGTTTTTGTAACATTTCCTATAGAAGTGATAGGCTGATACACTTCTGCTCAACTTACAATGTACTAACTTCACCAGCGCTCATTTCATTGGCATTTTCAACTGTGATAAATTCACTATCATTGACATCAACACGACCAACAGTGAAATCACCAGGACTACTGTCATGAATGTTAACTTCTCCAGTGCTAACATCATCAGTGCCAGCTTCAGCATTACCATCAGCTGACACTTTATCAATGGTTACTTCAGCTGTACCAACATTACTAAGATTGTCACCGTCAGTGACTGCTATAATGTCACTTACTATACCAGTGCTAACATCACCAACGATTACACCACTTCCACTGTCACCAGCAGTACTTTGATTACTTTCTGTCTTTTTTTGTGAATCTTGGTTGTTTTCATTTGGTACTGCTTCACCCTGCTGGTCGTTTGAGTTATTGAGTTCGGTGCTGCTATCTTGAATGTTGGTGTGACTAGTACTTCCAAGGCGACTAGATGCCACAACAGCTTTTACTGCAGCCTGTTGAGTGCAAAGAAAAAAGTTTCTGTTATGCCACTGTAAAGGAGCATGTTAAATATATAACACCAGATGTTATTCCAGAATTAAAATAATTGACATGTACATTAGAAATTTCAAGTTAATTAACCATTAACATTATCTAAAAAGACACATTCCCACTTTTTTTACGGAGAAACTGAAAATTTCTAATTTGCAATACTATCATCCTTTTAACTCACATTTCAAATGCATAGTTAAATGTATGTAGAAGACCCACCAGCGATGCTCCTGTAGCATATTTCAGTTCATAAGTTGGGGGCAGAAAAATATACCCACCAAATTACTGAGTAAAATCAGCTAAACAGCTCTTTGAATAGTAATATTTCTGACTTCTGAGGCATTCAAAAACTGTTAATGTTGAAAATAATGCTTTTTATTGGAACTTTAAAATATTTTGAAATTATTAATTTTAAAAAATGTTTGAAGTAATTTTATTGCATTAACCTTTTTGCATTGAAATTAGTGGGGTCACAGATCCTGCACCAAATCCAACCCATGAGCAAATTTCCTAGTCTGAGGGCAGGACAATCTCAGCAAGTTTGAGCTACTGCTCTTTACATTCAGATGCGCAGAAAGTTCTTAACTTGTTTATACTTGCATAGCTAATTTTCTGCATTTCAACACAGATCTAACTACACTTACCATCAAGGTTTGTTCCACTCAATGAAATCAAGGATTATAACAGGAGTACATTCAAAATACAAAAAAGCATAGCTGAAATTATATAAACAAATTAGGTGGTCATATGATAACACTATTTGATGATAACGTTTCCAGAGTAACTTGATTAAAGAATATAATTGAAACAACCTTCTTAAGCTGTGCCTTAAGATTGAGGACAATTTGTTTCCACTCTAGTTAGACCAATATGAGAACTGCAGGATTTTTTGGGACGAGGAGAATGGGTAATTTGTGAGGTGGGATTCGCCTTCTGTCCTACTCACAAACTCGTGCAGGATTTCTGTGTGCTCTGGTGCATGGCCATGATATTCTCAGTAACATTCTGAAAGCTGCTTCTCCATTTTCAGTGGTCATGGAATAAGCAGGAATGTTGCATTTCTTCACAGAGTCTACAAAATAAACCCGTTCAAATTTTTGAGGGCATAATATCCTGCAAAGAAATCTCAAAGCCTGCATCTGGGTTTAACAAATGAGCATTTTGTTTTTAAAGCTCCTCTCAGGTGTTTCAGAACATCAAACAAATTCATGGCAAAGGAAGCTGTTTGGTCCATGTCCACACTGGACAAAAAGGGGGATATTTACTTTACCCACTTCATAGCTTTTCATGCCTTCACTTCATTTTTAGATAAGCTGCAGACAACCATTATCATTTGGGTGAGAATTTTTTCTCTAATTCTCTATAATGAATCTACCAATTAATTTAATGCCATGTTCTCCAGTTATCACTCCCTTTGCCAAGAGAATAAATATTTCTTGTGCATCCTGTCAAAGCCTTTCATATCCTAATAGACCTCATTACTAGAAGCAAGGAAGAACCTAGTATAACACCCTATAGAATCAATTCACATAACGTTCCAATCCAGAAAGCTCTCATTCTTTATATTATTTTCTCCCACTGAACCTGTTAATCCATCTTGCCACTTCCAATAGATTTCATGGTTTCTTATCCTTCTTGACAATCTGTTATGTGAGACGGCCAAATCCACTTAGATCCAATATGGTACATTCAATGACCCACCTTGTTTCCTCCTCAAAAAAGTCAATTATGTCAGACGTGATCTTCCCTCCTGCCAGATTTACAAACTTGTTCTCTGCTCCACGTTGACAATACGGTACTGTGCAAAAGTCTTAGGCATATAGCTAGGGTGCCTAAGACTTTTGCACAATATTGTTTGTCCTCATGTTAGCAGATGGAGTATAATGATATGAGGTTGTCTACTTTGGTAGAAAAAATGGAAAAACAAATAATTATGGACCAAGATATGAATCTCCTACTACATGAAACAAAAACAGAAGCAATCAAGAAGATTAATGGAATGTTAGCTTTTTTCGAAAGGGGTATGCAGTATTAAAGTATTAAGGTTTTAATGCAAATTCAGAATGCTAGCAAAACTGCCATACGTAGTATATATCGTTGCAAACACGAGGAAATTTGCAGATGCTGGAAATTCAAGCAACACACATCAAAGTTGCTGGTGAACGCAACAGGCCAGGCAGCATCTCGAGCAAGAGGTACAGTCGACGTTTCGGGCCGAGACCCTTCGTCAGGACCAACTGAAGGAAAAGTTAGATTTGAGAGTGGGAGGGGGAGATCCAAAATGATAGGAGAAGACAGGAGGGAGAAGGATGAAGCTAAGAGCTGAACAGGTGATTGGCAAAAGGGATAGGAGAGGATCATGGGACAGGAGGCCCAGGGAGAAGGAAAAGGGGGAGGGGGGAAAACCCAGAGGATGGGCAAGGGGTATAGTCAGAGGGACAGAGGGAGAAAAAGGAGAGACAGAGAAAGAATGTGTGTATATAAATAAATAACAGATGGGGTACAAGAGGGAGGTGGGGCATTAGCGGAAGTTAGAGAAGTCAATGTTCATGCCATCAGGTTGGAGGCTACCCAGACGGAATATAAGGTGTTGTTTTAGCCTTCATATTTATGGAGTGATGTACTTGAAAGGGCTAATACAGGAAGGAAGGTTGAGGAGTTTAGGTCTGTACCTCATGATGTTCGGAAGAAGAACAGATTATTGAAATTTATAATATCCTGAGGGGGGATTGACAACATGGATGTTGAAGCGGTACTGCTCCTGGAGGGGCTTCTAGAAACAAGGAATACAGTTTCAGAATAAATGGTCACCCATTTAAGAGGGGGGTTGAAAAGGATTCCCCTCCCCTCGAGTGTTGTAAATCTCTGGCATTCTCTACCAAAACAGTTGTGGATGTGGAGTAACTGAATCTATTCGTTGTGGAGAGTGACGTACATTTAAATTACAAGGGAGACAAGGGGTGAGAGCAGAAAACCGGTATTGAAGTTTAGACTGAATCAGCCATGAATGGTGGACTAGGGTTGAATGTCAATTGGCTTACTTCTGTTAATTGTTTCTCTTTTAGACTTGTTATATACTGATTTAAACTTTTCTTTTGAAAACATTTCAATAATTCCTTCTGTATACTCTTTGTTCTGATACTATCTCAATAATGTTACAGTTGTTAAAATTCCATGCCATAACTGGTTTGTTACTTCTGTGCTTCTAGCAAGATTAAATTTTTAGTCAATCCATTGACTGTCACAGGTACCTGAATTACATCTCTTCCCACCGTGTTACTTGTAAAAATGCCATCCCCTTCTCTCAGTTCCTCTGTCTCCACTGCATCTTCTCTCAGGCTGAGGCCTTTCATTCCAGAACTAAGGAGATGTCCTCTTCCTCCAAATAAAGGGGCTCCCCTTCCTCCACCATCAACACTGTCCTCAACCATATCTCTTCCATTTCACACATGTCTAACCTCACCTCACCAGGGATAGGGTTCCTCTTGTCCTCACCTACCATCCCAACAGCCGCCGCATCCAGCACACAATTCGATGTAACTTCCGCCATCTCCAACAGGATCCCACCACCAAGCACTTCTTTCTCTCCCCCTACTTGCTGCTTTCTGCAGGGATTGCTCCTTATACGACTCCCTTGTCCATAAGACCATAAGACAAAAGAGCAGAAATCCACCATTCGGCCCATTGAGTCTGCTCTGCTATTTTATCACGAGCTGATCCATTCTCCCATTTAGTCCCACTCCCCCGCCTTCTCACCATAACCTTTGATGCCCTGGCTACTCAGATACCCATCAATCTCTGCCTTAAATACACCCAATGACTTGGCCTCCACTACTGCCCGTGGCAACAAATTCCATAGATTCACCACCCTCTGAATAAAAAAATTTCTTCGCATTTCTGTTCTGAATGGGCGCCCTTCAATCCTTAAATTATGCCCTCGCGTACTAGACTCCCCCATCATGGGAAACAACTTTGCCACATCCACTCTGTCCATGCCTTTCAACATTCGAAATGTTTCTATAAGGTCTCCCCTCATTCTTCTAAACTCCAAGGAATACAGTCCAAGAGTGGACAAACGTTCCTCATATGTTAACCCTCTCATTCCCGGAATCATTCTAGTGAATCTTCTCTATACCCTCTCCAACATCAGCACATCCCTTCTTAAATAAGGAGACCAAAACTGCCCACAGTACTCCAAGTGAGGTCTCACCAGCACCTTATTGAGCCTCAACATCACATCCCTGCTCCTATACTCTATTCCTCCAGAAATGAATGCCAACATTGCATTCACCTTCTTCACCGACTCAACCTGGAGGTTAACCTTAAGGGTATTCTGTACGAGGACTCCCACGTCCTGTTGCATCTCAGAACTTTGAATTCTCTCCCCTTTTAAATAATAGTCTGCCCGTTTATTTCTTCTGTCAAAGTGCATAACCATACACTTTCCAACATTGTATTTCATTTGCCACTTCTTTGCCCACTCTTCTAATCTATCCAAGTCTATCTGCAGATTCTCCGTTTCCTCAGCACTACCGGCCCCTCCACCTATCTTCGTATCATCAGCAAACTTAGCCACAAAGCCATCTATTCCATAATCCAAATCGTTGATGTACAACGTAAAAAGAAGCGGCCCCAACACTGACCCCTGTGGAACACCACCGGTAACCAGCAGCCAACCAGAATAGGATCCCTTTATTCCCACTCTCTGTTTCCTGCCAATCAGCCAACGCTCTATCCACGTATGTAACTTTCCCATAATTCCATGAGCTCTTGTTAAGTAGCCTCATGTGTGGCACCTTATCAAAGGCCTTCTGAAAATCCAAATATACAACATCCACTACATCTCCCTTGTCTAGCCTATTTGTAATTTCCTCAAAAAATTATAATAGGTTTGTCAGGCAGGATTTTCCTCTAAGGAATCCATGCTGAGTTCTGCCTATCTTGTCATATGCCTCCAGGTACTCTGTAACCTCATCCTTGACAATCGACTCCAACAACTTCCCAACCACCGATGTCAAGCTAACAGGTCTATAATTTCCTTTTTGCTTCCTTGCCCCCTTCTTAAATAGCGGAGTGACATTTGCAATCTTCCAGTCTTCCGGAACCATGCCAGAATCTATCAACTTTTGAAAGATCATCGCTAATGCCTCTGCAATCTCCACAGCTACTTCCTTCAGAACACAAGGGTGCATTCCATCTGGTCCAGGAGATTTATCGACCTTTAGTCTATTCAGCTTCCTGAGTACTTTCTCTGTCGTAATTGTGACTGCACACACTTCTCTTCCCTGCCACCCTTGAGTGTCCGGTATACTGCTAATGTCTTCCTCAGTGAAGACTGATGCAAAATACTCGTTCAGTTCCTCCGCCATCTCCTTATCTCACATTACAATTTCTCCAGCATCATTTTCTAATCAGTCCTATATCTACTCTCACCTGTCTTTTACTCTTTATATACTTGAAAGAGCTTTTAGTATCCTCTTTGATATTATTTGCTAGCTTCCTTTCATAGTTAATCTTTTCCCGCTTAATGACCTTCTTAGTTTCCTTTTGTAAGCTTTCAAAAACTTCCCAATCCTCTGTCTTCCCACTAAGTTTTGCTTCCTTATATGCCCTCTCCTTTGCTTTAACTTTGGTTTTGACTTCTCTTGTCAACCACGGTTGCATCCTTTTTCCATTCGAAAATTTCTTCTTTTTTGGAATATACCTGTCTTGCACCTTCCTCACTTCTGGTATAAACTCCAGCCACTGCTGCTCTGCCGTCCTTCCCGCCAGTGTCCCTTTCCAGTCAACTTTGGCCAGTTCCTCTCTCATGCCACTGTAATTTCCTTTACTCCACTGAAATATCTACACATCAGATTCCGGCTTCTCTTTTTCAAATTTCACAGTGAACTCAATCATGTTATGATCACTGTCTCCTAAGGGTTCCTTCACCTCAATCTCTCTAATTACCTCTGGTTCATTACACAATACCCAATCCAGTACAGCCGATCGCCTAGTAGGCTCAACAACAAGCTGTCCTAAAAAGCCATCTCGCAGACATTCTACAAATTCTCTCTCTTGAGATCCAGTGCCAACCTGATTTTCCCAATCCACTTGCATGTTAAAATCCCCCACAATTATCATAACACTGCCCTTTTGACAAGCCTTTTCTATTTCCTGTTGTAATTTGTAGTCCACATCACTGCAGATGTTTGGAAGCCTATAAATAACTGCCATCAGGGTCCTTTTACCCCTGCAATTTCTTAGCTCAACCCATAAAGATTCTGCACCTTCTGATCCTATGTCACCTCTCTCTAATGATTTAATATCACTTCTTACCAATAAAGCCACGCCTCCCCCTCTGCCTACCTTCCTATCCTTCCACTATACCGTGTATCCTTGGATGTCCAGCTCCCAGAGACATGCATCCTTTAGCCATGACTCAGTGATGGCCACAATATCATACCTGCCAATCTGTAGCTGTACGACAAGATCTTAACACCTTAAGATCAGTATTTGGTACTTTTTGCTTTGGTTGCACTGCAACTCATCCCAATGGCTACAAATTTGCTCCATCACCTGCCTGTCTTTCCTGACATCTTTACTGCTCACTATCTTAGATTTATTTCTGTTTTCCCCTTCCTCCGCTGTATCATTCCGGTTCCCATCCCCCTGCTAAATTAGTTTAAACCCTCCTTAACAGCTCTATTAAACTTTCCCACCAGGATATTGGTCCCCTTCGGGTTCAGGTGTAACCTGTCCTTTTTGAACAGGTCATACTTCCCCCAGAAGAGATCCCAATTATCCAAGAATCTGAAGCCCCGCCCCCTGCACCAGTCTCTCAGCCACGCATTCATTTGCCTGATACTACTATTCTTACCCTCGCTAGCACGTGGCACAGGTAGCAATCCCGAGATTACTACCCTGGAGCTCCTGCTTCTCAGCTTCCTTCCTAACTCCCAGAAATCTCTCTTCAGGACCTCCTCCTTTGTCCTATCTATGTCATTGGTATCAACATGTACCAAGACAACTGGCTGCTCACCCTCCCCCTTCAGAATATTCTGAACCCGATCCGAGACATCCCGTACCCCGGCACCTGGGAGGCAACACACCATGCAGGTATCTCTATCAGGCTCACAGAATCTCCTGTCCTATGACCATGGAATCTCCCATGACTACCGCATTTCTCTTTTCCTGCCTTCTCTCCTGCACAACAACGCCAGGCTCCGTGCCAGAGACCCAGTCACCGTGGGCGTCCCCTGTCAGGTCATCCCCCTCAGCAGCATCCAGAACAAGATATTTTTTGCTGAGGGGGATAGTCACAGGTGTGCTCTCCACTATCCGGGCATTTCCCTTCCCTCTCTTGACAGTGACCCAGTTTTCTGACCCCTGTAGCCTAGGGATGACTACCTCCCTGTAGCTCCTCTCTATCACCTCTTCACTTTCCCTGATAAGCAGTAGGTCATCAAGCTGCAGCTCCAGATCCCTAACACAGTCTCTGAGGAGCTGCATCTCGGTGCACCTGGCGCAGATGTGGCCATCAGGGAGGCTGGAGGTCTCCCAGGGTTCCCACATCTGACACCCTGAACAAAGCACTAACCCTGCAGGCATGCTATCTAAGTCTACAGAAATGAAACAGGAAAAATAAGTCTACTCACCCACTTACCTTGCCAAACAGACGAACCTTTTAAACCGTTAGCTGTGAGCGCCCTGCTGTTCCTGTCTGTCCAGGCCGATACGCCGGGGCGGGGGGGGGGGGGGGGGGGGTAGAGTTGGTGCTTCGCTCTTGCCGTTTACCGCTAAAGCCCATCGAAGCCAAAGTCCTACACTCTGCTACCACTCACTCCGCTGCCCGCTGTATAGGGTGGTCTCCTTTTTAAACTCTCTGCGTTGTCCTGATACGTCATGCGCCTGCGCAGTCTTGTCCTTCTTGCACTCGAAGAAGTTTTTTAAAAAACTGCCTTCCTTCAGAATTCAGCTCCCATGACGCTCTGTAGTCCCGATCCAAAAGCCGTTCGTCCCTCCCCACTGATCTCCTTCCTACCACTTATCCTTGCAAGACATCTACCCCTACACCTCCTCCCTCACTATCACTCAGGGCCCCAAACAGTCCTTCCAGGTGAGGCGACACTTCACTGTTTCCAGTGCCCCTGGTGTGGCCTCCTATATATCGGTGAGAGCCAACATAGATTGGGAGACCACTTCACCGAGCACCCACACTCTGTCCGTCAGAAGAAGCAGGATCTCCCAGCAGCTACCCAACTTAATTCCACTTCCCATTCCCACTCTGACATGTGAGTCACTCAGGTTGCAGGAGCAACACTTTACATTCCATCTGGGTAGCCTCCAACCTGCATGAACATCGATTTCTCAAACTTCCAGTTATTGCCCCACCCCCTCTGCTTCACAGTCTGAAAATAAAATTTGACACAGCCCAAAGATTAGTGTACATGGAAGGGAAATGGAAAGGTTTCCACTCAAATTCTCTCAAGTGATCAGAATTTTGGATCAAGTATGAATGACAGAAACAAAACACTTTTGAAACCTATCCTAAATTCCTCTTATCCCCTTCTATTGGTTTGATAATTCACTCCCTTCACCGCTGATAAATAATAAATGCAAAATAAATGATTTTATAGGTGCAAAGGTTACTTTGGCAGTATCACCTGGATCAATGCCATCCACTATTAAGAAGTCAAATGCAACAAGTACACAGGAATGCAATGAATACAAGGCTTGACATTGACACCCACACAGAGAATTTAGAAAGTAATTATTTTTGTAAGCAGAGTCATTAAGCAAGATTGATTGCTTTCCTTTAACGGCTTCAAAAAAAACACTAATCCTGCCATGTGCTTTATGTGATATTCCTCTGTCACTCACTTCCACACCATTATGATTTCATTAATCACACACAGAGAAACACAGCACAAAACAGGCCCTTTGGCCCATCTATACAGGCATCCATTAGTCTCATGAGACCATGGATTTGCACCTTGGAGGGTTTCCAGGGCGCAGGCCTGGGCAAGGTTATATGGAAGACCGGCCGTTGCCCATACTGCAAGTCTCCCCTCTCCACGGCACTGATGTTGTCCAATGGTAGGGCATTAGGACCCATACAGCTTGGCACCGGTGTCGTCGCAGAGCAATGTGTGGTTAAGTGTCTTGCTCAAGGACACAACATGCTGCCTCAGCCAAGGCTCGAACTAGCGACCTTCAGGTCGCTAGACGAACGCCTTAACCACTTGGCCCATCTAGTCCACGTCAAAACCATATAATCTGCTTACTCTCAATGACCTGTACCAGGCCCATAGCCCTCCATATCCCTCCTATCCCTGTACCTATCCAGACTTCTCAAACGTTTAAATCAAGCTCGCATGGACCATTTGTGCTGGCAGCTCATTCCACACTCTCATGACCCTTTGAGTAAAAAAGTTTCCCCTCATGTTCCTCTTAAACTTCTCACTTTTCACCCTCAAGCCATGACCTCTGGTTGTAGTCCCATCCAATGCCAGTGGAAAAAGCTGCTTATACCCTTCATAATTTGGTACACCTCTATCAAATCTCCTCTCAATCTTCTACATTCTAAAGAATACATTCCTAACCTATTCAATCTTTCCTTATAACTCAGGTCCTCCAGACCCAGCAACATCCTTATAAATCTTCTCTGCACTCCTACAACCCTGTTTACATCTTTCCTGTAGGTAGGTGACCAAAACTACACACAATACTTCAAATTAGGCCTCACCAACATCTTATACATCTTCAACATCCCATCTTCTAATTTTATTTTCATAACTCATTATATTGATTTACAAAGGTTAATGTGCAAATGCTTCCTATACGACTCTATCTACCTGTGACACCACTTTCAATGAACTATGTACTTGTATTCCCAGATCCCTTTGTCCTACCGCACACCTCAGTGCCCTACTGTTCGCTGTACAAGACCTCCCTGGTTGATCCTACCAAAGTGCAAAACCTTGCACTTGTCTACATTAAATTCCACTTGCCATTTTTCCAGCTGATGCAGATCCTTCAGCAAGCTTTGATAGCCTTCCTCACTGTCTACTACACCTCCAATCTAGGTGTCATCCACAAATTTGCTGATCTTGTTAACCACATTATCACCCAGATCATTGATATTGATGACAAACAACAATGGACCCAGTACCGATCCCTGCGGCACATCAATAGTCTAGTCAGAGAAGCACCCTTCTACTACTACTCTCTGGCTTCTTCCACAAAGCCAATATCTCATCCAATTTACTACCTCATCCCCAATGCCAAGTGACTGAACCTTCTTGAGCAGCCTCTCATGCGGAACCTTGTCAAATGTCTTACTAAAGTCCATGTAGACAACATACACTACCTTGCCTTCATCCACTTTCCTAGTAACTTCCTTGAAAAACTCTATAAGACTGGTTAGACATGACGTACCACACACAAAGCCATGATGACTATCCTTAATCGGTCCATGTCTATCCAAATAGTTATATATCCGGTCCCTTAGAATAACTTCCAATAACTTTCCCACAACTGATGTCAGACTCACTAGCCTATAATTTCCCGTTTCTATTTAGAGCCTTTTTAAAATAGCAGAACAACATTGGCTATCCTCCAATCCTCTGGTACCAAGGATGTTTTAAAAATCTCTGCTATGGCCCTGGCAATTTCTACACTTTCTTCCCATAGGGTTCGAGAGAACATCTTATCAGGCTCTGGGGAGTTATCCACAGTGATTTGCCTCAAGGTAGCAAACACTTCCTCTGTAAGCTGTACAGGGTCCATGAAGTTGTTGCTGCTTTGCCTCACTTCTAGAGACTCTGTTTCTACCTCCCGATTAAATACAGATGCAAAGAATGCATTTAACATCTCCCCCATCTGTTTTAGCTCCAAACATGGATTACCATTCTGATCTTCCAGAAGACCAACTTTGTCCCTAGCAATCCTTTTACTCTTAACATACCTGTAGAATCCCTCAGGATTCTCCTTCACCTTATCTGCTATAGCAACTTCATGCTTTCTTTTAGCCTTCCTGATTTTTTTCATAAGTGTTCTCTTGCATTTCTTACACTCTATAAGCACTTCATTTGTTCCTACTTACATATATACCTGCTATGTACCTCCTTTTTTCTCTTAACCAGGGCCTCAATATGTCCTGAAAACTAAGATTCCCTACACTTGATATCTTTATCTTTTATTCTGACAGACAAGCTTTATACTCTCAAAATTTCATTTTTGAAGGCCTCCCACTTTCCAAGTACACCTTTGGCAGAAAATAGCCTGTCCCAACCCACACTTGCTAGATCATTTCTGAAACCATCAAAATTGACCTTTGTCCACTTAGAATTTCCACCCGTGGACCAGACCTATCTCTTTGCATATTTAATTTGAAACTAAAGGCATTGAGGTCACTGGATACAAAACTTTCCCCTACACAAACTTATGTCACCTGCCCTGCCTCATTCCCTAAACGCAGATCCAGTATCACAATGCTCTCTCATTGGGACTTGTACATATTGAGGAAGGAAACTTTCCTGAGCACATTTGACAAACTCCATCACATCTAGTTCTTTTACAGTTTGGGATTCCCAGTCAATTCCCATTCTGACATGTCCATCCACGGCCTCCTCTACTGTAAAGATGAAGCCACACTCAGGTTGGAGGAGGAACACCTTATATTCCGTCTGGGTAGCCTCCAACCTGATGGCATGAACATCGACTTCTCTAACTTCCGCTAAGGCCCTACCTCCCCCTCGTATCCCATCTGTTACTCATTTTTATGCACACATTCTTTCTCTCACTCTCCTTTTTCTCCCTCTGTCCCTCTGAATATACCTCTTGCCCATCCTCTGGGTCCCCCCCCCCCCTTGTCTTTCTTCCCGGACCTCCTGTCCCATGATCCTCTCGTATCCCCTTTTGCCTATCACCTGTCCAGCTCTTGGCTCTATCCCTCCCCCTCCTGTCTTCTCCTATCATTTTGGATCTCCCCCTCCCCCTCCTGTCTTCTCATATCATTTTGGATCTCCCCCTCCCCCTCCAACTTTCAAATCCCTTACTCACTCTTCCTTCAGTTAGTCCTGACGAAGGGTCTCGGCCTGAAACGTCGACTGCACCTCTTCCTACAGATGCTGCCTGGCCTGCTGCGTTCACCAGCAACTTTGATGTGTGTTGCTTGAATTTCCAGCATCTGCAGAATTCCTGTTGTTTACTATAACAACCCTATGTTTCTTGCAACAGTCTGCGATCTCTTCACAAATTTGTTCTTCTGAATCCTTCGGACTGTTGGGTGGTCTGTAATATAGCCCCATTAATGTGGTCATAACTTTTTTATTTCTCAGTTCCACCCATAACGCCTCACTAGTTGAGTTCTCCAGTCTGTTCTGACGGAGCACTGCCATGACATTTTCCCTGACTAGTAATGCCACCCTTCCTCTTTTAAACTTTTCCCTTCTGTCACTTCAAAACAACGGAACCCCAGAGTATGGAGCTGTCAGTCTTGACCCTCCTGCACTAATGGCTCCAACATCATAATTCTAGATGTTAATCCATGCCCTGAGGTTATCTGCCTTTCCTACGATACTTCTTGCATTGAAATATACGCAGCTCAGGACATTAGTCGTACCGTGCTCAACCTTTTGATTCCTGATTTTGTCTGAGGTCTTACCAGCATCTGCCTCCGCAACCTCTCCACTAACTGTTCGGGCACTCTGGTCCCCATCCCTCTGTAACTCTAGTTTAAATCACACTATGCAGCATTAACAAATCTTCCCACTAGGATATTAGTACCCCCCTAGTTCAGGTACAAACTGTTCCTTATGTACAGGTCTCACCTCCTCTAGAAGAGTGCCCAATGACCCAAAAATGTAATGCCCTCCCTCCTACACCAACTCCTTAGTCATGTATTAAACAGTATAATTTTCTTAGCTGTGGCCTCACTAGCACATGGCATTGGTAGCAATCCTGAGATCACAACCATGGAGGTCCTGCCCTTTAACTTAGCACCTAACTTCCTAGCAGCACCTTGTCACTCGTCCTTCACATGTCATTGGTACCTACATGAACCACAACCTCTGGCTGTTCACCCTCCCATTTAAGAATTGATGAAGACCTGATCCAAGATGTCCCAGGCCCTGGCAGTTGGACCTCCTGTCTGTTCCCCTAACTAACGCATCTCCCATCACCACAGCATGCCCCTTCTCCCCCCTTCCCTTCTGAGTCACAGAACGAGACTCAGATCCAACCACTATGACTTTCCTCTGTTAGGTCAAACCCCCCACTCCCCCCCCCCAACCACAACAATATCCAAAGTGATATACCTGTTGTTGAGAGGAAAGGCCACAGGAGTACTCTGCACTGGCTCTTTAACCCCTTTTCTCTTCTTGACTGTCACTCAGTTTCCTGTGTCCTGCATCTTGGGTCTAACTACCTCTCTGTATGTCCTATTTATCACCCCTTCAGCCTCCTGAATGATCTGGAGTTCATCCAGTTCCAGCTCCAACTACTTAACACGGATCGTTAAAAGCAGCAGCTGGATGCACTTCTTGCAGTTGTAGTCATCAGGGACACTGGAAGTCTCCCTGCCTTCCCACATCTCCAAAGAGGAGCATTCCACTATCTCGTCTGGCATCTCTACTGTCCTAGCTGAGCAGATATAAAGAAGGGTATTGAAAATAAAACTTAACCTAGAGTCTTTTCTTTTCTTTGTTTTCTCTGACTAAAGCCTCGAAGACCTAAAGTTTCAAGATCACCACTGACTCTGTCCACTGAGATGACAGATGACAGCTTGCCCCCTCCTTCCTTTAATTTGCTCTTGCTAATCAATCTCAAACATAGATCGGTCGCTGGTCAAAGGTCTATTACGCTGCCACGATCCAGTGCTGCCGCCTTCTACTCGGGCAGTGGACCTGAGTGAAATCCCGTCCTCTCAAACTTCCGATGCCCAGATTAGTCGTTATTCAAAGCTCTATAGAAAGAACCTTTATTCAAAACTCTTTGCTGTCACATCCTTATTTTCTCCAGCACACATTACTCACCTTTTCAACACAACTACCTTTGAAAAGAGCCCCAGTTCAGCATCACTGATTGATACCTCAACTTCAAAAATCTCCTTTGAGGGTTAACTATTTCTGTGCTGTTGCAGTGTGCAACTTTGTTGCAATTATTTCATTTTTCTATGTAGACTCTACATTTAAACACTCACTTGCTGCAAATTAAACCATTACTGATATGGCTTGACATACTGAAGTATGGTTAAGAGGATGTGAATTGTCAGGACATGACAGGACCTGAATGTAGAATATTACATAATTCAGAACCTTGCCACTATTTTTAATACCCAGTTTGAAATACCCAGATGAATTTAAAATAGACTTTCTCACTAGAATGCTGCTCCTGAAATTCCATGTCAATAGCATTGGAGAAGGTAGTGTAAAGCTGGTGCCTTACTGTTAAAATTGGGAAGCTGAGTTTATTTGGAGCTCAAAAATACAGTAACCGTATGTGAGTGTTTCTTGAGGGGAATTCTTATATGGAATGTGTGAACTGTAGGGCACTGAAGGCAAAAAAAAAACTGGAAAGTGGAGTGCAAATAGTGCAGAACAAGCAATTTGTACATATCTTAACACAGTAATGAAAGTCCAGCACACTGGGTAATTGGATCAAGTGCTATTCATCTTCATTTCTATAACTTACATCTTTCTTTAAAAGAGCAGATCGTATTTAGTGATGCAATTAGAAAGAACTTAGTCCTCACATTTGACAAAGGATATTTTGAAGTTATGAACATTAAATTTGAAAATACACTGAAAAGTGATTGCAAAGATACAGCAAAATTTTAGCACTTAAAATTTACTGCATCTCTTAATACTAAGATTTTCAAGGAAAAGAATTTCAGGATGTATATTGTATCCATTTCTGACATTAAATATACCTATTGAACCAACATTCATGATATACGAATAATTATAAAGTTTTACTAACTTTCATGAAAAAAACTGAAGAAAAATGAACAACAGCAGTTAACACAAAACTAAAATTTGTAAACACTTCAGTATTTATTGAACCTTACTTTTAGTTTGCGGCGGGCATTAAATTCCTGAAGTTTCTTTTGTGCATTGTTCATATGCACAAAATTTGCAGCTTTCCCTGTAACCCATTGATGCTGTAGTGCCTGATAAGTAGTGAGTCGCTTCTTGGGGTCCAAAAGAATCAGCTTTCTAACCTAAAAAGCAATGTTTCATGTAAAACAAAAAGCTTACTCAAAGCTTATTCATACTATGAATAAACTCTTCTCAGGCTTCCAGCCAGGTACAGGTATCGATTTTAACCAAAGTTTCGATAACAAATTCTACCATCTTTATCAGGGATGATACCTGGGCATAGCTAGTCCAGTGGTATTTATATCCCCATTGTCCATCCCTTATCGGATAAGGATTGGTTAGTCCTTGTCAAATCAGGTTTCTGGAGCCCTTTCTTGCTTACAATCGAATTCCAGTTCTTACTTAAAGCAAGACCTTCGTCTTGGTTCAAATTTTTTTCCTCCAGTTTTATTTCAAGGGCTTCATTCACCAGGCAATCCCAAAAGCCATTGGCGTGGCACAGTAGTTTTATGTTGTCAAAGTCAATCCTATGGCCATTGCAAGTACAGTGTTCTGCGCCAATTGCTCCAGGTAACCCAAATGGATAAACTTCCTGTGCTCCTTGATGTGGGTTTCCACCATGTGTCCTATCTGGCCGATATACACTACTCTGCATTCACAGGGAATCCTGTAAACACCAGCCATCCCGAGTCCTAGGTCATCCTTGACCTGCACAAGCTGTGACTTGGGCTTCCTTATGGGTTTGTGGATAGTATTAACAGGAATTAATGATAAATAATTTTCTGGAAAAAACAGGAAACCTAACAATAAGGAGGAACCCATCGCTACCACCTGTCTTCACTATATTTCCACAGTTTCTGGAAGGATAACCAGGATCCTGAAGACATACCAAATTTATACCATCCACAAACCTGTAAGGAAGTTCAGACCACAGCTTATGCCAGACAGGACACACAGTGGAAACCTGCAACAAGGAGCACAGGAGATGTACCCGTTTGGGTTACCCAGACAAATCGGTGGTACCAGAACATTGCACTTGCAATGGCAATAAGGTTGACTTCACCGGCACAAAGCTACTGTGCCGTGCTAATGGCTTTTGGGACTGTGATCCGAAGGAAGCCATTTGTATCAGTTTTCACTGTGAAAGACACTAACAGTGTGCCAGGTGTTGAAAGATGTGAAGGAAAAGAAGTGAGTGTAGTTACTAATACAAGGGAGAAGGTGCTCAAAAAGCTGAAAGACCTAAAGATACTATTTAAGTCACCCGGACCAGATGAACTGCACCCTAGGGTTCTGAAAGAGGTAGCGGTAGAGGCAGTGGAGGCATTAGTAATGATCTTTTAAGAACCATTGGACTCTGGCATGGTTCTGGAGGACTGAAAAATTGCAAATATCACTCCACTCTTTAAAACCATAAGACATAGGAGCAGAATTAGGCCATTTGGTGAGTCTGCTCTGCCATTCAATCATAGCTGATCATTTTTCCCCTCCTCAGTCCCATTCTTCAGCCTTCTTCCCATAACCTTTGATGCCATGTCCAATCAAGAAACTATCAAGCTCTGCCTTAAATACCCCCAATGACCTGGCCTCCACAGCTGCCTGTGGTAATAAATTTCACAAATTCACCACCTTCTGGCTAAAGAAACTTCTCACCATCTCTGTTTAAGTGGATGATCCTCTATCCTGGGGCTGTGCCCTCTTGTCCTAGACTCCGCCACCATGGGAAACATCCTTTCCACATCTACTCCATCTAGGTCTTTCAACATTCGAAAGGTTTCAGTGAGACTCCCCCTCATCCTTCCCCTCATCTTTCTAAATTCCAATGAGTACAGACCCAGAGCTATCAAATGTTCCTTACATTTACCCTTTCATTCTGGGAATCATCCTCGTGAACCTCCTCAGAACCCTCTCCAATGCCAGCACATCCTTTCTCAGATGAGGAGCCCAAAAATGTTCACAATACTCAAGGTGAGGCCTCAACAGTATCTTATAAAGCCTCAGCATCACATCCCTGCTTTTGTATTCCAGACCTCTTGAAATGAATGCTAACATCACATTTGCCTTTCTCACCACTGACTCTACCTGCAAGTTAACCTTTATGCTGTTCTGCACAAGGACCCCAAGTCCCTTTGCATCTCAGATTTTTGAATTTTCTCCCAGTTTAGAAAACAGTCTGCACATTTATTTCTACTACCAAAGTGCATAGCCATGCATTTTCCAACATTGTCTTTCATTTGCCACTCTCTTGCCCAATCTTCTAATCTGGTAAGTCCTTCTGCAGTCTACCTGTTTCTGCAACACTACCTGCCCCTCCATCAATCTTCATATCATCTGCAAACTTGGCAACAAAGCCACCCATTCCATCATCTAAATCATTGATATACAGCATGAAGAGAAGCAGTCCCAACACTGACCCCTGTGGAACACCACTAGTCACTGGCAGCCAACCAGAAAAGGATCCTTTTATTCCCACATTAAGAAAGGAGGGAGGTAGCAGAAAGGAAATTATAAACCTGACCTCAGTGGCTGGGAAGATGTTGGAGCAAATTGTTAAGGATGAGGTTCTGGAGTACTTAGTGACACAGGACAAGATAGGTCAAAGTCAGCATGATTTCCTTAAGCAAAAACCTTGCCTGACGACTCTTGGAATTCTTTGAGGAGATTACAAGTAGAATAGATAAAGGGATCCAGAAGGCCTTTAACACACAAGTCTGCTTATCAAGTTAAGAGCCCATGATATTACAGGAAAGTTACTAGCATGGTTAGAGAACTGGCTGATTGGTAGGAGGCAACAAGTGGGGATAATAGGATCCTTTTCTGGTTGGCTGGGGAGTGGGGCAGAGGAGGGGAAAAAAGGATCAGCCATGATTGAATAGCGGTGCAGGCTCGATGAGCCAAATGGCTCCTATATCTTTTTATGGTTTTATGGTGTAAATAAAAGTAGAGGAAAAGAATTTTAACAAAGATGAAGGTCTCGCTCTAAGTAAGAACTGGAATTCAATTGTAAGCAAGGTGGGAAAGCGGAAACCTGATTGGATGAGGACTAACAAATCAGGATGGATGGACGACGGGGATATAAATACCACCCGAGTAGACATGCCCAGGCATCATCCCTGATGAAGATGGCAGAGTTGTCATTGAAACGTTGGCTAAAGTCAATACCTGTACCCGGCTGGAAGCCCAAGAAGAATGTATTTGTCATATACGCCAGGAAAGCACAAGATCCTTCCTAATCCTTCTTAATATTTTTTGCAGTAACTATAAAATAAGGTGGATTTGTTTGGGGACTTCAATTTAAAAAAAAACACATGCTTGAAAATCTCCTTGCACCCGTCACAATCTGGTCTCAGTCAACATAACTGAGAGCTCCCATTTTGAAAAGAACACTCAATATAGGAAAACTGACTGTGCAATCATGAGATTTGAAAAGCTTCCATAAGCAAGCCTGAAACCTGTGCCCTTACTGCAGAGTAGCTACTTGCCATATGTCACCTTCACCAGGCATATGCCCGGCAGAGTGGGAAAAACAGTCCAAAGGCAGATCAGAGGCAGTCCAATAGCATGGGAGATATGGGACAGCAGTGGGTAGGTACAGCATCAAAGGAAATGTGGCCCCAGCTGATTTCAAACTGCACAGTTTGGGAAGGCTTAACTGTTCATAAACCAGTATAAACATCAAACTAGTGATAAATTGGATTAAAGTAAACTAACAGACTCTGGCCACTTCAAAAAATTCCTAAGAAAATCAACATAGAGTATAAAGCAGGCTAAAGTAAAGCTTCCAGTCCTGCAAGCCCATATATTATATGATATGGATGTCTGTTTTATTCCCAATGCACTGACTCTACATCCTTAAGTTTCCACCAGTCAATCAGTCCTCATCTCACACTGTTGTATTGCAGGAAATCCATCTACCAATGCACATCACCATTTCAATAAGAACCACTAACATTCGATTTTATCATTAAGCAATGTCTCCTCTCTTGCTCTCACTCTCTCACACACACACACACACACATCCACACACAGCTACTTTCAACACGAGGAAATCATGGGGTTAATGACCAAACCCATATGTAAACCGCCTGCAAACTTATAAATAGAGCTAAAGCAGAACCTGGCCATTCAGTCATGAGTGTACAGGGAGTAGAAGAGGGGTCTGACAGGGCAACCTTGTGAAGCACCAGTGTTTCACTGTCACAGAGGCGCTGCTGCCTGTCCTTGCTGTTGGTCATCAGGAAGTCAAGATAAAGTAAAAGGACAACATTTTCTTGTAAGGGTAAAAGGAGGGGTAACAACTATAGAGAACCATGATGTTTAGAGATACTGAGGTTAGATAGAGAGGACAGCAGAAGCATTTGACAGGCATTGGGAACCAATGACGGGGATAGCTTGTCAAGAGTATTAGAAGTGCAGGAAAATGTTTAAAAAGGAAATTAGGAAGGCTAAGAGGGATCACAAGAATTCACCAGCAAAAAAGGATTAAAGTAAATCCAAAGGCATTCTGTAAATATATTAAGGGCAACAGAATGACCAGAAGGTAGGGCCTATTAGGACAGTCTCTTGTTGAACTAGAAGGTATAGGTGATGAGTACTTTTTATTGGTATTCACAAAGAAAACAGACTTTGAAGAATTCAGTGAAGAGCTAGATGAGAGTCTATTGCAGGTCTCCATTAATAATGAGAGGTGCCCGATGCTTTGTAGGCTTGAAAATGGGTACATTCAGAGGACTGAATGGGATTTGTCAAAGCTGCAGCAGGGCACAAGAGACTGCTGTGGCTTTAGCCGAGATTTTTAAACCTTCACTCAACATAAATGAGGTATCAAATAACTGCAAGACAGCAAATTATTCCTAGAAAAGAAGCAGGGTAAATCCTGGTAACTATAAACCTGTAAGCCTAACATCAGTGGTTGAGAAGATACAGGAAAAAATTCTGAGGGGCCGGATTAAATATCAATTGGAAAGGCAGGGAGTAATCAGAGATAACCAATATGGGTGTTTTTCAGGGAAGATCCTGTCTGATTGATTTGACTATAGTCGCTGAAGAGGCAGCAAAGGGGGAAGTACAGCAGATGTAATTTACATGGATTTTAGTCAGGCCTTTGACCAAGTCCCACATGAGAGAATGGTTCAAATCAAAACTGGCTGGGCAATAGAAGAGAAAAGGTGATGGCAGAGGATTGTTTTTACCACTGAATCCTTCAAGTATCAGAGCTGGGACACCTATTATTCATAATAGAACTAAGAAAACGTTGAAGAACAGAGTGACCTCAGAGTATCCATAGATCCTTGAAAGGTGGAAAAGAGAAAGACAGCATATTTGGAAGGCAAATGTGATACTGGCCTTCATTAGTTGAGGCACTACATACAGATGTAGAGAGATTATATTTCAACTTTAAAATGCTGGTCAGGTTTCAGCTGGAGTTCTACATGCAGTTCTGGTCACCAAGGTAAAAGGAGAAGTCGATAAAGCTGGAGATTTGTAGGTTTACCAGACTGTTGCCTGCTTTGGAGAAATGAGGAGAGAATGGGCTTGCTCTCCCTGGAGTGAAGGCGGCTGAGGGATAACTGAACAGAAGTATATAAGATTATGAAAGGCATAGATAGGGTACATTATGTGCCAGTGGTATCTCATGGCTATTCTTCGCCCTCCTGGTTTCTTTTCTTAAATACCTGTCCCCTACATCTTTTTCCCATGGTAGGGTAATCAAAAATGAGTACGTATTTGAAAGTGATGGGTAGGAATTTGTAAGGGGATTTTGAAAGGGTGGTTGATATCTGGAATGCATTCTCCAGGGCAGTGCTTGAAACAGGTACAATTACTATGTTTAAGCAGCATCTAGACAGACACAAATAGACAAAGTAAAGAAGGATATACAGTAGTCTTCATGGGGACATTTGGCATAGATGGACACAAAGATTTATGTGGACATGCTGGGCCAAAAGCCTATTTTTTGTATGATGCTATGTTCTACTCTTTTGGACCAGTCTTCCCTGTAGGATCTTGTGAAGGCCGCACTGAAGTCTTTGTAGACTACACCAACACATTGTCCTTGACCATATGTTTCATTACCTCTTCAAAAATTTGGTCAGACAAGTTCACCCACTCACAAAGCCAAGCTAATTGTTAATACCTGCCCTTCCAAGTATGGGTTCATCCTGCATGGATTTTTTTCCCCCAATTACTTCCTTACCACTGAAATTCAACTCACAGGCCTGTAACTGCCTGGTTTACTCCTGCTGCCCATCATGGATAAAGGGACAATATTTGCTCTGCTCCAGTCATTTGGCATCTCAGCAAGGGCTGTAAAGATTTAAAACTCTGTCAGCACCCTAGCAATCTCCTTCCTTCATTCTGTAGCGTCCTGGGGTACATTTCATCAGGCTCTAAGAACTTAACCACCTTTAAATGTACGCAGGTAACTAATACCACAATTTTAACAACTGGTTCTACAACTTCAATGCCCTCCCTCATGAATTCTCACACTACAATGTCCATCTCTTTGCTCCACACACTAGATTGCCAATCTAATCCCTAACAGGCCTGTTGCTTCACTTAATACTGTCCTGTTACACATAACATTCATTGCGATTTCCCTTAATCCTGTCTCCTAGCAATATTTCAAGACTATTCTTTGTCCTCCTGATTTTATTAAGTACCCCCTTACCCCCCACCACCACATTTTATACTTCTTATGGGCCTCCCATGTTTTAAATGCTCCATATTCACTGTATGCTTCCTGTTTTCCTTTATCCAGCACTTAATATCTCTTTCCACACATTGTCTGTGCTCTAGTCAAGATTTTCTGTTGAACTGTAGACTTCATTGTCTGGGTAGCTATTTATTATTACATGGTGGAGTTTGCAGTCTATAGATGTTGCCTATTTATTTATTTAACTCCTGGATTTTTAAATAATTATCAACAAATATGCCCTGGTGTTCTCTGGCAGAGAATCCCAGAGTTTCTTCACAATTGCTAATTATTGTGGACTTTACGGTAGTACAGATACTACAATAAACATATCTGACTTATAATGCAAGGTTATGTTAATGTCCTAAATCAGTTTACTTTTTAAAACAGCAGATTGAGGAAATCAGTACTTTTCAGACATAATAATATCATCTAGAATTGACTTGCTAGTTGTTTATGACCACCATTCATTATTTAAGCTAAATATGGAAGTCAGTAAAAAAAAACTGTGAAAGCATTTTGTTACTTACCAGATCTTTTGCATTATGAGAGACCTCATCCCACCAGGGGGAGACAAAGTCATAGTCACAGTTAAGAATTCTCTTGTACATGAATTGATCACCTCTCTCATCGTAGAATGGTTCAAATCCACATAGTCTGACAAAAGAAAGAAGTAATAGTTTATAGTTCTTCTGAATATTGCTATCCTATACTAATCAGGGGAGCATCATACTTTGGTATTGTTACTTTTCACCATGGGCTTTTTCCTTACTCCTTGCTATCAGTTAGCCAATTATTGATCCATGCAAGTACTATATAGCAGTGGTCCCCAACCTCCAGGCCGTGGACCAATACATTGCTGCAAAGCATTCAGGGGTGCAGCGGTAGCCGGATCACCCAGCACATCTTTAAGAGAAAAGCCAAAATAAACAAGCTAATTAATTAGATGCCACCCAGAAGCCAGTCTTCATTAGAGGAACTGAGGTGGAGAGGGTCAATAACTTTAAATTCTTCTGCATTAAGGATCGATGTTTCTGTCTCTGAAAAGTGTCAGAAGATCTGTCCTGGGACCAGAACGTAACTGTCATTACAAAGAAAGCACGGCAGCGTCTATACTTTATTAGAAGTTTGTGTAGATTCAACATGTCACCGCAATCCTAACAGCCCTGTCTTTTCAGCCTGTCTGGGCTGGCGTTTAAATTGACGAAACAATGGAACAGCTAAAGGCTCCAGTGCCCTGGAAAGAGGAGTGAACATCGCGTAGAGCAAGTGAAATCAGCAATTACCTCTGATCTGGGTGGACATTTACGTGCCAGGCGGCACCTAATTAATTAGCTTGTTTACTTTGGCTTTTTTCTTAAAGCTGTGCTGGGTGCACTCCAGCTACCGCTGCACCCCTGCATGCTTTGTGGTCCGGTATCGGTCCGCAGCCCAGAGGTTGGGGACCACCGCTATATAGTACTATATATTATTCAGAATTCCAAATGCTCTGATCTTGTGGACCAACCACTGTTAATGGAAATCGAAGTACATCACATATGCCTTTTGCAGCACCAGTGGGGAGGACCAAGAAGGCTCGGTCAAGGAAGGTGGAGGAGAAACTTACATGATTGCTTTGAGCAGTGGACTGGACAATATTCAGGGACTCATCTTCAAATCTGAATGAATACACCACAGTTGTCACCAGTTTAATCAAGAATTGTGTGGATGAGTGGGTGCCTTCGAGAACGTACCAGACATACCCTAAACTAAAGCTGCGGATGAACTAGGAGATTCATCGTCTGCTGAGGGCTAGATCTGTGGCGTTCATGATAGGTGATCCAGAACTATACAATAAGTCCAAGTACGACCTATAGAAGGCGACTTTAAGAGTGAAAAACCACTTCTGATTTAAGTTAAAGACAGAATCAGATTCACATCAGTTCTGGCAGGATTTGCAGGCCATTACTTCCTACAAGGCAAAACCTAACATCATGAATGAGCTCAATGCCTTTGATGCACACTTTGAAAGGGAGAATAAAACTACACCTGTCCAAATCCCTGCAGCATTTGGTGACCCTGTGATCTCTGTCACGGAGGCCGACGTCAGAACACCTTTTAAGAGGGTGAACACTCAGAAGACGTTGTACCTGATGGTGTACCTGATAGGGTTTGAAAGCCTGTGCCAGCCAATTGGCAGGAGTGTCCAAGGACATATTCAATCTCTCACTACTGCAATCGGAGGTTCCCACCTACTTCAAAAGAGCGACAATTGTACTAGTGCCCGAGAAGAACAGAATGAGCTGGCTCAACGACTATCGCCCACTGGCACTCATATCTATCGTGCTGAAGTGTTTTGAAAGGTTGGTTATGGCCAGAATCAACTCCTGCCTAAGCAAGGCTCTGGATCCACTGCAATTTCCCTATCATTACAACAGGTCTACAGCAGATGCAATCTCACTGATTCTCCAGTCAGTTTTGGATCACAATACCTACATCAAGCTGCTGTTTGTTGATTACAGCTCAGTGTTCAATACCATCGTACCCTCATCAGTACCCTAATCAACAAGCTCCAAAACCTGCACCTCTGTACTTCCCTCTGCAACTGGATCCTTGCCTTACTCATCAGGAGACTATAGTCAGTGTGGATTGAAAATAACGTCTCCTCCTCGCTGACAATCATCAACACTGGTGCACCTCAACGATGTGTGCTTAACCGCTCTACTCTCTCTACACCCATGACTGAAAGGCTAGGCACAGCTCAAATACCATCTATAAAATTGCTGATAACACAACTATTATTGGCATTAATTCAGATGGTGACGAGAAGACATACAGGAGTGAGATAGACAAGCTGGTTAAGTGGTGCTTCCACAACAACCTTGCACTCAACATCAGTAAGGCACATTTTGTATGTTTGCATGCCACGGTCCCCAAGGAGACTTTGGATTGTGTAGAGGAAGAGAATTTAATAGAAGCGAGCAGGGGCAGTCTGAACATTTTGGACGCCACAGTTCCAGAGAAGACACTGGATCGTGCATAATTAGGCACTTGGCAAGCTCCAATAAAAAGAAGTTAGGTTTAAGCAGAGTGGGTCAGTGTTAAAAGTGGGGAGTTGAGGTTTTGGCTCAGAATGGTGTAAGCTGTAGGTAGATTCTTTTTCGTTATTTAGTTTTTCTTTCTTTCTTATTACACGTTTAGCGCGGTGGGGAAACCAGAGAGAATAGTGGACTGTTCCTATTGTGGGATGTGGGAAGGTCTCTGGCACTGGGTCTGGCTCTGTGGTTCAGGAGGGAAGTGGGGAGAAGAGGCAAGCACTAGTGATAGGAGATTCGTTGGTTAGAGAACAGAAAGGAGGTTCTGTGGATTCCCAGGTGGTATATTGCCTCCCAGGTGTCAAGGTCAGGAACATCACCGATCAAGTCCACAGTGGTCTTAAGTGGGAGGGTGAGCAGCCAGAGGTTGTGGTCCATTTTGGTACCAAATACATGGGTAGAAGGAGTGACAAGGTCCTGCAAAGTGAGTTCAAGGAGTTAGATGCTACATTAAAGGACAGGACCTCCAGGATTGTGATCTCAGGATTGCTACAATTGTCATGTGCTAGTGAGGACAGAAATAGGAAGATCATATACAGTTTAATGCATAGCTAAGAAGTTGGAGCAGGAGAGAGAGCTTTAGATTTCTGGATCATTGGGCTCTCTTCTAAGGAAGGTTGGACCTGTACAGAGAGATGGTTTGCACCTGAACTGAAGGGGGACTAATATCTCAGAGGAAAGGTTTGCTCATGCAGCATTGTGGGTGGGGGGGGGGGGAGAGTTAAACTAGATTTGCAGGGGTAGGGTGTGGGAACCTGAGTTGCAGAACAGAGAGTGGATGAGATTGTGGAGAAAGATTTTGTTAAGCTTACATACAATGTCAGGAATCAAAAGGTTAAACGTGGTGGCAATAATGTTCTCAGCTGCATATATTTCATTCCAAGGAGTATTGTAGGAGAGGCAGATGAGTTTAGGGCACGGATTAGCACATGGCCATTAATGACCACGTCAATGAGCTTATGTTAAAAATTACCCAACAGTCCGCAGGAACAAATTTGTAGATATCGCAGACAGTTGCAAGAAACATAAGGTTGTGATAGTAGGTGATTTTAACTTTCCACATATTGACTAGGACTCCCATACTATAAAAGGGTTGGATGGGAAAGAGTCTGTCAAACGTGCTCAGGAAGGTTTCCTTAATCAGTACATGGAAATCCCAACAAGAGAGCGTGTGATACTTTAGTGAGGCAATTGACAAGGTCCCGCTTTGGAGGTTGGTCAAGAAGGTTGAGTCGCTCGGCATTCAAGACAAGTAGGATTAGACATTGGCTTTGCAGAGAAAGAGACAAGACAGGTGTCAGAAGTTTGTGTAGGGAACACTTTGTATCTAGTGATCATAATGCCATTAGTTTCAAGGTAATTATAGAAAAGGTTATGTTTGATTCTCGGGTTGAGATTTTAAATTGGAGAAAGGCCAATTTTGATAATATTAGAAAGAATCTGGCAAGAGTGGATGGGACAGGTTGTTTTCTGGCAAAAGTGTACTCAGTAAGTGGAAGGCCTTCAAAAGTGAAATTTTGAGTGTACAGAGTTTGCAGTTTCCTGTCAGACTAAAGGGCAAGAATAACAGGTTTATTGGACCTTGATTTTCGAGAGATATTGAGGCCCTGGTTAAGAAAAAGGAGATGCATAGCAGGTAGGAACTATTGAGGTACATGAGTATAAGAAATGCAAGAGAACACTTATGAAGGGAATCAGTAGTGTTAAAAGAAAGCAAGTTCTAGCAGACAATGTGAAGGAGAATCCCAAGGGCTTCTAAAGATATATTAAGAGCAAAAGGATACCAAGGGACAAAACTGGTTCTCTAGAAGATCAGAGTAATCTATGTGTGGAGCCAAAAGAGACGGTGGGGGGGGGGGGGGAGATTTTAAAAGGATTTTGTGCATCTGTATTTACTCAGGAGACGAACACAGAGTCTATAGAAATGAAACAAAGCAGCAGTGAGGTTATGGATCCTATAGAGATTAAAGAGGAGGAGATGTTTGCTGTCTTGAGGCAAATTAGGGTGGATAAATCCCCAGGGTCTGACAAGGTGTTCCATGGTAACCTGTGGGAGGCAAATGCAGAAATTGCTGGGGCCTGAGCAGAGATATTTAAATAATCCTTAGCGACAGTTGAGGTACCAGAGGATTGGAGGATACTGCTGTTTAAGAAAGGCTCTAAACATAAACCAGGAAAACATAGGCTGGTGAGCTTGACATCAGTAGGGGGAAAGTTATTGGAAAGTATCCTAAGGGACCGAATATATGAGTACTGTATTTGGATAGACATAGACTGATTAACGATAGTCAGCATAGCTTCATGCATGGTAGGTCATGTCCAACCAATCTTACAGAGTTTGAGGAAGTTACCAGGAAAGTTAATGAAGGCAAGGCAGTGGATATTGTCTACATGGACTTTAGCATTTTATTTGACCAAGTTCCGCACGGGAGGATGGTCAAGAAAGTTCAGTCACTTGGCATTCAAAATAGGGTAGTAAATTGGATTAGACCAACACTCACAGCACACTGGAGGAACTCAGCAGGTCGGGCAGCATCAATGGAAACGATGAGTCGACGCAGATTGGGGGACCGCTTCGTCAAGCACCTCCACTCCGTCCGCCACAACAGACAGGATCTCCCGGTAGCCACCCACATCAACTCTGCTTCCCATTCCCATTCAGATATGTCCATACATGGCCTCCTCTACTGCCATGATGAGGCTAAACTCAGGTTGGAGGAGCAACACCTCATATACCGTCTAGGTAGTCTCCAGCCTCTTAGTATGAACATAGAATTCTCCAACCTCTGGTAATTCCCTCCCTCTCCTTTCCTCTATCCCTATTTCACTCTGCCCCCTCCCCCAGCTCCCTCATGGTTCCACCTCCTTCTTCTACTACCCGTTGTTTTCCTACCTATGACGTCCCTGCTTCCCCTCCCCCACCCCTTTGTCTTTCATATTAATCTACAAGCATTCTTCAAATCCTTCCCCCTCCTTCTTTCGTCAGTCCTGATGAAGGGTTCCGGCCCCAAACGTCAACTCAGCGTTTCCACTGATGCTGCCCGACCTGCTGAGTTCCTCCATTGTGCTGTGAGTGTTGCTTTGATCCCAGCATCTGCAGATTATTTTGTGCTTAAAATTGGATTAGACATTGGCTTTGTGGGAGAAGCCAGAGAGTAGTTGTAGATGACTGGAGGTCCGTGACTAGTGGTGTGGTGCAGGGATCGGTGCTAGGTCCACTGTTGTTTATATCAATGATCTGGATGATAATGTAGTAAACTGGATCAACAAATTTGTGGATGACACCAAGATCTGGGAGTATAGTGGACAGTGAGGAAGACTATCAAAGCTTGCAGCAGGACCTGGACCAGCTGGAAAAATGAGCTGAAAATGGCAGATGAAATTTAATGCAGTGTGAGGTGTTGCACTTTGGGAGGACCAACCAGGTAGGTCTTACATGGTGAGCAGTAGGGTAGGGCAGTGAGGAGTGTGGTGGAACAGAGGGATCCAGGAATACAGATCCATAATTCCTTGAAAGTGGTGTCACAGTTAGATAGGGCCATAAAGAAAGCTTAATTTGGAGTATTGTGTGCAGTTTTGGTCACCTACCTACAGGAAAGATGTAAATAAGATTAAGAGAGTCCAAAAAAAATTTACAAGGATGTTGCTAGGACTTGAGGATCTGAGTTATAGGGAAAGGTTGAATATGTTGGGACTTAATTCACTAGAACCAAGAAAATTGGGGGGAGAGTTAATAGAGATACACATAATTATTAAGAGTAGTGATAGGGTAAATGCAAGCAGGCTTTTTTCACTGAAATTGGGTGAGACTAGAAGTCATGGGTTAAGAGTGAAAGGCGAAATGTTTAAGGGAAACGACGGGGAGTACCTTCACTCAGAGGGTGGTGAGAGGTGGAACAAGCTGCCAGCACAAGTGGTGAATGCAGGTTCAATTTCAACATTTAAGAGAAGTTTGGATAGGGTATATGGATGAGGGGGGCATCAGAATCAGGTTTAATATCATCGGCATATGTCGTGAAATTCGTTGACTTTGCAGCAGCAGTACGATGCAGTACATGAAAAATAAAGCATATTAGGTAGGTATATTAAATAGATAAATTAAATAAGTAGTGTAAAAACAGAAATAAAAAGTAGTGAGGTAGTGCTCATGGGTTCAGTGTCCATATAGAAATCAGATGGCAGAAAGGAAGGAGATGCTCCTGAATCGCTGAGTGTGTGCCTTTAGGCTTCTGTACCTCCCTCCTGACGGTAACAATGAGAAGGGGGCATGTCCTGGGTGGTGCAGGTCCTTAATGATGGATACCGCCTTCCTGAGGCACCGCTCCTTGAAGATATCTGGAATACTATTGAGGCTGGTACTCATGATGAAGCTGACTAATTTTACAAGTTTCTGCAACTTACTTCCATCTTGTGCAGATGTCCCCCACATACCAGACAGTGATGCAGCCAGTCAGAATGCTCTCCCCAGTACATCGATAGAAGTTTTTGAGTGTTTTAGGCGACAAACCAAATCTTCTCAAATGCTTAATATAGCTGCTGTCTTACCTTCTTTATAACTGCATCAATATGTTGCAACAAGATTAGGTCCTCAGATAATGACATCCAGGAACTTGAAATTCCTCACTCTCTCTGCTTCTGATACCTCTGAGGATTGGCTTGTGTTCCCTTGCCTTACCCTTTCTGAAGTCCACAATCAATTCTTTGGGCTTGCTAACATTGAGTGCAAGGTTGTTGCTACGACACCGCTCCACTAGCTGGTATATCTCACTTCTGTACGCCCTCTCATCGCCATCTGAGATTCTGCCAACAATGGTTGTATCATCAGTAAATTTATAGATAGTATCTGAGCTGTGCCTGGCCACACAGTCATGGGTGTAGAGACAGTAGAGCAGTGGGCTAAGCACACATCCCTGTGGTGCAGTGTTGATTGTCAATGAGGTGGTGATGTTATTCTCAATCTACAAAGATTGTGGTCTTCTGGTTAGGAAGTCAAGGATCCAGTTGCAGAGGGCGGTACAGAGGCCCAGGTTCTGTAGCTTTTCAATCAAGACTACAGGAATGATGGTAGTAAATGCTGAAGTATAGTCAATAAACAGCATCCTGGCATAAGCAGATGTATTATCCAATCACAAGCCAAAGAAAATCTGCAGTTGCTGGAAATCCAAGCTACACACAAAGTGCTGGGGGAACTCAGCAGGCCAGGCAGAATCTATGGAAAAGAGTACAGTTGACGCTTTGGGCTGAGACCCTTCATCAGGACTGGAGAAAAATAGATGAGGAGTCAGATTTAGAGGGTGGGGGGCTGGGGAGGAAGAAACACAAGGGGAGAGGTGAAACCAGGAAGGGGGAGAGGGGTGAAGGAAAGAGCTGGGAAGTTGTTTGGTGAAAGAGATACAGGGCTGGAAAAGGGGGGTGGAATCTGACAGGAGAGGACAGAAGGCCAGGGAAGAAAGAAAAAGGGAGGAGCACCGGAGAGAGCTGATGGGCAGGTAAGGATTGAGGGGAGAGAGGGAAAAGGGAATGGGGAATGGTGAAGGGGACGGGGGGGAGAGACATTACAGGAAGTTTGAGAAATCAATGTTCATGCCATCAGTCCACCTAAATGAAATATAAGGTGTTGCTTCACCATCCTGAGTGTAGCCTCATCGAGACAGTAGAGGAGGCCATGGACTGGCATGTCAGAAAGGGAAGTGGAATTAAAATGGGTGGCCACTGGGACAGCCCACTTTTTCTGGCGGACAGAGCGTAGGTGCTTGGCGAAGCGGTCTCCCAGTTTACGTCGGGTCTCACTGATACACAGGAGGCCACACCAGGAGTATCAGATACAGTAGATGACCCCAACAGACTCACAGGTGAACTATCGCCTCACCTAGAAGGGCTGTTTAGGGCCCTGAATGGTAGAGAGGGAGGAGGTGTAGGGGCAGGTGTAGCACTTGTTCCACTGCAAGGATAAGTGCCAGGAGGGAGATCAGAGGGGAGGGACAAATGGTCAATGGAGTCGCACAGGGAGTGATCCCTGCAGAAGGTGGAAAGTAGGGGGAGAGAATAATGAGGTTGGTGGTGGGATCCCATTGGAGAAGGCTGAAGGTACAGAGAATTATGTGCTGGACATGGAGGTTAGTGGGGTGGTAGGGTGAGGACAAGAGGAATCCTATCACTGGTGGGGTGGCGGGAGGATGGGTGAGGGCAGACATGTATGAAATGGAAACATGGAGAGCCATTGTGATCATGTCTGCTGTAGGGGACAGGCAAATTGCAGTGGGTCCAGGTCCTTACTGAGACAGGTGTTGACTCTAGCATGGAGAGCTACTGTCCAGATGCTGGTCCATGGGACTGGGAAGATTAATGGCTTGGCAAGGACAAAATGGGCAAAAGGGCCTGTTTCTGGGCTGTTGTGTTCTCTGAATCTAAGAACAAGGAGTTGATTGTGGACTTCAGGAAAGGTCAGTAGAGGGAACACACACAAGCCCTCATCAAGAGATCAGCAATGGAAAGATGAACAGGTTCAAGTTCCTGTGCATCACCATTTCTGAGGATCTAGTATATCGATGCAATTACAAAGAAGATATGATAGCAGCTATATTTAATTAGGAGTTTGAGGCGATTTGGTATGTCACCAAATACTCTCACTAATTTCTACAGGTGTACCCGGAGAGCATTCTAGCTGGTTGCATCACCACCTGGTATGGAGGAAGCACTGCACAGGATCGGAAAAACTGCAGAAAGTTGTAAACTCAGTGAGCTCCATCGTGGGCAGTAGCCTCCCCAGCATCAAGGACACCGTCAAAAGGTGATGCCTTAAGAAGGCGGCATCCAGCAGAAAGGACCCCCATCACTCAGGACGTGCCCTCTTCTCATTGCTACAATCAAGGAGGAGGTGCCTGAAAACACAAAAACACACACTCAATGCATCTTCCCCTCTGCCATCAGTTCTGAATGGACAATGAAACTATGAACAAAACATAACTATTTTGCTCTCTTTTTGCACTACTTACTAAATTTAGTTCTTATATATATTTCCTATTATAATTTATAGTTTTGATTATCATGTATTGCGATGTTCTGCTGCCGCAAAACAACAAATTTCACAACGCATGCCAGTGATCTTAAACCTGATTCTGATTATAAAATTTGAGCAGGAGCTGCCACTGTCTGATTGACTAACGGTGCAGTTCCTTCATCACACATTTGTAACTCAAACCCTTTGGGCATTCTAAGCTATCCACAAGAAAAGAACTCACAAGGCTAGGAATGTTGTGGGCTGGGCATGTTGAATATTGGAGCACTATCTGCAATTTGTAAATCTAAGGGCATTATGGTATGGAAGCGTATTGGGACACTGGAGGACAATCACATACAGGTGCAGTGACAGCTTCCATAGTCTTTGCACCACTCTTGGCAGCACCAGAGCTCCTGTGGAATAAGCATCTGAAGTCACATGACTCTCCATTTTGTGCTGCTGGTGCCAATTATTTGCCATCCTCTGCTGAAGGAGTGACAGAAATGTGTGTCTTGCACAATTTTTGGGATATATGCAATATGTTGAAGCTGTTTGAATGCGTATATGTTAACTATGAATCCGGATGTAAAGAGTTTGTTACAAGGCAAATTATGGGGTTGATGAGATATAAGTGGATTCACAGGGACTTAAGGGATGATAAGAAAGAAGGGAGCAAATTAAAAATAAAGTCACCTGTGTCCAGAGGACTACAGAACTAAAGGCAGTGACGTACTGATGTTAAACATAGAATCTGCATTTTAGAAACTCTCATTAACAACATACTACCTTTGTAGCTCTAATTTACTTTATAGCCCCTTTAGATACTAAAACCAGCATCTACAATATGGGTTTAGAAAACGCTGATTACTGAGATCCTGTTGCAGGCTGTCCCAGGTTAAAAATGGGTAATTTACCAACACCTGCATATATGAAAGGGATCCTACAATATTAGTAAATCCAAAAGTACATATAGCTTTCCGTTCCTATAAACAACAGAACTAGTTTTTTCTCTCTCTTCACCTTTAGTAATTTCTTATGAATCATATATTATTGATGGCATTTATTAATACATTCTGATGGTACAGTTACCATATCAAATGACTTTTTTATGTATTTTCTCATTTGTAGTCAAAATTGGCTTCAAGGCATGTGAAAAAACGAAACCAGTTTGCTTCCAGAGGATGACTTGTTCTATGAAGCAGAGTAAATTTTATACACTGCTATTACTCTGCTTACACTGAATCAAGCAAATACGTGGGAATTGGAGCAAACAACTGCAGATGATGGAAGTCAGAAATAAAAAACAGGGAATATTGGAAGCATTCAGCAGGTCAAGCAGCATCATTAAAGAGGAAAACAAAGGCAAGGTTTAATTGTGTACTAAGTTTTCAAAGTTCTTTCTTTTCCTAAACCCCAGTACCTTGCTGGGTTTCTCTTTCAGATTATTACTATACTCAATTAGCAGAATACAGGAAAGAAAAGAATAATGAAAGCTCTGTTGCTACAGTCCTGGAATCTTACAATATGTAGGTGACAACTCCCACTGACCACATGTCAACCTCTGGTCCGTAGGCATGGCCTCGTAAGATTTCAGGGGCTGGGACAAAAAGAAAGAAAAGTTAGGCTCTAATGATAATAATCAACCACCAAATATAATATCTTAAACAACCTGAGTGAAAATCTTCAAAGGGTAATATAAAAGTGCAGGAAGAACAACATCTTTAAGTTCCCATCCAATATAAACATGTTGTTTCTTATCAATGGGTTATAATTGTACATTTCTCTGCTTAACACGCGTATCACTGCACTACAACTGCAGAGGTTCAAAATTAAAGCTCCCAAGTATCTTTTCAGGGCTACAAGATTTAGGCAATACATGAAACATATCAACAGTCCTCACATTTCAAGAATAAGTACACATTCAGCAGTCCAAGAATGATAAAAAAAAAATGAATACACAAGAAGTTTACCTTGCCTTTATTTACTCATGTGGTATGCCATCAGTAGCTAAACCAGTATTTATTGTCTATCCCGAATGCTCCTAAACTGACTGCCTCGCCAGGCAATTTCAGAGGGCAGGTATATGTTAATAATAGTGTTAAGTAAAAACAGGACAGAGAAGATAAGGATGACAGATTTCTTACCCATACAGACATCAGTAAATTAGATTGCTATTTACGGTCTATACTTTCGGTCACCTTGGCAGAAACTAGCTGTTTATTCCAGATTTACTTAATGGATTTAAATTCCCTAATTGTGAATTCCACAATGGTTTTGGTTTAGTATTATTGTCACATCGACTAACTTGCAGTAAGAAGCTTTTGTTTGTGTGCCATCCAGGCAGACTGTGTCATATAGTACATGAAGTAGTGAAAAGAAAAACAGAATGCAGAATATAGTGTTGCAGCTACAGAGAAAGTGCAGAGCAGGTAAACAAATAAAGTGCAAGGGCTATGGCAAGGTAGATTGGAGGATCAGAAGATCAAGTGTACATCTTTAATATACGGGAGGTCAGTTCAAGAGTCTGATAACAGTGGCATAGTTTATTATGAGTCTGCTGGTAAGCTTTCATAGCTCTTGCCCAACAGAAAAGGGGAGAAGAGAAATTAACTGGGGTGGGAGAGGTCCTTGATTAAAATTAGCTGCTTTTCTGAGGCAGTGAGAAGTGTAGGCGTAGTCAATGGAGGGCAAGATGGCTTGCATGTTGGACTGGGCTGAGTTCACAAGTCTTTGCAATTTCTTGAAGCTTCAGGCAAAGCAATTTCCACACCGAGTTGTGATGCATCTGTAAAAATTTGTAAAAGTCATGTTACAGCTGTACAAATAGTTGGTGAGACTGCAATTGGAGTTGTGCGTGCAGTTCTAGTCACCTAACCATATGAAGGATGACATTAAACTAGAAAGGAATGTACAAAGGATACACAAGGATATTGTCAGATGCTGCTGAAAGGTTGGATGAGCTTGGACTGTTTTCTCTAGAGCGTAGGAAGTTGAGGTAACCTGACACAGGTACTGTATATAAAATGAGGGTGGGTGGGAGTTGGGGAGGGCATAAATAAGCTGATGGTCACAGTCTTTTCTCCTGGGCATGGGTAGTCTAAAACCAGAGGGTATAGGTTTAAGGTAAGAGAGAAAAAATGTAAAGGCAACATGAGCAGTAAGTTTTTATTTGAACAAAGTGATGGGTGTATGGAACAAGCTGCAGAGGAAGTGGTAAATGTACAGTTATAATGTTTAAAAGACATTTCTACAGGTACATAAATAAGAAAGATTTAGAGGAATTTGGGCCAAATGCAAGCAAATGGAACTAGCTCAGGTAGACACCTTGATCCCTATGACTCTGAATTACTGTGTGATGGGATTTTATTGGACACTTTTCTAGTAACTGTCCTATCATATGCCCTAAACATAAATTTTGCAGTGACCTAAAACTTTGTCAATAAATATATTAAAATTGATTAGAAAACATAGCGTTCAGGGCAGAAAATTCCTAATTTGACTGCAAATTTTTCCTCTAAAACTCTTCCCGTATTTGATGGATGTGTGACTGTATTTTGGTCAAATATGTGAATAATTCAGAAAGTTCCATATTCCACAATCTCCCACATATAAACAATCTTCATGACCATTACTCAAGTTGGCCTAATTCCATTTATTCTTTTATGACAGTTTTAATTCAAGTTTTCACTGCTTTTCAATTATCTATGTTCAATGAATGTTTATACTTAAGTATCTGAATTAGTTAAACCATGTTTTACACAAAACACTAGGGTTCTCCAACATTAGTTTTAACCATCACCACAGTTTACTATTTGTACCCTAAAATATAAACACAGCAACTTTGCTCTACTTCACTGAAGTCCCCCATTTCTCAAAACCCTACATTTCATACTCTGTAGAAGCAATACTTGGTGATCCTCGAGGCTGCTACTTTGTCTACTCAATAGAAAGCTCAATCAATGTACTATGCAGCATGGATATAAAACTGCCTTATGGACAAGAGACAAGAAAGCAGAAGTCATGGTAGTTATTCAGGCTGACAAAAATATATAGTGGTTTCTTTGGAGTTCATGCTGAAATCACTGCTTTTCTTGAAGGATGTCAATAATTTAGGCATATTAATAGGGCATAAAATATGGAACATATTAATAATTTGCAAAAGATGCAAATCATTTAAGAGTATTTAAGGTGGAGTTTATTAAGATGGAATTAAAGGAAAGCTGTTGGAAAGGGTTACCACGAAGCACTTAAAATTTAACACAGTGGTAAGGTGACAGATCTTGGAAGCAAGAAGAAAATAACAGAATATAAATGCTATGATTCAAAATGATGTACAGGAAAGGAGAGATCTGCAAGTGTTAAGACAGGTTGAGCATGTGGTCTAAAAGGTATACAGGGTACTGACCATTATGAACAACAATGTAAGAGGAGATAAACACAGAGTCAATTTTGAACTTCTATAAAACACTGATATGGCCACAACTGGAGAATTTTGCCCAATTCCAAGCAGTGTATTTTAGGGAAGATGCAAAGGTTCAAAAAGGGAAAAGAAAAGATTTGCTATGATGGTACTAAGACCTATGGATAGACACACAAACCTGCTTTCCTGTTGAAAGCATATTTTGACTCCAAAAAATGTAGAAATATTCAAAATACAGAAATATTTGGTCGAGGTGAAAACTCCTACTACAGAGGCTATGATGTGGGAATGAAGCACAGGAGATTTAAAGAAGCCTTACTTACTGAATGCAATGGAAATGGGAATATAATTAGTATACTATTGTTAGTTAGTAGTTGATATACTGAACTGTTGATTCGGTAAATTCAAACTTCAGCACAGTACTCAGGTAATTTAAATTCAAGTAATTAAATAAACCTAGATAACAACAAAAAAGGAAACTGCAGTAATGATAATCCAGTAGCAATGAATCCACTGTATGGTTTATAAAAACCCAAATGGTTTACCAATATACTTTGGGAAAGGAAATCTGTTGTCCTTACCCAGTCTGTTTTCTAATTGAAACTTAAATTATCTGTTCAGTCAGAGCTAATTAGGAACACACCATAAATGCTGGTACTGTCAGGTAAATCTACATTCTGTGGGCAAATTAACAAAAAACTTGTACATCATATTTTGGTGTTCCACGCAATTCGCCTTTGTTGGAATTGCATTTATCAAATTGCTCATATTCAAAGTACATTAACTGTCGAAGTATGTATGCAGCATATAACCCACACATAGTCATGAAACAAAGAAACAACATGGAACCCATCCAAAGAAAACATCAAACACCTTACTTGCAAAAAAAAACACATTGTGCAAACAGCAGAAAACGAGTGAAAAACATAGGATATAAAATATTAAACCACGAAGTTATATTCATTAGATTGATAAGGAATTTCTCAAGGTAGTTTTCAATCAATACAACTTACCACAGTATCCTGGTGTCCCACATACAGTTTTCATGGTGACCTGTTCTTCAACAATTTTTGAAAGTCCAAAATCAGCTTAAATAAAACATGTGCATTATTTAGATGACGTTTCTTTAGATTTTAATGAAGCACCTTCCAAATCCTTGACTTTATAAAAAGAATTTTGAAAATTATCACCAACCCCTCCACCAAAACTGCAAGATATATTTTCTCATTTCTACAGAGACATGAAAGAAAATGCTGGCAGTCGCTAAAACGTAAATCTGCCAACTCTAAAAATATCAACGAATATCATATTCCTATAGGTTTATTGTCAAAGTATCTAATGAGAGTTGTCTTCCAATAAATAGGCATATTTTAGTCTCGGTACAAGACAAATTTGGTGAAAGTTTACAGAAAACATCTCCGAATCATTGCATTTCTGATTTGCGATCAACACAATTCCAAATTAATGCTTCAGCTTTTTGAAAGTATCAATAAGAAACCAGAATGATTTAAAAATAGCTTCTACTGGCCACTTGTAGTCCTGCACATTGCCTTGGATGTCAGACATCTGCTGTTGAACTTTCCAACATTGCACCCTTGTTACCATCAAGGTAGGTTGGCAGAACAATGTGCTAGGAGGATTGCGAGACGGAGGCAGAGAGATTGAATGTAAATAGATAGGTGTAAATATAGAAAATGTGATATATTTCACACAATTTTGAAGTGGCATTCAGAATGTTCCTTCAATGAGCATTGTGTTTGGCTACTGAACACCTCTGAAGACCACAAATTAAACTGTAAGAAAGGAAAACAGCAAGACATTTTTGACATAAAAATAACAAAGTTATAGGGTTATAGAGCTCTAAAGAACAGAAACAGGCCCTTTGGCCTATCTGGTCTGGGCTGACCTGGTCTTCATAGTTCAATCTACCTGCACTGGACTATAGTCCTCCATATCCTTCCCATTAATGTACGTATGTAAAATTCTCTTCAGTGTTACAGTTAAACATGCATCTACTGTTTCTGCTGGCTGTTCATTCCACACTCATACCACCCTCTGAGTGAAGAAGACTACCCACCCCCCCACCCCCAGATGTCTCTTAAATATTTTACTTTTCCTTCTAAACCTATGATCTGTAGTTCTAGTCTCAACCAACCTGAGGGGAAAATGATTTCATGCATTCACAGTATTTATACTCCTTATATTCTATAAAGGCAGCATTTATGTAAGTCACCTATTTTTAATAATGCATCTGGAGCTGGAGACGCATAGAGGAGGTTTTCAGGTTTGAGATCACGATGAACAATTCCATTTTGATGCAGATACTACACAAAAAAGAACAAAAATGAGAAATGAATACAGTAATTAAAATATGAAGTCAGCTGCAATGAAATTATTTAATATTTCATCCACTGAATGTCATTAAGCAGAATAAATCATGTGCAATCCCTTCACAAGGGTATACAAGAATGATAAATAATGTGATTATCAGCATCAAAGTCAGGTTTGTTATCACTGGCATGTGACGTGAAATTTGTTAACTTAGCAGCAGCAGTTCAATGCAATATGTAATTTAGAAGCAAAAAACAAAATATAATAAATAAGTAAATCTTATTCAGTATACTTTATATAATATACGTATATTGAATAGATTAAAAAACGTGCAAAAAAACAGAAATACTATAGCGGTGTGCTACACACAGCACTAGAATAATGACACGTAGTCGGTGAGTTGTAGTTGTGAAAAAAGAGGTTTATTCAAACTTCGTGGCCTCCTTTAAAGTCTTCCTGTTCCCGCCCTCCCCGGGCGGGACTGCTGTGGGGAATGCATATTCACAGACCCTTCCCGCACACGGATTTTCCCCCCGCTGGTGAAGATGGCCTAGCGCCCTTTTTGGGGCCGGTCTCTCTGCCGGCACGTGCCGTTTTGTCAGCCGGTTCAAGTGCGCTGGAAAGTGTGTCACCACATAATCCCCCCGCCCCCCCCAGAACCGGCAATACCTCACCCAATGTCCACAGTCTGGATCGGCCTCTGTTTGGGAGGTCTGCCCCTGCGCCGTGGTGCCTAAGCCCGGACCAGCTGCGCCAAGTCCACAAGGGCCGGTTTGAGTCGGTCCACTGTGAAAACCTCCTCTCTCCCCCCAATGTCCAGCATGAACGTGGACCCGTTGTTCCTGATCACCTTAAACGGCCCCTCGTAGGGCCGCTGTAGCGGTGCCTGGTGTCCGCCCCGTCATACAAAAAGAAACTTACAGTTCTGCAGGTCTTTGGGTACGCGGGTTGGGCTCTGTCCGTGCTGTGAAGTGGGTATGGGCGCCAGGTTACTGAGCCTCTCACATAGTCTGTCCAGGACTGCTGCGGGTTCTTCCTCTTGCCCCCTTGGGGCTGGTATGAACTCTCCTGGGACGACCAGGGGTGCGTCGTACACCAACTCAGCTGATGAGGTGTGCAGATCCTCCATGGGTGCCGTGCGGATTCTGAGCAGGACCCAGGGAAGCTCGTCCACCCCGTTAGGCCCTTCCAGGTGGGCCACGAGAGCCAACTTCAGGTGACGGTGGAAATGCTCCACTAGTCCGTTCGACTGTGGGTGGTAGGCAGTTGTGTGGTGTAGCTGTGTTCCTAAAAGGCTGGCCATAGCTGACCACAGGCTGGAGGTGAACTGGGCGCCCCTGTCGGAGGTAATGTGGGCCGGTAACCTGAAGCGTGCCACCCAGGTTGCGATCAGTGCTCGGGCACAGGATTCGGAGGTGGTGTCGGTGAGCGGGACTGCCTCTGGCCATCTGGTGAACCGGTCTATCATAGTTAGGAGGTACTGTGCTCCTCGTGACACTGGCAGGGGCCCCACGATATCCACATGAACGTGGTCGAACCTCCGGCGGGTGGGTTCGAATTGCTGCGGCGGAGCCTTGGTGCGCTGCTGCACCTTGGCCGTTTGGCACTGCATGCACGTTTTGGCCCATTCACTGACCTGTTTACGAAGCCCATGCCACACGAACCTGTTGGCGACCAGCCGGACGGTAGTCCTGATGGAGGGATGCATTAAGTTGTGAATGAGTTGAGAACTCGCCGCCGCCAGGCTGCCAGGACGATGGGGCGGGGTTGGCCGGTAGCTACATCACACAGTAGGGCCTATGGGGAGGTCTTGGAGCTGCAAACCGGAGACCGTGGTTCTGTAACTAGGGATTTCATCGTCTGCCTGCTGTGCCTCCGCCAGCGCTGCATAGTCCACCCCCTGGGACAGGGCCTGTATGGTAGGTCTGGATAGTGCGTCCACCACGACGTTGTCCTTTCCAGAGACATGCTGGATGTCCGTCGTGTACTCAGAGATGTAGGACAGATGTTGCTGATGGCGGGACGACCAGGGGTCGGACACCTTCGTGAATGCAAAGGTAAGCAGTTTGTGATCCGTAAACGCGGTGAAGGGCCTACCTTCTAAGTAGTACCTGAAATGCTGGATTGCCAGGTATAGTGCCAATAGCTCCCGGTCGAAAGCACTGTATTTGAGTTCAGGTGGTCGTAGGTGTTTGCTGAAGAACGCCAGTGGTTGCCAGTGACCCTCGATGAGTTGTTCCAGCACTCCACCGACTGCTGTGTTGGATGCATCCACCGTGAGGGCAGTAGGAATGTCCGTTCCGGGGTGCACTAGCATCGCGGCGTTTGCCAAGGCTTCTTTGGTTTTAACGAAAGCGGCTGTGGCCTCTTCGTCCCAGGTAATGTCCTTGCCCTTACCTGACAACAGGGTGAACGGGGGCGCATGATTCAGGCTGCTGAGAGGAGGAAACAGTGGTAGAAATTCACCATACCCACGAATTCCTGCAGGCCTTTGATTGTGTTGGGTCGGGGAAAGTGGTGGACCGCGTCTACCTTGGCGGGCAGAGGGGTTGCCCCATCTTTAGTAATCCTGTGGCCCAGGAAGTCAATGGTGTCGAGTCCAAACTGGCACTTGGCCGGGTTGATTGTAAGGCTGAATTTGCTCAATCGGGCGTAGAGTTGACGGAGGTGGGACAGATGCTCCTGATGACTACTGCTGGCTATGAGGATGTCGTCCAAGTAGATGAATGCAAAGTCCAGGTCGCGTTCCACTGCGTCCATTAGCCGCTGGAACGTCTGTGCGGCATTCTTTAGACCAAACGGCATTCGGAGGAATTGGAAAAGTCCAAACAGGGTGATGAGTGCTGTTTTGGGGATGTCGTCTGGATGCACCGGGATTTGATTGTATCCCCGGACGAGGTCTACCTTGGAAAAGATCCTTGCGCTGTGTAGGTTTGCTGTAAAGTCTTGAATGTGCGGCACAGGGTAGCGGTCTGGCATTGTAGCCTCGTTCAGTCTGCGGTAGCCGCCGCATGGTCTCCAGTCCCCCCATTGCCTTGGGCACCATGTGAAGGGGAGAGGCCCATGGGCTGTCGGACCGTCGTATGATCCCCAATTCCTCCATCTTCTTGAACTCCTCCTTTGCCAGTCGGAGCTTGTCCAGGGGAAGCCTTCGAGCACGGGCGTGGAGGGGTGGTCCTTGGGTCGGGATATGGTGCTGTACTCTGTGTCTGGGCATGGCTGCCATGAACTGCGGTGTCAGAACTGATGGGAAATCCGCCAGGACCCTGGTGAATTCGTCATCGGACAGCGTGATGGAGTCCAGGTGTGGGGCTGGCAACTTTGCTTCACCCAGGGAGAACGTTTGAAAAGTCTTGGTGTGGACCAATTGCTTCCCTTGCAGGTCGACCAGCAGGCTGTGGGCTTGCAGAAAATCCACCCCCAGGAGTGGTTGGGCCACGGCGGCCAGTGTGAAATCCCACGTGAACCGGCTGGAGCTGAACTGTAGCTGCACCGTGCGGGTGCTGTAGGTCCGTATTGTGCTGCCATTTGCAGCCCTCAGGGTGGGTCCGGGTTCTCTGTTGCGGGTGTTGTAACTCGTTGGAGGTAAGACGCTGATCTCCGCTCCGGTGTCCACCAAAAAGCGGCGTCCCCACTGCTTGTCCCAGACATACAGGAGGCTGTCCTGATGGCCAGCCGCCGTAGCCATCAGCGGCGGCTGGCCCTGGCGTTTCCCAGGAAATTGCAGGGCAGTCTACAGCGGTGGGCCTCTGTGCCCCACCGTTGGTGGTAGAAGCACCATTGTTCGTTGGGCTCCTCACTCCCGTCGCCAGGTTTTGTAGGCTCTGCTGCCGGGCCTGGTCTGGTCGGCCATTGGGCACACGGCTTGGTGATCTGTGTGACGGACGCCCCTCTCTCCTTCTTGGCATTCCACAGCACATCTGCCTGGGCTGCCACCTTCCGGGGGTCACTGAAATCTGCGTCGGACAGCAGTAGGCATATGTCCTCGGGCAGTTGCTCTAGGAACACCTGCTCAAACATGAGGCAAGGTTTGTGTCCTTCAGCCAGGGCCAGCATTTCGTTCATTAATGCCGACGGTGGCCTGTCTCCCACACCATCCAGGTGCAGTAAGCAGGCAGCTCGCTCGCGCTGTGAGAGTCCAGAAGTCCTTATGAGCAGGGCTTTGAATGCTGCATATTTGCCGTCCTCCGGGGGTGACTGTATAAACTCCTCAACTTGTGCAGCTGTCTCCTGGTCAAGGGAGCTCACCACGTAGTAGTAACGAGTGGAATCCTGCCAAATGTGGAATTGGGCTTCTGCTTGTTCGAATCGTAGGCAAGGTCACAGCATCCAGAAGCTTGGCAGTTTTAACGAAACTGCATGAACAGATGCGGCGTCGGTCATCTCTGGTCCAAATATCGTATGGGCCGCCGGGGTTACCAAATATAGTGGTGTGCTACACACAGCGCTAGAATAACGACACGATGTCGGTGAGTTGTAGTTGCGAAAAAAGAGGTTTATTCAAACTTCGCGGCCTCCTTTAAAGCCTTCCCGTTCCTGCCCTCCCCGGGTGGGACTGCTGTGGGGAATGCATATTCACAGACCCTTCCCGCACGTGGGTTTTTCCCCCTGCTGGTGAGGATGGCCTGGCATCCTTTTTAGGGCCGGCCTCTCTGCCGGCGCGTGACATTTTGTGAGCCGGTTCAAGTGCGCTGGAAAGTGGGTCACCACAATACTATATATTAAAAAAAGTGAGGTATTGTCCAAGGGTTCAATGTCCATTTAGCAGGGGGAAGAAGCTGTTCCTGAATCACTGAGTGTGTGTCTTCAGGCTTCTGTACCTCCTACCTGATGGTAACAGTGAGAAAAGGACATGCCCGGGGTGCTGGAGGTCCTTAATAATGGACGCTGTGTTTCTGAGACACCGTTCCTTGAAGATGTCCAGGGTATTTTGTAGGCTAGTACCCAAGATGGAGCAGACTAAATTTACGACCCTCTGAAGCTTCTTTCGGTCCTGTGCAGTAGCCCCCCCCCCCCACCGCCCCCATACCAGACAGTGATACAGCCTGTCAGAATGCTCTTCATGGTACATCTACAGAAGTTTTTGAGTGTATTTGTTGACATGCCAAATCTCTTCAAACTCCAAATGAAGTATAGCCGCTGTCTTCTCTTCTTTATAACTACTTTGATATGTTGGGACCAGGTTAGGTCCTCAGAGATCTTGACACCCAGGAACTGCTCACTCTCTCCACTTCTGACCCCTCAGTGATGATTGGTATGTGTTCCTTCATCTTACACTTCTGGAAGTCCACAATCAGCTCTTTCATCTTACTAACGTTGTGCCAGGTTGTTGCTGTGACACCACTCAGAGGCCCAGGTTCTGCAACTTCTCAATCAGGATTGTGGGAATGATGGTATTAAATGTTGAGCTATAGTCGATGAACAGCATCCTGACATAAGTGCTTGTGTTGTCCAGGTGGTCCAAAGGCACGTGGAGACCCATTGAGATTGCATCTGCTGTTGACCTATTGTGGCGATAGGCAAATTGCAGTGGGTCCAGGTCCTTGCTGAGGCAGGAGTTCAATCTAATCATGACCAAGCTCTCAAAATATTTCATCACTGTAGATGTGAGTGCTACCAGGCGATAGTCATTAAGGCAGCTCACGTTATTCTTCTTAGGCACCAGTATAATTGTTGCCTTTTTGAAGCAAGTGGGTACTTCTGCCCATAGCAGCGAGAGGTTGAAAATGTCCTTGAATACTCCTGCTAGCTGGTTGGCACTGGTTTTCAGAGTCTTACCAGTTACTCCATTGGGACCTTATGCCTTGCAATGGTTCACTCTCTTTAAAGACAGCCTATCATTGCAATACATCTTTTATGAAATTGTATGATCATTTACATGTGATCTTTAGCAACAAATACAAGATTAACATACTATAAATACTAACTTGAAGACTATGTTTTGACAAGATCCTTTACTTCATGGTTAATGTGGATTCAGAGACTTTTTGGAGTAGGGGGTAGTAGATGCAGGCATGGGAAAGAACACTGAAATAACTTAGTTATGCACAATAGAACCTCTACAAGAACAAGTACAATATTTCTCAGTGAAGATCTTTGCATCTCTCAAGTGACAGCCACGGTGAACTAACAACCTGAAGACAATCGAGAAAATGCTCACTTAATAAACTTTAACACAGATGAATTGTTTTAGCAGGTTCATTAAATACATGAACATAATTGTTTTCGTTTATCTAAATGGAGAAAAGAATTTAATATCAGAACAAAGTATTTGTGAAATAATACCACTAATATAAATTTCTAGATTTGAGAACCTGTGGGTGTATGGTGTGGGTGTAGTAACTTGTTTTTTCATTGGGCAAACGAAACAGGTGAAAGCAACTCAGCAGCCAGTTCTGCCATTCATCTACGATATTTTCATTACTATACTTTATCCAGTGATGAAGCTTTAATGTCAAATTAAAGCAAGCAATAATTCTGCAAAACCAATTTCCTCAGGTTATCTTGGACCTTAAAATAGTGTTCAAGCAATTAATTACCAGGTGGAGTCTGTGAGGAGGAAGCATGTTTATTGTATTATAAAAACACAAAGTACTGAGAAAATGTAGATCAGGCAACATCTGTGGAATGAGAAACAGTTAACATTTCAGGTTCAAGACCCTTCTTCTGAACTGCTATTCTGTTGTTTCCACTTGCAGCAGCAGTAGGTAGAGGCATGTGTTTGAGAACACTATTTAAATAATTCAACATATGATGAGTTGAATACTTTACCACAAACCTGCAACACTACTTCTTCCTACTGCAAAGGGAAGATTGGTGGGCATGGCGTATGGAGGGAAGTACCTATAAATATTAACATATCATTGACTTCACCTTCTGAAAGACCATATTTCCCTCTTCCCTCCGGGAGAAAGCTCAGGAGCTTGAAGACTCGTACAGCCAGATTTGGGAACAGCTTTTTCCCAACCGTGATAAGACTGCTGAACCGATCCTGACCCGGATCTGGGCCGTACCCTCCAAATATCCAGACCTGCCTCTCGGTTTTTTTGCACTACCTTACTTTCCATTTTTCTATTTTCTATTTATAATTTATAATTTAAATTTTTAATATTTACTATCGATTTGTAATCCAGGAGTTGGAAAGAGCAGAATCAAATATCGCTCTGATGATTGTACGTCCTAGTATCAATTGTTTGGTGACTATAAAGTATAAAGTATTAGTTTTGGATTGTACTCACTAATCATTGTACACAGTGCTGTAAAGGCATTTTTATGTTTTAGAATGGAAAAACTCCTGTCAGAAATTCAATGGTTTTGCGAACCTTAAAACTGTTTTGTAGATTGTTAAAATCTAGGGGCTAATTTGAAAATGTGCTTTAGTCAGTCAGTCAGTGGGTGCCGTCCCGAATCCAGGGCTGGCGGCTATGCACCTCCATCTTCTTCAATCTTGTGACAGTACCGAGTTCAGCCTCTCCTCCAGTTTGTTCTCGCTGGCCGCCTTGGCACCGCCCGTCGCCGCCCCCACTGAACTCGAGCCCGAGGCCCTGTCGGCCTCCACCGCGGCGGCTTCTTCGAGCTCAGCCCTTCCTTAGGCAGAGGCCTTGGGCAGGTCCAGGCACACGGTGCAGCGCCCAAGTTCATCATGTCTCTTCTAACTAGGTGCTTTAATAGGAGATACCAAGCTCCTCATTGACTTTGTAACATTCTCCCAATTATTCCATTATCTATATAATTAAATAAACATCAATTTTGATCTTCTCTGAATGACTATTATTTACACACTATACTCATCAACCTTTTCTGTCATGATTAGTGACGGAAATTTAAATAATCTAAGCACTTAAAAATCCAATTTTTATTGCTGAGTTATAGTGTACATTTTCTATTGTTCGTTGAATGCTCATTTTTGTCCACATAAACGGCCAAGACATGGTTGTGTGTTGCACAGAATTCTCAGTAATTCCTGCTGTCACCAATAGTGCATAAATGATAATGCTCATTAGAAAATGAATAACAACTTGTACCTTATGCCAGTGTTGTGGTGAATTCTTGACTTCTTTCAAATATTCTACTTTAGTATCTATTTTTATCACCATCATCTCTCAAACAGAAGTACAAAATTTGAGCTTTTGATCAGAGAATTGTTAAGAGTGTTTCTTGCCACAGATTCAATTACTACTCCTGTAATTATACATTGTTTGGAATGACAGGTTTAGTAATATTTTAGTTTTTTAATGAAGCATAAGACCATAAGATATAGGAGCAGAAGTAGGCCATTCGGCCCATCAGCTGATCCAATTCTTCCAGTCATCCCCACTCTCCTGCCTTCTCCCCATACCCTTTGATGCCCTGGCTAATCAAGAACCTACCTATCTCTGCCTTAAACGCACCCAATGTCTTGGCCTCCACAGCCACTCGTGGCAACAAATTCCACAGTTTTACCACCGTCTGACTAAAGTAATTTCTCCGCCTCTCTGTTCTAAATGGACATCCTTCAATCCTGAAGTTGTGCCCTCTTGTCCCAGACTCCCCCCCCATGGGAAATAACTTTGCCATATCTAATCTGTTTAGGTCTTTTAACATTTGGAATCTTTCTATGAGATCCCCCTTATTTTCCTGAACTCCAGGGAATACAGCCCAAGAGCTGACAGATGTTCCTCATATGGCAACCCTTTCATTCCTGGAATCATTCTCATGAATCTTCTCTGAACCCTCTCCAATGTCATTACATCCCTTCTAAAATAAGGAGCCCAAAACTGCACACAATACTCCAAGTGTGGTCTCACGAGTGCCTTATAGAGCGTCAATATCACATCCCTGCTCTTATGTTCTATACCTCTAGAAATGAATGCCAACATTGCATTCATCTTCTTCATCACCGACCCAACCTGGAGCTTAACCTTTAGGGTATCCTACACAAGGACTCCCAAATCCCTTTGCATCTCTGTATTTTGAATTCCCTCCCCATCTAACTAACAGTCTGCCCATTTATTTCTTCCACCAAAGTACATAACCATACACTTTCCAACAGTGTATTTCATTTGCCACTTCTTTGCCCATTTCCTTAAACTACCTAAGTCTCTCTGCAGGCTCTCTGTTTCCTCAACATTACCCGCTCCTCCACCTATCTTTGTATCATTGGCAAATTTAGCCAAAACAGGAGGAGGCGCTTAGATTAATGGCACCTAATGGCGACTCCTCTGCTTGCATCTTCGGAAATATCTCCATTTCCATCTTTTCATGGTTCTTTTGAAGACTCTGACCTGGAGTTATACACTGACTATGGTTCTTTGTGGGAATGTGACCTGCTCTCGGGGTTTCACGACTGACCATTATTCGGCATGCCAAGGGCTCAGCCTAAGAGCATCGCTCGCCTTTAGAGGACTGAGATTTCGTGGCTCTGCAGACAGGTGGATCGAATATCGGTGTGTCGTGGGAGATGGAAGATCTAAGGCTGTGTGCCCAGACACCCGAGATCTTTGGGCACAGAACTCGGAAAAAGCGACATCATAAACCAGCGAGTTGTTTGTTATGTCGCCCCCCCTTGCTGTGAAAACGGAGGCACCTCTTTCTCCTTTATTAGGGAGAGAGAGAGCCTGTGGATGTTGAATACCGGGTGAACAAGCGGTCTTTGGGGTACTGCAAGACTGTGTCTTTGCTGTTGCTTTGCTCACGCTTGAGTGCTCGGTGGCGGGTGCCGATGCTTTTTTTTTGTCAGTGGGGGGAGGGGGGATTGTTGCTTGCTGCCGTGTATGCGTGGGAGGGAGGGGTGCTGGGGGAGACTTTGGGGTTCTAATATTTAACTGTCATTCATCCTTTGGGGGCACTCCTCTGTTTTTGTGGATGGCTGCGAAGAAAAAGCATTTCAGGGTGCATATTGTATACATTTCTCTGAAATTGAATATACCTTTCAAACTTTCCATTAATCCCATAGTCCAAATCATTGACATACATCATAAAGAGCAGCACTACCAACACTGACCTGTGGAACTCCAATGGTAACCGGCAGCCAGCCAAAATAGGATCCCTTTAATCCCACTCTCTGCTTTCTGCCAATCAGCCAATGCTCCACCCATGCTAGTAACTCCCCTGTAATTCCATGGGCTCTCATCTAGCTAAGCAGCCTCATGTGCGGCACCTTGTCAAAGGCCTTCTGAAAATCCAAGTTAACCACATCTACTGCATCTCCTTTGTCTACCCTGCTTATAATTTCCTCAAAAAATTGCAGTAGGTTAGTCAGATAGGATTTTCATTTCAGGAAACCATGCTGGCTTTGGCCTATCCTGTTATGTGCCTCCAGGTACTCTGTACTCCCATCCCTAACAATAGATTCCAACAACTTCCCAACCACTGATGTCAGGCTAACAGGTCTATAGTTTCCTTTCTGTTGCCTTCCACCCTTCTTAAATAGCGGAGTAACATTTGCAATTTTCCAGTCATCCGGTACAATGCCAGAATCTATCGTTCTTGAAAGATCATTGTTAATGCCTCCGCAATCTCTTCAGCTACTTCCTTCAGAACCAAAGGGTGCATTCCATCAGGTCCAGGAGATTTATCACCCGCAGACCATTAAGCTTCCTGAACACCTTCTCAGTCGTAATTTTCACTGCACATACTTCACTTCCCTGACACTCTTGAATGTCAGACTGCAGATGTCTTCCACTGTGAAGACTGATGCAAAATATGCATTCAGTTCCTCTGCCATCTCTGCGTCTCTCATTACAATATCTCCAGTGTTATCTTCTATTCCCTCAACTCTCTTTTACCCTTTATATACTTAAAAAAGCTTTTAGTATCTTCTTTGATATTTGTCACCAACTTCCTTTCATAATTCATCTTTTCCTTCCTAATAGCCTTCTTAGTTTCCTTCTGCAAGTTTTTAAAAGCTTCCCAATCCTCCATTTTCCCACTAGCTTTGGCTTCCTTGTATGCCCTCTCTTTTGCTTTTACTTTGGCTCTGACTTCATCTGTCAGCCATGGTAGTGTCCTTCTTCCATTCGAAAATTTCTTCTTATTTGGAATATATCTGTCATGCACGTCCCTCATTTTTCGCAGAAACTCCAACCATTGCTGCTCTGCTGTCCTTCCTGCTAGTGTCTCTTTCCAATCAACCTTAACTAGTTCCCCTCTCATGCCATTGTAATTTCCTTTATCCCACTGAAATACCAACACATTGGAATTTAGTTTCTCCTTCTCAGATTTCAAAGTGAACTTGATCATATTGTGATCACTGTTCCCTAAGGGTTCCTTAACCTTAAACTCTCTTATCACCCCCAGATCATTGTACAACACCCAATCCAGCAACGCCCTAGTGGGCTCAGCAACAAGCTGTTCTAAAAAGCCATCCCTTAGACATTCTACAAATTCTCTCTCTTGCGGCCTAGTACTGGCCTGGTTTTCCCAATCCACTTTCATATTAAATTGCCCAACGATGATCATGACATTGCCTTTCTAACACGCCGTTTCTATCTCCTGCTGTAATTTGTAATCCACATCCCGGTTGTTGTTTGGAGGCCTGTATACAATTGCCATTAGGGTCCTTTTACCCTTGCCATTTCTTAACTCAACCCATAGAGACTCTACACCTTCCGATCCTATGTCATCCCTTTCTAATGATTTAATATAATATCTTATACACAGAGCCACACCACTCCCTCTGCCTACTAACCTATCTTTCCAATACACTGTATATCCTTGGACATTCAGCTCCCAATGGCAGCCATCCTTTAGCCAAGTTTCAGAGATGGCCACAACGTCATACTTGCCAATCTGTAGCTGAATTTCAAGATCATCCATTTTATTTCTTATGCATGCATTCAAATATAATACTTTCAGTCCAGTATTTGTTGCTTTCTGTTTTGAATGCACCACACTTCTATTGCCCTGTAACTCATCCCACTGGCTGTGATTATGCCTCATCTCCTGCCTGTCCTTTCTATTACCTCTGTTGCATGCTATCTTTGATTTATTTGTGTTCCCCTTTCTCAGCCCTATCACTCCGGTTCCCATCTCCTGCCAAATTAGTTTAAACCCTCCCTAACAGCTCTATTAAACCTGCTTGCTAGGATATTGGAACTCTTTGGGTTCAGGTGTAACCCAGCCTTTTTATACAGGTTGTACCTCCCCCAGAAGATGCCCCAGTGATCCAGGAACCTGAAGCTCTGCCCCTTACACCAGTCTCTCAGCCACGCATTAATATGCCTGATCGTGCTATTCTTGCGCTCGTTAGCACATGGCACAGGCAGAAATCCTCAGGTGACTACCCTAGAGGTTCTGCTTTTCAGCTTCCTACCCAACTCCCTGGATTCTCTCTTTAGGACCTCCTCCCTTTTCTACCTATGTCATTGGTACCAACATGTGCCAAGACTTCTGGCTGTTCACCCTCTCTCTTCAGAATCCTCTGCACCCGATCCGAGACATCCTATATCCTGGCACCTGGGAGGCAACACACCCTGTGGGTACCTCTATCAGGCTGACAGAACCTCCTGTCTATCCCCCTCACTATAGAATCCCCTATGACTACTGCATCCCTCATCTTCTTCTCTCCCTTGTGCACCACGGAACCAGGCTCAGTGCCAGAGACCTGATCGCCGTGGTCATCCTCTGTCAGGTCACCCCCCCCCCCCCCAACAGCATCCAAAACAAGATAATGATTACTGAGGGGGATGGCCACAGGGATACTCTCTACTATCTGACCTCTCCCCTTCCCTTCCCTGACAGTCACAATTATTTTACGTCTAATAATTAAAATTTTCAGAACACTTCCTGTTTTGCAAAGGCATCTAAATTAAATAGGACTACTATTTAAAATAAGCATGCAATTTTCTGATATACAGTGCCTATAAAAAGTATTCAGCCCCTTTGGAAGTTTTCATGTTTTGTTGTCTTACAACATTGAATCACAGTGGATTTAATTTTGCTATTTTGACACTGATCAGAGAAGACTCTTTCGTGTCAAAGTGAAAACAAATTTCTACAAATTGTTTGAATTCATTACAATTATTAAATACAAAATAATTGATGGCATAATTATTCACCTCCTTCAAGTCAGTATTTAGTAGATGCACCTTTGGCAGCAATTATAGCTTTGAGTCTGTGTGGGTAGGTATCCATTAGCTTTGCACATCTGGACACTGCAATTTCCCCCTATTCTTCTTTACAAAAACAGCTCAAGTTCTGTCAGATTGCATGGGGATCATGAGTGAACAGCCCTTTTCAAGTCTAGACACAAATTCTCAATTGGATTAGGTCACTCCAGGAGATTAACTTTATTGTTTTTAAGCCACCCCTGTGTAGCTTTGGCTTTTTGCTTGGGGTCATTGTCTTGCTGAAAAACAAATCTTCTCCCAAGCAGCAGTTCTCTTGAAGACTACAACAGTTTTCCTCCAGGATTTCCCTATATTTTGCTGTATTCATTTTACCCTCTACCTTCACACACCTTCCTGGGAGTGCAGCAGAGAAGTATCCCCACAGAATGATGCAGCCACTACCATGCTTCATGGTAAGGATGGTGTGTTTTGATTATGTGTATTGTTTGGCTTATGCCAAACATAGCATTTAGTCTGATAGCCAAAAAGCTCAATTTTGGTTTCATCGAACCATAGAACCTTCTTCCAGCTGACTTCAGAGTCTCCCACATACGCAAACTCTAGCTGAGATTTCAAGTAAGTTTTTTCAACAGTGGCTTTCTCTTTGCCACTCTCCATAAAGCTGTGACTGGTGGAAACACCCGGGCAACAGTTGTCATATGTGCAGTCTCTCCCACCTCAGCCACTGAAGTTTGTAACTCTTCGAGAGTTGTCATAGGTATCATGGTGGCCTCCCTCACTTGTCCCCTTCTTGCACAGTCACTCAGGTTTTGAGGATGACCTGCTCAAGGCAGATTTATAGCAGCGTGACATTCTTCCCATTTCTTGATGATTGACTCAACTGTATTCCAAGAGATATTCAGTGGCTTGGAAATTTTCTTGTATCCATCTCCTGACTTGTACTTTTCAATAACCTTTTTGCAGAGTTGCTTGGAGTGTTCTCTTGCCTTCATGATATAGTTTTTGCCAGGATACAGACTCACTAGCACTTGAACCTTCCAGATACAGGTGTATTTTTACTACAATCAGTTGAAACATCTTGACTGCACACGGTGATCTAACTAGTTTAACTAACTATGTGATTTCTAAAACCAATTGGTGCACCAGTGATGATCTGATGTGTCACATTAAAGGGGGTGAATACTTTTGCAATCAACTATTTTGTATTTTATATTAGTAATTAATTTAGATCACTTTGTAGAGATCTGTTTTCACTTTGACAAGAAAGAGTCTTTTTCTGTTGATCAGTGTCAAAAAAGCCAAATTCAGTCCACTGTTATTCAATGTTGTAAAACAACAAAACATGAAAACTTCCAGGTGGGTTGAATACTTTTTATAGGCACTGTATAAACACATGCATGTACTGTATATCTGAAAGGCTAGCAAAACTTCTTCTTCATTGACAAAATATTATACTTTACTACTGCTCCAGAATTACATAAACAATTGCTGTTTTAACTTGAGTATTGCTTATTTTTAAATAGTTAAAAGAATTAACATGACTTCATGAGAATTAAATAGGTTTCTAAAAAAATAATGTTTAATTCAATAGGTTATAGCTTAATAACAGACGGCATCAGATTCACTAATTCCCAAATGGTCACTGGCTCAGATAAGTTGACTAAAAAGATTTAGTAGAATTTTATTTAACAATGGAGTACAACCAAAGCAATTTGCTCAAAATATATCTTGAAATTGACTGTAGGTGCAATTTTTCAATATCATAATTGCAGTAGAAATTCAAAAATCTCAATGTTTTCAAAATGTAGAATAATATCAGCATTGTCACGTAGTTATATTAGAAACATGCTGCTAATCAAACACTAGCATTACTCTATTGATAAAGTATTATAATCTACTAAATTATCTAATATATTTAAGTATATACCTAAGTTTTTTCAAATTTAAGAAGCATGTCTATTCTGCACGTTATTTGTTGTCCATGCCATGTGTCACACCCACCAAGTTTTGCTCAGCTTCTTTTAGCTGAAGCCTTCTGACAAAGCAAACAAAGTATAAAATTCATATTAGTTGCTTATGTGTTTATTTTATGAATGTAAATAGAAACATCACAAGATAAGCAACCCACCTGCGTTATACTGCTAGCAATCATTACATGGGGATTTTAATAGGTTTACAGCTTAATAACAGACAGCATCAGATTCAGCAATTCCCAATGGTTACTTTATTTTACTTTACTTTATTGTCGCCAAACAATTGATACTAGAACGTACAATCATCACAGCGATATTTGATTCTGTGCTTCTCGCTCCCTGGATTACATATCGATAGTAAATATTAAAAATTTAAATTATAAATCATAAATAGAAAATAGAAAAATGGAAAGTAAGGTAGTGCAAAAAAACCAAGAGGGAGGTCTAGATATTTGGAGGGTAAGGCCCAGATCCGGGTCAGGATCCGTTCAGCAGTCTTATCACAGTTGGAAAGAAGCTGTTCCCAAATCTGGCCGTACGAGTCTTCAAGCTCCTGAGCCTTCTCCCGGAGGGAAGAGGGACGAAAAGTGTGTTAGCTGGGTGGGTCGTGTCTTTGATTATTCTGGTAGCACTGCTCCGACAGCGTGCAGTGTAAAGTGAGTCCAAGAACAGAAGATTGGATTGTGTGATGTGCTGCGCTATGTTCACGATCTTCTGCAGCTTCTTCCGGTCTTGGACAGGACAGCTTCCATACCAGGTTGTGGTGCACCCTAGAAGAATGCTTTCTACGGTGCATCTATAAAAATTAGTGAGGGTTTTAGAGGATAGGCCAAATTTCTTCAGTTTTCTCAGGAAGTAAAGGCACTGGTGGGCCTTCTTGGCAGTGAACTCTGCTTGGTTGGACTAAGTCAGGTTATTTGTGATATTGACCCCGAGGAACTTAAAACTTTTGACCTGTTCCACTTGCGCACCACCGATGTAAATTGGGTCGTGCGGTCCGCCACTCCTTCTGAAGTCAACAACCAATTCCTTCGTCTTGCTGATGTTGAGGGATAGGTTATTGTCTTCGCACCATGCCACCAGGTTCTTAATTTCCTCTCTGTACTCAAATTCATCATTACCCAAGATACGGCCTACAATTGTTGTGTCATTAGCAAACTTATATATCGAGTTCGATGGAGACTGGGCTACACAATCATGGGTGTACAGTGAGTACAGCAGGGGGCTGAGTACACAGCCTTGTGGGGCACCGGTGCTCACAGCGATTGTAGAGGAGGCTTGTCCCCTATTTATACAGCCTGGGTCTTGCCTGTGAGGAAGTTGAAGATCCAGCTGCAGATCTGAGTGCTAAGGCCCAGGTTCCGGATCTTAGGAATCAGTTGATTTGGAATGATAGTATTAAAGGCAGAGCTGTAGTCAATGAAAAGGAGCCTTACGTATGCGTCTTTATTCTCCGGGTGTTCTAAGGAGGAATGTAGGGCCAGAGAGATGGCATCTGCTGTTGACCTGTTGCTCCGGTAGGTGAATTGCAAAGCGTTGAGGTTGACCGGTAGGCTGTGGTTGATGTGTGCCATAACTAATCGCTCGAAGCACTTCATAACAATTGATGTCAGAGCCACAGGTCGATAGTCATTCAGGCATGTCACCTTGCTCTTCTTCGGCACTGGGATTATCGTTGCCTTCTTAAAACACGAGGGGATCTTAGACTGAAGCAAGGAGCAGTTGAAGATGTCAGCAAACACTCCAGCTAGCTCGCTTGCACAGGCCCGGAGAATCCGTCCCGGGACGCCATCTGGGCCCGTCGCCTTCCTTGGATTTATCTTCAGGAAGGCCCTTCTAACGTCCTCCTCAGTGACGATGAATCACGATACCACCAGGTCTGGTTCATCCAGAGGGAGCGGGACGCTCCTCTTCTTTTCGAATCTTGCGTAGAATATGTTAAGTTCGTCAGGAAGAGAACCACCACAGTTATTGATATTCCCAGCCTTTTCTTTGCACCCAGTAATCTCATTTGGACCCTGCCATAGTCTACTGGCATCCCTCTGGCATCCAACTTGGCTCGATATTGCCTCTTGGCGCCCTTAATGGCTTTCTGGAGTTCACGTCTGGATTCCATGTAGCGACTGGTATCCCCGGACCTAAAAGCCGCAGCTCTAGCCTTTAAAAGGAACTTGACCTCATAATTCATCCAAGGTTTCTGGTTAGGGAATACCCAGATCGTATTGCGAGACACACAGTCCTTTGTGCATTTCCAAATGCATGGCTCAAATCAGTTGATGCCTGACTACCCTGGCATCAGATTTACATATAGACCATAGCTGACAATGCCTAATATTCCCGATTGTGGGGAACTAGTAAAATACTTTTCAATAAAAGTAATTGAGGATTTGAGATCATGGGCTTGGAAGTTTTCTGACAAGCTTGTGATGCTTCAATCACTGATTAAGTATTTGCAGTTCCTGCATTAGCTGAGGTTGCATGCAGAATTCCCACTCCCGTTACTCATAAGCCGCTTGAATTATTGGACCAAACATCAAATTACTATATCTTTAGGTGAACTGCCTGCTTCTGTTTTGCTCGATCCAAATTCAGTCCACATACAGCAAATTCTCCATTGAAACTTCAAAATGTAATTCATTGATTTGCCATCTGCAGATCCACATGCTCACAAAGTTGCTTCAAACCCATCGTGATTTTTTACCCCGGAGGCTTTAAGGTGCACCAAAAAGATTTTAAACACCATATGAAAAGGAGGAACATATACAAATATCTTCTTTTGTATGTTAGTGTTCTAAACAAAAGCAAAGCTGGCAACAAAACCAGTGGAAAAATCAGATCTCTGAGCATCTTCACCACTGCCATCTGGGAATGGGTATGTTGCACTTTTTTCCCCCAAGAAAGTTTTAAGAGCATCATTGAAACTTTCTTTCCATTTACCTGATAATCTCCTCCAACAAAAGATCTCAGAATGCAGGGTCCATTTTCAGAGTTTGGTGTCCTGAAATATTCAGCTCAATTTACAAGGGCCTCAGTGGTGAGGATACCCAGTAGAGGATACTGGCATGTTTTAATTATCTTCCAATGAATTTGGAGCATTTTATACAAATGGCATTCTTTTCAATGGCTTAAGATACCTGCTGTAGGTCACCAACATTTCAGAATCATAGAGCACAGAAGTGATCAACAGTGCTTGGTGGACCGTGAGTTTTGTGGCACAATGCAGGTCTTAATTTTGAAGTACCCTTTTCACTCACTGGCAAGGTTTAGCTGGCACATTGAAAACAATAGGGAATTTCATCATTGATACCTGCTGTTGCTGAAAGGTAACTCTGAGATATGGTAAGTTGTCTGTGTTGTTCATCACAAAGAAAATTCAGTGCTAGTACTTAAAAAAGAGATAACTGGCTTCAGCCAATGTCACCGAGGATATCCACTAAGGTTACCTACAGACTTTTCTATGGAAAGCAAATATCTTTTTTTGCATTATCTTAGTGCCTGATCTATATACCTTTCCTCTTTGCATTCCTATCAGATGCCCCATCAGTGGGTATAATGTAATTATTTGAAAGTTAGTCAATTTTATGAACTCTCAATCGTGTGATTTATATACAAATTCCAGTCCAAATTAATTATGCAGCTCAGAAACAGACCTTCAGCCCATCATGGCCATGCTGACCATCAAGTAATGCCATTAACCAGAACTTGTGCTATAGCCTATGCCCTGGTGAGTCAAGTACTCACTTTGATAATGAATTGTTGTGAAAGTACCTGCTTTCACCACCTACTTGGATACTGAACATTTCTGCCATGAGTCATCCTTAAATTCCCAGTATAATTTCTATGTCAAAAAAACAGAATTATACTATTCCTGTACAATTTGCCTTTTTCTTCAGCACTAAAATGGGTCCCCCTACTAGACCTTCTTTGTCCTTTGTCCTTTAGATGCAATGAACATAGCAATCACTATTTCCTCACGCCTGATGACAATTCCACCCCAGTGAACCTACATTACACCATTGTTGTTCCTCTCCATGTCTTGTGGTGTATCGGTAGCAACTTTGCCATTTCTTTAGCACTTGTCTGTATTTTTACGAGGATGAGTTGCTCACTCGATGTTCAACCCAGAATGGATGGAAAGCATGCAAGCAGCCAGCCGGATTCGAACCCATGACCACTTGCCTTGAAGTCCAGTGCGGATGCCACTACACCATTGGGACAGTTTCCAATCCCTGATCATACCCCCGCAAAGCTCAATGCCCAAGCTTCCAAAACCTGACTCCATAATCCTCTGAGGAACAGAGCCCTGAAGTCAAGACAAACCAAGTTACTTGATATCCTCCCCACTCAGCTTACATACCTCGATACCATCAAGTTCTTATGTCACTATCCACCACAACTTAATGCAGCTCTGGTGAATCTCTCGCCTTGCAACACAGCAAAAGGCTCTGATGCTTTCAAACCTGCCCCACCGCCATGAGAGTGTAGGGGTCTATACCACTACAAAAGCCCTACTGGGATAACAAACATAACATAGTCCTGGTACTCCAGATCCTTGTCTCAGGATCAAATGGTACTTTTTCAATTACAGGAATCTGCACCTCAGGTTTGTAGCAAAGGCTACTGACAGAATAGTGTGAGCCCTGCAGAAACACCCCCCAACATACCCTTTTGGGTTCACTGCCTTTCCTATTTCACATCTCGATAGGGTAGCAGTTAATTTGTTATTTGAAATAAGCAGTATAAAATAGTAAACAATCAAAATCAGCATGCTCAAGCTCACAGAACAATAGGGAATACAGTAACAGTAAAGAAAACTTACAGCAACAGCTTCCAGGATTTGTCTGACAACGTCTGCAGCATCTTTCTCACTGTAATAGCCCCTTTCAACAATCCTACAAAATGCAAAATCTGTTACTGAACCCAAATGACTATTTTTACATTAATCTATTAGCATTTATAAAAATTTGATAAATTACAGATGGAGCACCTGTATAAGGAAGCAGACTTTGGAGAATTCAGGGACCACAGGTAAGTGAAAATCTCATGCAGATCTCCATAAGTAAAGGGGTACATGAGGCCTTCTCCACCGTGAGAGTGGCCTCATCATAGCAAAAGAGGAGGCCATGGACTGACATGTCAAAACAGCAATGCTGATAGGAATTAAAGTGGCTGGCCACCAGGAAATTCGACTTTCAGCAGATGAGGCAGCAGTGCTCAACATTCACATGCTAAGAAAGGAAAACTATCATCTGTATCATTATGAATCAGAATCAGGTTTATTATCACCAGCATATGATGTGAAATTTGTTTACTTAGCAGCAACAGTTCAATGCAATACATAATCTAGCAGAGAAAAAATAAATAAATAAAATAAAAAATAAACAAGTAAATCAATTAGGTATATTGAATAGATTAAAAAACATGCAAAAACAGAAATATTGTATATTAAAAAAAGTGAGTGTAAATTTTAAAAGCGCTAACTTCCATGACACTATGCCAAATCTTGACATTGACAAAAGTTATAGAAAACTCGTACTGTATCTTCTGAATTCAAAACAAAACAAATCAGAGACCTGTCAAATAGTTCTCCTCCAGTCACCAGCTCCAGGACTAAGTTAATCTCTAATGGAGTCTCAAAGATCTCTTTCAGTCTAATCTGTAAAAGGAGTTAGTTGTTAAGAAAATACATATAAAAAGGTTTCATTATTAATCTAATATTGGTTCCACTAAGCACTAAAGATTACATACTGTAGCATAAAAAAGGTTAGTATAGAAGTAGTATAGAAAAGGCTAGTTAGCTCAACTAGTCCATGACAATGTTGATCTTTCAATTGAAGCTCTTCTCATATCTCTTCACCTAAATCTTTCGTTCCCTTCTCCCAAATATTCTTGTCTCCTGAAGTACATCCACGCTATTTGTTCCATCCAGTCCCCATGGTTGTGAATTCTCCCAGCCCTTTGGGCATACAATATCAACAAAACTGCTTACGGGTTCAGTATTTATTCTCAGTTTTTAATCTTATAAGAATCAAAAATACAGAAGGCACTACTTTTGATGTATGGCCTTGCTTGGGTTTGTGTCTGAAATTCTTTTCACATAAGATTATTTCTATGGGAATAGGATAACTACATTTCATGACCACCGAATAGATAATAAGGCCAAAGTGGAACATAGGGGAAAAAAATTACGAGATGTTAAAATAAACATGGAAATATTATCGTTAAGAGCAATGTATTCCCTTGAAAACTGATAGGGGTGATACCATACCCAAAGATGTAATAGGTATGTTGAATAAGTACTTCTTTCTAGTTAGCATTTACTGAATGTTGATCATCTTAAATAACCTAACAATCAATCAGGATGAGTACTCACCAAATCATTTTGCTGATTGTTGACATTAAATGTGTGATGTAGTAAAAATGACTTTAAACTGAAGTCAATACTTTCATCAGCAGAATGGTCAGTAATTAGGAGGCATAGGCTTATTTTAATTGGTGGGATTAGAAGGAAGTGAGGAAATAAGGTTTTCACCAAAAGACAAGTAGGTTTAGAACTTCATATATTAAAGAGTATGGAGCCAAAAGCCTTCTCACATTTAAAAGATACCCTGATAAAAACTTGGGGAGATATAAACAACTAGGAATAATTTAAATAGTTCCATTTTTGGTATGCATGAACATAATGAATTGAATGGCTTCCTCCTGTGCTATAAATTACTATGAAGTTAGGAAAAGTAAATGGAGTTACGTCACCGATTAGCTTTGTCACAATGAACCTTTGTTATTCCAAGTGTGGAAAGAGTAAGATAGAATTAGTATAATTGAGTGCTTGATGATTCATGGAACCCAGTAGGTGCCAAAAGGCCTATTTCTGCACTGTATACTCTATGATTCTATGAAATGAGTAAAATAAGGGTGCTACTCACAAAAGAAACAAATAAAAATCATGTTGTGATCAATGTAATTCATTCAACTTCATTTCCAAGAAACTTGTCAATTTTCAGCACATTTGGAGACACCGTGATTTTAAATGGCCTATTTTCGGCAATGCTGAGGCCACCCATTCAAAATTAGTAGACGGCTCCTTCATATTAAAAAGCTGAATTCTGACGATATTATTCAGACTCCAATGCAATTTAAACTCCTAATTAACAGTGCCATAATTTACAATTACAATTTAACCTAAATCAAGAATATGGCAAGCAGATTTGGGAGAAATGAAATTCATAATTTGGCAAAGATTTTCTTATAAAGCAGAAAAGCAGATATTATTCACTCAAGCTCACAAGGAAACCGAGGTCTTCTATCACTAATACCTCATTCTTGACCATAAACCTCATCAATCCTGCTGAGGTTTAATTTCCTCACAGGTGTCACACAGTGAAGGCTCAGGTGATTTTGTACCTGGCATAGGCCTTACAAATCATACTTACAACATGAGGTACAACCAAGCCTAAAAAAAAAATCAATTTTCTTAGTTAAGAGTGCCTAATAAAATAAAAGTATTACAAATTATCTGGTCCAACATAATAATTTGTATAGATAATGGACCAATTATTTACACCATTTTGGATTACATATACTATACATTCCCTCGTTATCAAGGAAAGACGTTTCGTTGACAATCAAAAGTCTGACAAAATCATTTCCTTTTTCAAAAAGAAAAATCAGAGAACATACTGATAAAACAATTTGTCCTAGTTTATCTACTTAGAATGTAATGTTTTTAAATACAGGTTCATATCAAAATGACACACAAGATGATTATGTTTAGCTGGGTAGTCAACTTAAATCAAAGCATTTCAAAGTATGGAATACTTATTATTGACACTTTAAATTAATAATGATAAATTAACTAATAAATAAGCATTATTAAAAACAAATTTACTAGTGAATACCCAATTACATGACCTTGCTCTGTGTTAACTTGTAGCCACAACTCTTATATTACAAGTTTTTTTATTTTGATTGTATCTTGCTTTATAACAGCATAAAATGGGGAAAGTCTTTACATAAATACACTCTTTTAAGCACATTATGCAAAAATATTGGAAAATAGTATTAATGAGAATGTTAAATATTTATACTGAATATAGTAAATCATACTTACAATATTGGGATGGGAGAGTCGAAGTAGAATTCCTATTTCAGTCCGAACTATCTTTTTATCTATCTGTGGAAAAAGTATAATGTAAAATACAACTAAGCTTTGAGAAATGAGAATGTAATTATTAAACATTCAAACTTGTTTCCTAAATGTGATGATATTCACTGTCCAGGTCCGGCTTGGGGGGGGGGGGTGCTGCTTTTCGCCATGCTCAGCTTTCTAACAAAGCAGCTGCCACTTCCAGGGATCAAGGAGATGTTTTTGAGTAAGTTAAAATTCCAACCAATATTCCTTACTCAGCTTCTTGTCATAAACAAGAACCAGTCTTTGGTTCTTAATGCAAATTGCAAGCAATAATCAATCTGAAGTTAAAAGGACAGATTTGCAAAGTAATAGTACTACCTTGAGCTCAAGAGATGCAGTTTAACACAATGGGGTTATGTTAATTTGGCCTGCATCAAACCAGGCAACACTGGCTAAGTTATTTAGTTCAGGGAAGCTTGCAAACCAGACTAGTACCATCACTTAGTGTGTCAAATAGCTTTCTTTTTCAATCTTTTTATTAATTTGAAAATATAGAAACAAAACATAGCAATAATACAAATAGTAGGAGATATATCGTTACACTTAAAAAAAGTAATTGCAAAACCAAGTATTGTAAATTAACAAAGCTCCCAAACATGTAGAACTAACCACGGATAATACAAAGCAAAAAAAACTGGAAAAAAAAATCATGAAAAAGAAAAAAAAAACAAAAAAACGCAAACCCCATCCCCAAAGAAAAACAAAATTAATCAACTAAACTAAAAGACCTGGGCAAAACTAACAACTTAAAAATGGAAAAGAAGAAAACCTTAGTGTCGACGACTCCATTCCCCTCCAACAACAGTACAGAGAGATAAAACAAGTTTGGAAATGATCAAATTACATCAAATGAAAATGCTGAATGAATGGCCTCCAAGTTTTTTCAAACTTAATGGAAGTGTCATAAACTGCACCTAATTTTCTCCAAATTCAAACACACCATAGTTTGTGAAAACCAATGAAATACAGTAGGAGGGTTAATCTCTTTCCAATTCAACAAAATGGACCTTCTAGCTATTAAAGTAAGAAATGCAATCATCCTTCGTGATGAAGAGGTTAAATTATTTAAGTCTATCATTGGTAGTCCAAAGATAGCAGTAATTGGATGAGGTTGTAAGTCTATATTTAGGATCGTTGAAATAATATCAAAAATATCTTTCCAATATTTCTCCAACAAGGGACATGACCAAAACATGTGGGTTAAAGAAGCTATCTCGGAATGACATCTGTCACATATTGGATTAATATAAGAGTAATAACGAGATAGTTTATCTTTGGACATATGAGCCCTGTACACTACTTTAAACTGTATCAACCTATGCTTAGCACATACAGAGGATGAATTCACCAACTGAAGAACTTTTTCCCATTTTTCAGTCGGTATATTAATCTCAAGTTCTCTTTCCCAGTCAGCTTTAATTTTATTAGAAGCATCAGGACATAAATTCATAATTATATTATATATAATTGCTACTACACTTTTCTGAGAGAGATTTAAATCTAAGATTTTTTCCAAAGTGTCCATTGGATATGGGTGTGGAAAATTAGGGGAGACAGTAATTAAAAAGTTTCTAATCTGTAGATATCTAAAAAAGTGAGATCTGAGTAAGTTATATTTATTAGAGAGTTGATCAAAAGACATAAAACAGTTATCCAAGAATAAATCGCGAAAAGATATTATACCTTTGGTTTTCCAATCAGAGTAAGCTTGATCCATCGTAGAAGGTTGAAAAAGAAAATCTGATATAATGGGACTTGCTAGAATAAATTGGTTAAACCCAAAAAATCTTCGGAATTGAAACCATATACGTAAAGTATGCTTAACTATTGGGTTGTTCATTTGTTTATATGATTTAAAAGAAGTAAAAGGAAGTAAAGTTCCTAAAACCGAACCCAAGGAAAACCCTTGTAATGAATTAGATTCAAGAGTTACCCAATGAGGGTTTAAAGATGCATCCAAATCTTGTAACCAAAATTTTAAATATCGAATATTAATTGCCCAATAATAGAATCTAAAATTCAGGAGGGTCAGCCCCCCTCCTTTTTAGATTTCTGTAGATACCTTTTACCTAACCTAGGATTTTTATTCTGCCAAATATATGAGGAAATTTTTGAATCTAAGTTATCAAAAAAAGATTTTGGGATAAAAATTGGAACCGATTGGAATATATACAAAAATTTGGGCAAAATGATCATCTTCATAGTGTATCAAATAGCTGATCTAACAATATTTGGGAGATTTGTGTAGTCAGAGCGTCAGCCCTTGCAGCATTAATTGTGGATATTTGAGATCTCTATCGCCAGAAGCTTTTAGACTAGAGGTTCACAACCTGGAGTCCACAACCCTCAACCCTCTTTGTTAATGATAAGGTTCCATAGCATAAAAAGGGTCTAAGACAGGGGTTCCCAACCATCTATGTGAAGTCATCCAGTGGCAAAAAACAGTATAAATGTAAGAGCAGTCAGGTTTGTTATGATGGTCATGGAGTGATAAGATAATGATAGAAAGCCGGGGTGACCAGAAAACATTCCTCTGCCTTTGATTTCTGCAACAGACCACCTCTTTTTAGCTATAGACATTGTGTCTGCAACAGACCACCTCTTTTTAGCTATAGGCATTGTGTCTGCAACAGACCACCTCTTTTTAGCTATAGGCATTGTGCCTGTGTTTTAGGAATCATTTCTGCTTTAGAAATCACTTGTAATTTGGAAATCTTATGTAAGATAGAAATCCTCTGAGTTTTAAATGCGCTTGAAGAATTTTATCTTTTAAATATGTTTCACTAAAAATAAATGAACTGTTTAAACTACTTCACTAGCTGGAAGTTTCTCCTCCTTGCTAGTAAGGGAGGACCACCGCTCAAATAGTGGTTATTGGCAGCTAAGCTCGCCAAGGAGGATAAGCAGGGAAGTGATCTAGTTTTTCAAGTACAGTTGGCTACAGTATAACCTCCATTTAGCAAGGGTATCCATAGCTATCTACTGTATATCGGATAGGCTTAAGATCTTTGAGTTCAGAACATTGCCATTACGTAAGTCAAAATTCTTGTACTCCTGCTCTGGATTGCATTTCCTATGGCACAGACACAAGAGGCAGCTGTTGCTGGAACCTGGAGGAACAAAGTGCTGGAGGAACTCAGCAAGGCAGACAGCACATTCAGAGAGAAAAGGGCAATCAATATTTTATGTTGACTTCACCTAACTCTTAACCCAACACATTGATTGCCCATTTCTCTCAATAGATACAGCCTGACCCGCTGAGTACTTCCTGCATTTTGTGTGTCTCTTCAAGTTTAAAATGGTGAATACTTCAAAGCAGTCGAAAGAAATCAAAAATTGGTACTATCATGGTATTTTAAATACAATTCTATAATTAAACAGTGAGGGATTTTATTCTATTCAAATGCAACACTAAGCAAACTATGAAAGAAAGTACAGGTGTCCCCCGCTTTTCCAACGTTCGCTTTACGAAACCTCGCTGTTACGAAAGACCTACATTAGTTGCCTGTTTTCGCTAACAGAAGGTGTTTTCACTGTTACGAAAAAAGCAGCACGTGAATAAAGGCAGCACGTGAAAAAAAGCAGCGCACGATAAAAGGCAGCATGCGCCCCGAGCAGCCGCTCTCCCCTGGATTCGGAACTGCATTCTCGCCGGCATTGCTTAAACACGTGCCTGTGAGCAGCCGTTTGCAAGATGAGTTCTAAAGTATCAGAAAAGCCTAAAAGAACTTGTAATGGTGTTGCACTTAGTGTAAAACTAGACATAATTAAGCATTTCGATCGTGGTGAACGAAGTAAGGACAAAGTGAGTTTGGCTTGTGGACGTTGATGAAGATGATGTTGAAGAGGTTTTGGCATCCCATGACCAAGAACTGATAGATGAAGAGCTGATGCAATTGGAAGAGGAAAGGATAACAATCAAAACCGAATGCGAACGGACCGAAAGTGAAGTCGTCCAGGAACTGAACGTGAGGTGACTGCGTGAGATTATCGCTGCAATGATAAAGTACGACTTTAATTTTGAAAGGGTACATCGGTTTAGGGCATATTTGCAAGATGGTTTACAAAGAACTGTATGGTAGAAAAATGAGCGAGGCTAGCAGTCAAGCATACTGTCGTTTTTCAAGCCTTCCACATCAGCCACAGCAGACGATGAACCTCGACCTTCGACATTGAGGCAGGCAGACATAGAAGAAGATACCTGCCTGCCCTTATTAATGATGAGATGACACCCCCATGTCCCACCACCCCAGTGGTCCCAACCTCCGGGCCGCTGACAGATACTGATTCGCAGAGAATGCAGCGGTAGCCAGGAGGCACCCAGCACGTCTTTAAGAAAAAAGCCGAAATAAACAAGCTAATTAATTAGGTGCCGCCTGGCACATAAATGTCGGCCCAGATCAGAAGCGATTGCTGATTTCACTTGCTCTATGTAATCGGCAATTGCCTCTGATCTGGGCCGACATTTACGTGCCAGGCGGCACCTAATTAATTAGCTTGTTTATTTCGTCTTTTTTTCTTAAAGATGTGCTGGATGCGTCCCGGCTACTGCTGTACCCCTGCATGCTTCGCAGATCGATATCGGTTCGCTGCCCGGAGGGTAGGGGCCACTGCACCACCCCAACTTCCGACAACTCAGCCTAACACACCATCATCAGTGTGCTCGGCGCTGTCTTCCCGATTCCCGTAAGTGATACTACACTGTACATACATTATTTCTACTTTATATCGGCTGTGTATTTTTATGCGTTATTTGGTATGATTTGGCAGCTTCATAGCTTAAAGGTTACTGGAGAGAGTGTTTTGCCAAGAGCGCTTGCGTGAGATTTTCTGCTGAGAGCGCTTGCGCCGTGTTTCGCCAAGAGTGCTTGCGTGAGATTTTTGCTACGGAGAACAGTGCAGGCAATCGTTGTAGAGAAGTAGTTCTAATTTATATAGGCTGTGTATTTACCATATTATTCCTGCTTTTACTATATGTTACTGTTATTTTAGGTTTTATGTGTTATTTGGCATGATTTGGTAGGTTATTTTTGGGTCTGCGAATGCTCACAAATTTTTCCCATATAAATAAACGGTAATTGCTTCTTTGCTTTACGACATTCTGGCTTACGAACTGTTTCATAGGAACGCTCTACCTTTGGGTGGCGGGGGAAACCTGTACCAGAAATATTAAATCACTATTCCACTTCTGTTTTACTAAGTGATACAAGTGCACAAGACATCAGATGATATGAGTAATGAAATGAATGCATTGAGAATAGGGAATGAATGTTAAGTAAATAGTATTTTTGTAGCATTGAACATGTTTTGGGAATTATAGACCTGTGAGCTTAACACTGATCATAGAAAACAATCAAATCTCTACTAAAAAATAACCAGAGAAAAAACGTATATCATGGAGGTACCACACACAAAACGCAGGAGGAACTCAGCAGGTCACACACTACAGAGTGAACACAGACAGAATGCTTCCACTTGTTTAGAAGAGTATAGCTAGACAGCGTCCCTTTAGTGCCAATAGGCTCCGTGGTAGCATAATAGTTAGCGTGACGCTATGCAGCCCAGGACATTCTGGAGTTTGGAATTCAATTCCAGCGCTGTCTATAAGGAATCTGTAGATCCTTCCCGTGGAATACGTGGACTTTCCCCAGCTGCTCTGGTTCCTTCTCCCAGTCCAAAGACATACCGGGTAGGTTAACTGGTTATTGTAAATTGTCTAGTAATAGGTTTGGGTTAATTTGGCTTGTCTGGGGTTGCTGGGGTGGCATGGATCAAAGGGCCAGAAGGGTCGCCTCCACACGGCATCACTAAACAAAATAAAATAAAAATACAAGAGGGAATTCAGGAGAAGTTTCTTCATCCAAAGAGTGGTGAGGGCCAACTCCTGAAGCCTGAGATATTAATAAAAAAAAAAGAACACTAACTCCACAATATCACCCAGGCATACTGGATACTGCAGAGTTTTTCAGTCATGAAGTTCATTCATACTTTACTTTATTACTAGGAATTTAATCTATGCAACTGTCATTTAACCATGAATCTCTATTATTTAAGAATTCTCACTGACATTTACTTTGCTTATTGTAAATGTACTCAGAAATTAGTCAGTATTCATACAGTTGGAAGTAAATATACATGGATTTATAATTCAAAACAATCTGAGAATAGAAGATGAATTTGATACCACAGCACGTCAACATACTGAAAAGATTTTATTATTTGATGGTGCAATAATGATTACCTTATCCTAATTTAGTTTTGCCCATTTTGTTTTGTACTTGCTTATGTTTCACACAAGTAAGACCTGCTCTATCAATTCAACTTAATATATCAATAGGCATCTGTTAGTCTCATGAGACCATGGATTTGCACCTTGGAAGGTTTCCAGGGCGCAGGCCTGGGCAAGGTTTTATGGAAGACTGGCAGTTGCCCATGCTGCAAGTCTCCCCTCTCCACGCCACTGATGTCATCCAAGGGAAGGGCACTAGGGCTGATACAGCCTGGCACCAGTGTCATCTCAGAGCAATGTGTGGTTAAGTACCTTGCTCAAGGACACAACACATTGCCTCTGCTGAGGCTCGAGCTAGTGATCTTCAGATCACTAGACCGACACCTTAACCACTTGGCCACGCGCCAACTGCTGTATTAACTCAACACAAGGCAGAGGAATGAAAGGTGGGGGAGTAGCATTGCTTGTTAGGGAAAATATTACAGCAGTGCTCAGGCAGGACAGATTAGAGGGCTTGTCTACTGAGTCCTTATGGGTGGAGCTGAGAAACAGAAAAGGTATGGCCACATTAGTGGGATTGTATTACAGACCACCCAATAGTCAACAAGAATTGGAAGAGCAAATCTGCAGAGAGACAGCGGGCAACTGCAGGAAACGTAAAGTTGTGGTGGTAGGGGATTTTAATTTTCCATATACCGATTGGGACTCCCATACTGTTAGGGGTCTAGATGGTTTAGAGTTTGTAAAATGTGTTCAGGAAAGTTTTCTAAATCAATATACAGAGGGACCAACTAGAGGGGATGCAATATTGGATCTCCTGTTAGGAAACGAGTTAGGACAAGTGACAGAAGTCTGTGTAGGGGAGCACTTTGGTTCCAGTGATCATAACACCATTAGTTTCAACTTGATCATGGACAAGGATACATCTGGTCCAAGGGTTGAGGTTCTTAACTGGAAGAAGGCCAAATTTGAAGAAATGAGAAAGGATCTAAAAAGCGTGGATTGGGACAGGTTGTTCTCTGGCAAGGATGTGATCGGTAGGTGGGAGCCTTCAAAGGAGAAATTTTGAGAGTGCAGAATTTGTATGTTCCTGTCAGGATTAAAGGCAAAGTGAATAGGAATAAGGAACTTTGGTTCTCAAGGGATATTGCAACTCTGATAAAGAAGAAGAGGGAGTTGTATGACATGTATAGGAAGCAGGGAGTAAGTAACGTGCTTGAGGAGTATAAGAAGTGCAAGAAAATACTTAAGAAAGAAATCAGGAGGGCTAAATGAGGACATGAGGTTGCCTTGGCAGTCAAAGTGAAGGATAATCCAAAGAGCTTTTACAGGTATATTAAGAGCAAAAGGATTGTAAGGGATAAAATTGGTCCTCTTGAAGATCAGAGTGGTCGGCTATGTGAGGAACCAAAGGAAATGGGGGAGATCTTAAATAGGTTTTTTTGCGTCTGTATTTACTAAGGAAACTGGCATGAAGTCTATGGAATTAAGGGAAACAAGTAGTGAGATCATGGAAACTGTACAGATCGAAAAGGAGGAGGTCCTTGCTGTCTTGAGGAAAATTAAAGTGGATAAATCCCCAGGACCTGACAGGGTGTTCCCTCGGACCTTGAAGGAGACTAGTGTTGAAATTGCAGGGGCACTGGCAGAAATATTTAAAATGTCGCTGTCTACAGGTGAGGTGCCGGAGGATTGGAGAGTGGCTCATGTTGTTCCGTTATTTAAAAAAGGATCAAAAAGTAATCCGGGAAATTATAGGCCAGTAAGTTTAATGTCGGTAGTAGGTAAGTTATTGGAGGGAGTACTAAGAGACAGAATCTACAAGCATTTGGATAGACAGGAACTTATTAGGGAGAGTCAACATGGCTTTGTACGTGGTAGGTCATGTTTGACCAATCTACTGGAGTTTTTCGAGGAGGCTACCAGGAAAGTGGATGAAGGGAAGGCAGTGGATATTGTCTACATCGACTTCAGTAAGGCCTTTGACAAGGTCCCACATGGGAGGTTAGTCAAGAAAATTCAGTCGCTAGGTATACATGGAGAGGTGGTAAATTGGATTAGACATTGGCTCAATGGAAGAAGCCAAAGAGTGGTAGTAGAGAATTGCTTCTCCGAGTGGAGGCCTGTGACTAGTGGTGTGCCACAGGGATCAGTGCTGGGTCCATTGTTATTTGTCATCTATATCAATGATCTGGATGATAATGTGGTAAATTGGATCCTAAAATTCCCTAAAAGTAGCATCACAGGTAGATAGGGTTGTAAAGAGAGCTTTTGGTACATTGGCCTTTATTAATCAAAGTATTGAGTATAAGAGCTAGAATGTTATGATGAGGTTGTATAAGGCATTGGTGAGGCCGAATCTGGAGTATTGTGTTCAGTTTTGGTCACCAAATTACAGGAAGGATATAAGGTTGAAAAAGTGCAGAGAAGGTTTACAAGGATGTTGCCGGGGCTTGAGAAACTGAGTTACAGAGAAAGGTTGAATAGGTTAGGACTTTATTCCCTGGAGCGTAGAAGAATGAGGGGAGATTTGATAGAGGTATATAAAATTATGATGGGTATAGATAGAGTGAATGCAAGCAGGCTTTTTCCACTGAGGCATGGGGAGAAAAAAAACCAGAGGACATGGGTTAAGGGTGAGGGGGGAAAAGTTTAAAGGGAACATTAGAGGGGGCTTCTTCACATAGAGAGTGGTGGGAGTATGGAATGAGCTGCCAGACGAGATGGTAAATATGGGTTCTTTTTTAACATTTAAGAATAAATTGGACAGATACATGGATGGGAGGTGTATGGAGGGATATGGTCCGTGTGCAGGTCAGTGGGACTAGGCAGAAAATGGTTCGGCACAGCCAAGAAGGGCCATAAGGCCTGTTTCTGTGCTGTAGTTTCTATGGTTCTATGGTTCACAAATATATCAACCATTATCTATAAACAGTAAACTTACTGTTTTCTTCAGCATTTTCACAGCATAAGACTTCTCAGTGCCCTTCTGTCTGCATTGAAACACCACTGATGTGGCACCCCTAGGAAAAAGAACATCGGTCTCAATCATCCACATATTATACTGAAAATATACAACAAATCTAGTGTTCATTATTAAAGGGATATGTCAGGATAATATTAGTTATATTAACTGTTCTTTCAGAGTTTACTTTTATAGATTATTTTATTCCATAGATAATATTTTTCACAGAAAACTGCTTTTTGTTTTAATATTTTCTTTTGCCATTGTTGTAATTAACAATTGATTACTTGAGACTATATTCACTAAATATCTGGAAATGAAACCACACAATGCATATAGTTATCTTGCAACTACTAAGATGATAATCTGGCATTACTGACTGAAAATATTATTGTTAATGAGTCACCCATAATGCTCTTTAGCATATTAGAAGACACTGCAAAAACATTAAAAATCATTATGGATTTTTTTTTCCCGATAAAGACAAACTTTAACTGCCCATTTGTCTCCAGAGAGGCTGCATGACCCACTGAGTTCCTCCAGCACTTTGTGTATTGTTTTAAGTTCTTCTGAAAAACCTTAACTGTATTTTTGCATATTAGGGGAATTAAGGGTTATGGGGAGAAAGCAGGCATGTGGAGATGAGTCCATGGCCTGATCAGCCATGATCTTATTGAAAGGTGGAGCAGGCTCAACGGGCTGGGCCGATGGCCTACTCCTGCTCCTATTTCTTATGTATATCTCAAAATGATTTACTAATGCAATTAAATACAAGGATACTATTAATTTTTTGGTGTTTTCATTGTTTTGCATACAAGGAATGTTAGCATAATCTTGAAAACAAATCACACAGTTCCTACATGCAAGATTTATAAGGGGCAATTTTAATTGCCTGAACACCACAGAATTGTTTATTTCGGTAAGGCAGTTGCTTGTAGGGAAAGCTTACTTTTGCCATACTGCGAGAAACAATGTTAACAACATACTTAGAATACAGTATGTCTAACCCTTAATGGCTGCAATGTGTTATCATATGTTCAATACATCTGTTGAAAATCAAAATGACCTTCATGTTCTCCATACTCATTGCTTTGCTTGTACCAATAAACTGGGTTGACAAGTGTATTAATGCCAAAGAAAAAAATAACACATTCTAATTTCTGTTACTCTGTAAATTAACAAAGATCGTCACATGTCAAAAAATGACATGCTATTAGCACTATATGAGAATTTATTACTTCTTTAAAATATACATGTGCACTAACAAATAGCTGAACGTAAAATTTCCTTATATTTAACTAATCAAGCTGGTAAAATAAAAAAAGATATCATTTTTACTATAATGGCATGTTATTGGAAAGTCAAAACACCATTGTTTATTATATCTGTAGATGACCCCACATTCTGGGGAGTTGCAGTCCTAGAAAAGTCCATATTTTAACTTTCTGAAATGCGAAGCACGTTGCCAGCATGAGTTGAATCAAGAAACAAGAGTGCATAAAAAGTGGGTTTATTGATTTACTTCTTTCCCCCACAAACAAGCTTCATGAGTGCAAATCTTCCTCCTGAATTCTGTAGGGGTGAATTTCCATTAGCTGAAATGCTGTAACACAGGGCTGACCTGTGGACTGCTTTTTTTGGGGGGGGGGGGGAATGTAGATAAAAGTTGATTATGCTTGACAGAATCCAGCAACACTAGCAAAATCCTAATACAGTAATGCCAGGGCTTGGTAGGTGGGAGAGGACTAAGTACTTAATGTGTTACAAGGACTCAATTAATCTCAGTCTACATTTATAGTCAGCATTATATATGAGTAAATTGGGGACAGAAATTGAGTGGAAAAAATTGGATAATGCTGGACAATTTTTGCATTCATTTCACGTTGTGCAAGATATAAAATTCATACAATATTTTACTCATCTCAATATCCACATAGTACTAAATTAACTGCATATTATCTTACTTCACATTCACAGGGTTCAATGTTATGAAAGGTTTGCATTAATTTGGAGACGGAGAGAAAACTTCAACTCATAAGGTTGGGAGGTCACCCAGTGGAAGAGATGTTGCATTCAACATCAATGCCAAAATGAAGCATTGCTCTTGGTGAAGTTTTACTCCAATCTTGATATGAATTTACACTTAACCGGAGGCTCCGATTTTACACTTAAACATATAACAATTACAGCACGGAAACAGGCCATCTCGGCCCTTCTAGTCCGTGCCGAACTCTTACTCTCACCTAGTCCCACCAACTTGCACTCAGCCCATAACCCTCCATTCCTTTTCTGTCCATATAGCTATCCAACTTAACTTTAAATGACAACATCAAACCTGCCTCAACCACTTCTGCTGGAAGCTCGTTCCACAGAGCTACCACTCTCTGAGTAAAGAAGTTCCCCTTCATGTTACCTCTAAACTTTTGCCCTTTAACTGTCAACTCATGTCCTCTTGTTTGAATCTCCCCCATTCTCAATGGAAAAAGCTTATCCACCTCAACTCTATCAATCCTCCTCATAATTTTAAACACTTCTATCAAGTCCCCCCTCAACCTTCTATGCTCCAAAGAATAAAGACCTAACTTGTTCAACCTTTCTCTGTAACTTAGAAGATGAAACCCAGGCAACATTTTAGTAAATCTCCTCTGTACTCTCTCAATTTTATTGACATCTTTCCTATAATTCGGTGACCAGAACTGTACACAATACTCCAAATTTGTCCTCACCAAAGCTTTATACAATTTCAACATTACATCCCAACTCCTAAACTCATAAAGGCCAGCATACCAAAAGCTTTCTTCACCTCCCTATCCACATGAGATTCCACCTTCAGGGAACTATGCACCATTATTCTTAGATCCCTCTGTTCCACCGCATTCTTCAATGCCCTACCATTTACCATGTATGTCCTATTTTGATTAGTCCTACCAAAATGTAGCACCTCACATTTTTCAGCATTAAACTCCTTCTGCCATCTTTCAGCCCACTCTTCTAACTGGCCTAAATCTCTCTGCAAGCTTTGAAAACCTACTTCATTATCCACAACGCCACCTATCTTAGTATCATCTGCATACTTACTAATCCAATTTACCACCCCATCATCCAGATCATTAATATATATGACAAACAACATTGGACCCAGTACAGATCCCTGAGACACACCACTACACACCATCCTCCAATCTGACACACGGTTATCCACCACTGCTCTCTGGCGTCTCCCATCCAGTCACTGCTGAATCCATTTTACTACTTTGATATTAATGCCTAACGATTGAACCTTCCTAACTAACCTTCCATGTGGAACTTTGTCAAAGGCCTTACTGAAGTCCATATAGACAACATCCACCGCTTTACCCTCGTCAACTTTCCTAGTAACCTCATCGAAAAATTCAATAAGATTTGTCAAACATGACCTTCCACGCATGACTTTCCATGTTAACTGTTCCTAATCAGACCCTGTCTATCCAGATAATTATATACTTTATAGTCGCCAAACAATTGATACTAGAACGTACAATCATCACAGTGATTTTTTTTTCTGCGCTTCCCGCTCCCTGGATTACAAATCGATAGTAAATATTAAAATTTTAAATTATAACTCATAAATAGAAAATAGAAAAATGGAAAGTAAGGTAGTGCAAAAAAACCGAGAGGCAGGTCTGGATATTTGGAGGGTACTTAGGGTATGGCCCAGATCCGGGTCAGGATCCGTTCAGCAGTCTTATCACAGTTGGAAAGAAACTGTTCCCAAATCTGGCCGTACGAGTCTTCAAGCTCCTGAGCCTTCTCCCGGAGGGAAGAGGGACGAAAAGTGTGTTGGCTGGGTGGGTCATGTCCTTGATTATCCTGGCAGCACTGCTCCGACAGCGTGCGGTGTAAAGTGAGTCCAAGGACGGAAGATTGGTTTGTGTGATGTCACGATCTTCTGTAGCTTCTTTCGGTCTTGGACAGGACAACTTCCATACCAGGTTGTTACGCACCCTAGAAGAATGCTTTCTACGGTGCATCTATAAAAATTAGTGAGGGTTTTAGGGGACAGGCCAAATTTCTTTAGTTTTCTCAGGAAGTAAAGGTGCTGGTGGGCCTTCTTGGCAGTGAACTCTGCTTGGTTGGATCAAGTCGGGTCATTTGTGATATTGACCCCGAGGAACTTAAAGCTTTTGACCTGTTCCACTTGCGCACCACCGATGTAAATTTATATATTTATATATACCATCTCTAGGAATACTTTCCATCAATTTACCCACCACTGACATCAAACTCACAGGCCAATAATTGCTAGGTTTAAGCTAACACTTAAGCTATGATCAACTCCTCAATCATTTAAGCTATGATCAACTCCTCAAATACAAGCAAATTCAATTACAATGCAAAGTCAATTTCAATTTGATATTTCAAATTGCACAGCAGTAAGACACCCAATGTCAGAGTGCCAAAACTGAAACTCTGATTTCTGGCTACTACCATCAACATAAAAGCAGCATTCCGTAAGTGAGATGTGAAATGTAAACATAAAATTGAAAACACTCAGCAGCTCAAGCAAAAACAGTGGGAGGTCCTATAACAAGAAAAAAAATGACGGCGATTAGAAATTGTTCTCACAGAGGAAGATGGAGGGTATTATCTAAAGTTCAGGAATTTGATATTGTGTCCAGACAACACACACTAATTTCTTCTTTATTTATTCTGCCCGCCACCTTTTTGCTTTTCCTACTGGATATAGTGTGACAATAAGACATGCCAGAACCACATCAGCAATAAATCGCATAGCCACAGTAGATTAATCTGATCCCACCTACCAAATGGCTTCACTCTATCAGAGAACTTCCCTTTGCTCCAAGCACCTTCTGCTGTTAAACAGACCAACATACACTCAGTGTACAGGAATGGAATCCAATGTGCTCTTCTGTTGCTGTAGCCCATCCACTTAAAGATTCAATATGTTCTGCATTCACAGCTGATCTTTTGAACACCACTATTGTAAACCATGTTTATTTGAGTTAGTCACCTTTCTGTTAGCTTGAACCAGTCTGCTATTTCTCCTCTGACCTCACACATAAACAAGGTGTTTTGGCCACAGAACTGTCATTCACTGGATGTTTTTAGTACCATTGTCTGTAAACTCTGGAGAATGTCGTGTGCGAAAACTCCAGGAGATTAGCAGTTTCTGAGATATTCAAGCCATCTCGTCTGGCACCAGCAATCACTAGCTCACATTCCTTCCCCATTCTAATGTCTGACCTGAACAATAACTGAACCTCTTAGCCACATCTGCATGCGTTTATGCAGTGAGTGATTGGCTGATTAGATATTTGTATTAACGAGCAGGTGTACAGGTATACCACTGAGTGTGTATTTTTCTTTCTCAATTCTGATGAAGGGTCCCTTGTAAAACATTCAGGAGAGGGACTCTTCACCTCATCTGTTCCAGGGTACAGAATAATAATTCTGCACTGGTACAGTAGATGGGCCTGTTTCTGTGCTGTGGTGCTCTATGACTCTTAACTGTTTTTCCTTCCACAGATGCTAACTGACCTTCTTTGTTTTTCCAGCATTTACATTTTGTTTTTATTCTGTTTGATCTGTGTTTCTTATGCTACTCAAGTCTGGCTGCTGGGCAGACTCCACCAATTTATTATTAACAACACAGTACCAGACCAAGAAGTTTAATGTGTTGGGTGCATTACAAGTATGGTCTCATCACACGAACATTTAAATAATGAATTATATAAAAATCCAGATATCTGCTATGTGGTGAAAAATGATGACAATGCGGCATTCAAGGGCATACTAGCATCCTTCACTTGCAATAGAATATTCAATCAAATAATTTAGGATAAATGACATGTTGGTTATGATTTATCTGGAAATACTGTTTTCATGTTTCCAAGTGTAATGAAGAACAGCTAGAACATCTATTTATCAATATATCAATTTATAAACAAATCAACTTGGTGATGGCTAATAGATTCCCTTATTTTTATAATAATCTGCTTTCCTCTTGTGTTACAAATGAATTGAAAGATATTCATGTAAAGCTCTACCTGCACAGAATTCAGATTCCCTGCAATCTATAAAAGATCTCACATGGGGTCAGTCATACTAACCTTGCTCTAATCTGGACATAATAATTTAAATATGCAAAAGCAAAACTTAGCATTTATTGTGACCTAATTTTCCAAAAAGGGATCAAATTGATATTGGACTCAGACATAACTGCAGCAGGTTCTTAGTGGTAGTTCAATTCTCATCTGATCATGCAAAATGGATGGAAATGGGTGGAGTTGAGTAACTGATGGGGCACTTTCAACACCACATTTTCACAGCAATGCAAGGAGAAATAAAAAGAAAAAGAATTAGTGTTTGTTCTATAAATTATTGCCGAGCCCATCACTCTGTTGATATGATAACACTATTAAAATGCAACCGCTGAATGTTTTCAGTGACTTTCCACTGCCTTAACATGTCACATGAAAGGGAATATAGCATTGATTTTACCACATAGAGCTGTAAGAATATCAATAATAGAAGCATTTCTTTTCTTAACCTTTAAATGAATATTCTCTTCCTGAACATATTCATTATTTATCTCATCTGTCATGAAATCCCATTAACATAGACTAGTTGGGCCAAATTTGGAATTAAAAATATGAAGACCTCAAAAATAGGGAATGCTTTCAAACAGAGGAATGTATGGCATAATTTAGTAAAGCAATCTGAAATCATGATTCAAGACTGGAGGTATTTTCAGTGGACTCACAAGCCGATTACAAGAAAAGAAAATTATAGTTGATACAAATTTAATCATTCTAAAGAACATAAATGCAACTGCAGACCTCATTCCACCATTTCTTAAACAATTACAGCATCTTCATTTCAACTATTTTCACTGAAGAGCCAAGTGAATATTCTCCTGTGTGAAAGAAAGCTGAGTATCAATTCTAAATTAATTTTTCATTCATTAAGCAGATAATCCTTGATCAGTGTGAAATATAACAGCATAGTACAGACCATTCAGGCCACAACATAGTGCCAGGCATTTAACCTGCTCTAAAATCAATCTGATCCTTCCCTACCACATAGCCCTCCATTTTTCTTTCATTCATGTGCCTATCTACCAGTCTCTTAAATATCCTCAGCGTAACTGACTCTAACACCAGCCTTGGCAGCGCATTCCACCTACCCACTCTGTGTGGAAGAAACCTACCTCCAACAACCACCTATACTTTCCTCCAATCACCTTAAAATTATGCACTTGCATATTAGCTTCTTCCTCCCTGGGAAAAAGTTGCTCGCTGTTCACTCTATCTATGCATCTTATCATCATATACACCTCTATCAAGTCACCTCTCACTCTCTTGCACACCAAACAGGGTGGTACAGTTGCACAGTGGTTAGCACAACGCTTTGCAGTACAGACAACCCAGGCTTAATTCCTGCCACTGACTGTAAGAAGTTTGGACGTTCTCCCTATAACTGTGCAGACATCCCACTCTGCAAAAACTCATTTCAGGGAGGTAGCACCATCAATTTGCGGAGGACTCCCAGAACTTCCGGGAGAAGTGAGATGTGTGCAATAGAGTAGCTCCTTAGCAGCTAGCCAGCTAGTTTAAATAACGTTAGCTATGCTAATGAACAAATGACACCTGTTAATCTCACCTCAACACGTCTTTTACAGTCTTAACCCACCATGGGCAATAGAAAAGTCACTGTTGCAAACAGTGCAGCGAGCAACACTGTCATTAATTTTGACCCCTATTAGGCAGGGTACACTTTAGTGTAGTCTGGAGTGGTCTTTTTTTAGAACACTCTCCCATGGCGCATGTTCTCGTTTTCTCGTTCTCTCTCTCCCTCCCTCTCTCGTGATCTCTCACGCTCTCTCTCTCCCTCCCTCTCTCGTGATCTCTCACGCTCTCTCTCTCGTGGTCTCTCTCTCGCTCGCTCTCAAAAAAATTGATTTCCATGATATTGTATATAATTTGCAGGCATCAGGGAGCCACTATTAATATGCGGGAGACTCCCGGAACTTCCGGGAGAGGTGGGATGTCTGACTGTGAGGGTTCCCCCGAGTGCTCCAGTTTCCTCCCACGGTTTAAAGATGTACTGTTTGGTAGGTTAATTTGTCCTTATAAGACTATTTAATGGTCCTCTAGTACAACAAGAATGGACTCATGACCTCGCAACCAACCTCCCACATTATGGCCTTACACTTTTCCTGTAACACTTTACTCTACTTTCTGTTATTGTTTTCCCTTTTACTACCTCAATGTACAGATATGATGAAGTATGGAGTGCATTCAAAACAAAGTTTTTCACTGTACTTCAGAACATGTGAGAATAATAAACTAATTTACCATCATCTATTTTATCACACGACTTGAATACGATATCTATGGTTTTATTAATCTAAATTTAAAAGCTGCATATGACTCATTCACTATCGCTGCAGTTACAAAATAACTATAACTCAGGAGATTTTTCAGTCCATTGAGTCCATGCCAACTCTCTGCAAAACAATTTATTCAGCCTGATTTATCATCAGTCCTGTAAGTTATATTATTTCAAGATTCTCTCTAGTTCTCTTTGGAAGACTGATTCTGTTTCTAATCTTCACAAAGCCACATGACTTCCATGATTTTATGGTGGAGAATTCCAAAGGTGCACCATCACTCAAGTGGAGGAATTTTTCCTCATCTCAGTCCTAAATGTCTTACTCCCAAATCTTAAACAACAGGAATTCTGCAGATGCTGGAAATTCAAGCAGGGTCCTGACGAAGGGTCTCGGCCTGAAACGTCGACTGCACCTCTTCCTAGAGATGCTGCCTGGCCTGCTGCATTCACCAGCAACTTTTATGTGTGTTACTCCCAAATCTTGATCACTCTAGATCTTCTCAGCCAGCAAAGACATCCTCCCCGGATTTAGTCTGTTGGAAGTCTGTACTTTCTAAATGAGATCTCTTTATTCTCTTAAACTCCAGCAAATGCATGCTGAATTGGTATTAGTTTAGTATTATCACATGAACCAAGACACAGTGAAAAGCTTGTCTTGCATACCATTAATCCAGATCGAATCACTACACAGTGCTTTGAGCTAGAATAAGGTTAAACAATAATAATGCAGAATGAAGAGTAAAAACTTACAAAACGGTGCAGTACAGGAGGTAAATGACAAAAGTGCAAGATCACAACGAGGTAGATTGTGAGGTCAAGAGTCCACCATATTGTACAAGAATTCCATGTAAGAGTCTGATAACAGTGGCCTCTCCTTGAGCCTGGCGGTACATGCTTTCAGGCTTTTGTATCTTCTTGCTGATAGGAGAGGAGAGAATGTCCGGAGTGGGTGAGGTCTTCGATTCCGCTGGCTGCTTTACTGAGGCAGTGAGAAGTACAGTTGGACCAGGACAGTCTATTGGCACTGGAAGCTCTCAACCTTAACGCCAGAAACATCTGCATTGCCTCCTACCTGACCAGTTCTTTTGTTTCATTGACCTTGTGGGAAACGTCATTGTCATGACACCATGTCAATAAGCTCTGTATCTCCTTCCTATTCTCCAACTAATCCTTATTTGAGATATGGTTCATTGTGGTGATACCATCTGGAAAACTGTAGATGGCGTGAGAGCAGAATCTGGCCATACAGTCATGAGTGTAGAGTAGGGGGCTGAGGATGCAACCTTGTGGAGCACCAGTGTTTAGAGTATCCATGGCAGATGTGCCTATCCTTACTAATTGCAGTCTTTTGGTCAAGAAGTCAAGAATCCAGTTGCAGAAGCAGGAACTAATTCCCAGGGCCATGAGGTTGGTGATGAATTTGCCTGGAATTACAGTATTGAATGCAGAGCTGTAGTCAATAAACAACAGTCTGACGTTGGTGTCTTTACGCCCAGATGCTTCAGAGATGAGTGTAAGACCTGGGGGATGGCATCCACATAGATCTGTTTTGGTACTAGGTGAATTACTGTGGGTCAAGACTGTCTGGAAGGCTGAGTTGATGCATGTTATAACCAGCCTGTCAAAGCACTTCATGATGGGAGATGTCAGAGGCACTGGGTGGCAGTCGTTAAGGCATGCTACCTCGTTTCCCTTGGGTACCGGGTTGATAGAGGTCTTCTTAAAACAGGAGGGAACCACAGCCAGAAACAGAGAGAATGTTTCTAATTTTAGTGAACATCAAAAGAGGCCATCAATAAATGACAGTCACCAAGAAATTCAGTAAGGAATTCAAAGAAATGTCTTTACCTGAAGAGTGGTGAGAATGTAGAACTTACTACCAAATGGAATTGTAGAAGTAAAGTTATTGTTGTTGTAAATCGTATGGGTGTATTTAAGAGGAGAATGGACAAGCATGTGAGGGAGAGTGAACAGAGGAATAGATGCAAGGAAGGAATGAGAGAAGGTTTGAGTGGCACATAAAAACAGCAGGAAAAAGATTGGCCGACCAGTTGCTTCTGTACCATATCCTATAGATGCTGTTAGCCACCAGCTTTGTCAGTATAATTGATAACATTTTATACAAAACAGCTTTATTCTTGGTCCGCACATAACTTCCTACAAATCACAGTCAACAGAAAGTGACTTGTGTTCAATCAATATCCCTTTTTCATTATTTCCCACAATAGTGTGAATTGAATTTCAATGATATAAAGCCAGCATTTAACTCGTGCTGTCACTCAGTTCTATCAATGCAGGTTCAGGTGCACATCCCACAAATACAAACTGGTATAAATGCTGAACCAACTTCATGACTTCATTAATCCAAGTTTCCATTTAAGGCTTTTTCTAAATGGAGAATATTTGGAATTGAGGCAGAGATCAGAGTACTTTGCAAAGTCTAACAGACTGGAAATTGTGCTGGGATACTGCTATTCACAAGTCAGCTCTAGCTATACATTCCCATCACAAAACATTGTGTTACAAATACTAATTTGAAAATGTACCCTGCCTTTGAATTTGGGGCAAAGTCCTGCCTTTCCCTGACAGTACATTCAGTGGTCACTTTGTGAGGTGCAAATGTACATCTGCTTGTTAATACAAATATCTAATCAGCCAATCATGTGGCAGTAATTCAATGCATAAAAGCATACAGACATGGTCAAGAAGTTCAGTCGTCATTCAGACCAAACATCAGAATGGGAAGAAACGTGAACTAAATGACTTTGAACGTAGGATGATTTTTGGTGCCAGACGAGGTGGTTTGAGCATCTCAGAAACTGCTGATCTCCTGAGATTTCCATGCACAACAGTCTTCTAGAGTTTACAGAGGAAGGTATGATAAACAAAACATCAATGAGCAGCAGTTCCGTGGTCAAAAACACATTGTTAATGAGAGAGGTCAGAAGAGAATGGCCACTGCTTCAAGCTGACAGGAAGGTACCATAACTCAAATAGTCATGTGTTACAACAGTAGTGTGCAGAAGACCATGTGTGAAATGGATAGGCTACAGTGGCTGAAGATCACAAACAGACATTCAATATCTCTGTACTTTTGGGTAGAAATAGCAAGAAAGTTGTCTTTTTTTAAGTTAGCAGATCACATCCCTGCTATCTAATAAGGGTAAGAAAGCACTGATTATACGGTTTCTCATCTTCAGACTGACAATGGATGGAACATAGCTCTGGCGCTGTACTATTCCATGTTCTATGTAACAGATGTTACATTCATTGATTTTCATGCTGTTCAGATTGGGCAGCCGGGAAATTACATGTTGTGTAAAATACATATCAAACTAGCTTTCCACAGTTAAGGATGAAAAATTGACTGATTGTGCAACTGGGTAAACAGTTGTCAAATTTATGCAGAATTTTAGGAAGAAACAGACATGAGACTAATAGTATTCTATTATCTTAATAATAAAGCAAATGACTAAGTTGTAGAGCCGCAACAACAGAATGTAAACTTAGTGAAATTCTGCGAATGCTAAACTTCCTAATGCTAATGCTTTAGTTACCTAGGCAACACCTCGTGCTGAATAATGTTGCATTCAGTGAGTCAGGGTCATGACCAGAATTCAGGTGAAGAGGTGGTGGTTTTAAATTGACTAGGATGGAGAGGTACACACAAGATGAAAACAGAAAAGGAAGAATGAGTTGATTTTTAAATAAAAGGGGGCACATTGGAGGTGAGGAAAGTAAGGAAAGTGATAGATGAAGGTTATGAGAAGGGAAGTTTTTAAGAAATGAAGACAAGGATGAGAAGATTATTACTTCAGATGCAAATAATGAAGCTATCTTCTGAGGAATAGGATCTGTTAACTATTTTACTGCATTTTTTGGTTGGTTTGTGCTCCAGTCATAATTAATAGCATTACATTGTTGAGGAATGTTTGCATAGCAGGGGGATTAAGGGTTATGGGGAAAAGGCAGGTAGGTAGAGATGAGTCCATGGCCAGATCAGCCATGATCTTATTGAATGCAGAGCAGGCTCAGGGGGCCAGATGGCCTACTCCTGCTCCTATTTCTTATGTTCTTTTGTCTTAGGTTCTTATGCTTACGTCTTCAATTATCTGAATTCTACTTACACTCCGAAGTTCTACCCTAGAAACATTTTCCATCATATGATTGAGCACACATAGGAAATCTTTTAGGTAAGTTGCTAAGAACGTACCAAAATGCAATAATGACAGAACATCCTTGTAAAGATTAAGGAACTCAAAATGACATGTGTATTGCAAAAGTGTCAGGAAGAATTAACTGAAAATATGAGGACTCTTTGAAGATGTTTTAAAATATAAAAAGGAAGTCTGTCAGCCATTAGCAACCCTTACCACAAAAGATCTGTCAAGTGGAAAATCTTAATGAATATATGAAGAATTTTGAAGTGAAGGATTTTTTAGTGGATTCTGCTTCATATGTTAAAAAACCTAATCTTGAAATGAAAGAAAATTTAACTGCCAAAAATCTATTTTAAGTAGGTTTTGATAGCACTTCCAAGCTTGTTTTATATTTTACAATATATTCAGAACCCTTGTACATTAATGAAATAAAGCAAAAAGTAATATCCTATAGGATGGGTGATCTTGGACTCTAAAGTTACAATATTGAAAATCAGTTTGTAGCATAGACAGCTTCACTTAGTTCACTAAATCACATCTAAAAAAAAGAAAAAAGTTTCATAATCTCTAGGTGATGATTATTGTAAATTTGAAAACATCCGTCATCAACTTCACTCAAACTGTTTCAATCAGCACAATAACTTGCCTATAACAATCTTTTGCAATTAACACCATAAGTTAATATTCATATACTCAACACATGATCACACCTGTCAACAGCTCTTATACTTGTTACATACACCTGTTAGGGTGCATTCTCCAGATACCTTTTTAGGTAACCGTAGCCTTCAGCCAGGAGCAGATGTCATCAGGTGGTTCCCAACCTTCACAAAGTGTTTCGATCCTTAACCATGACACTCTCCAGTTGGTGGGCCGGCAGTGGTGGCCAAATCACTGCCCATCTGCTCCTGGCTTCCAGCTTCCCTCCTCTCGCCTACTCCAAATCCAACAACAGGCTCGTTCTGCCTCTTCCCCATCCTACGAGCTGCTTGTTTTTTTTCTCCTTTTGTCCCGGCCCAGAGCTGACAACAACCGCCATGCTGATTTGGCTGGGAAACCTCTGCAGCTGATCTCCACAGGGAACAACCATTTCTGTCATCCTTTGTCTTTACACTCCTGCACTAAGGGCTGGTACTTCAAGGCCTTTCTCTTGTGGGCCTCTTCCCATTCCTCCTCCCACCGCACAGTCAGCTCAACCAAAATTATTTTCCTGTCTTCAGTTGACCACAGTACAATGTCCAGGTGTAGGGTTGTGTGCACCACATCCGAGAACTGCAGCCTCCTTCCTACATCGACCCTCATCTCCCAGGACCTGGCCATTAGCAGCAGAATGGGCTTTGGTTGTTTGGTTACGAAAGACCTGGCTCCCTCTTTGATGAAGGTGATGGCTTCCCTCAAATCTGTGCCAGCAGTCCTCTTCTTGCATCTCTCCCACTCTAGTGTGTCAGCAAGAGCCAGAAGCACCTTATCATGGCGCCACCTATACCATCCTTGAGTTAGAGCTGTTTTGCATCTGGACAGTATGTGAGCCAGTGTCCCCTTTTGACCACAGAGATTACAGTTCGGGTCCTCTCTCATCTCCCATGTGTACAGATATAATGGCGAAGGAAGGGTGTCATACACGGAAGGAAATACGGAAGGGCTCCAGTCTCCATAACTCTACCCATGGGATCTTGCGCTTGGGCAGATCCCATTTTGTCCAGGCACCCTGAGACCCTTGTTCCACTGCCTTTGAAATCCGCTTCTCTTCCTCACGGATTCATACTTCTGCCTGTACCATGTCTCGCCTGTCCCTTATGCTTGCATTTCCCCACTGCTGAAAGTGAACTGAGCTGAGGCCTTGCTGCCCGACGCAGGCATTGCCGATGATATCTCGCATCTTCAGGGAATACACTGGCTGCTCCACAGCTGCGTTGGCTGCCCACTTGCGCCCAGATCTGGTTGTAATGCCTGCTTGCTTTACCAAGATGTCATTGGAATCTCTTAAGCTTCATAAGGCTCTGCATTTTGCCACCTTGAATTCCTCCACAACAGATGACAGGGGAAGTTGCAGTTGCCCAGAATGAATATAGAGGTCCACTGAAGAGAAGCTTGGGAGAACTCCCAACCATCTCCGCAGGTGCTTGTTGGTTTTCCTCTCGATGCCCTCTAGGACAGTCATGGGGAACTCATAAAGTGTGAAGAGCCACAGAAGCCTGGGCAGAAGGCCGTATTGGTACAGCCAGATCTTGAATTTACCGGGAAGTCCAGATTTGTCGATCTTCTTCAGCCACTCGTCTGTCTGCTTCACAGCATTGGTCACATTGGCCCTATCTGTCAGTGACACATTAAACCACCTCCCCAAGCATTTTATCGGGTTACCTTCGATGGCAGGGATGACCTCACCCTGAACTTTGAGGCTAAACTTGCCCTTTCTGATCACCATACACCTGGACTTCTCGGCCTTGAAGGACATCCTTGCCCAAGTGGCTACATTGTTCAGGGTTTCCAATACCTATCTTGCTTGGACATGTGACACAGTCGTTATAGTGATGTCATCCATGAACCCTCGTAGAGCCGGCTGAACAATACCCGACTCCAGCGTCGGACCGCGGGTTACATCTTCTGCTGCTGATAATAGCAGGTTCATTCCCATTATAGGGTGGGGGAGATGATGCACCCTGTTGGAATCCCCTTCTGGAGGTCCTGCCACCTAGTTGTGAAATAGGCTGATGTAAATCTGAGTTTGAATCCTCCTAGGTAGCTGGTGATCATGTCTCGAATAGCCTCTGGGATGTAGTAGTGGTCAAGTCCTTCCATGTTGAGGTCATGTGGAATAGACCTGTAGACATTCGCGAGGTCTAACCAGACAACTGTTAGGTTGCCTTTTTTCTGTTTGGCTTCACGGATCAAATGGCTAATCATTGAGGTGTGTTCCAGACACCCTGAAAAGCCTGGAATACCGCCTTTCTGAATGGATGTGTTGATATAGCGGTTCTGCGTCATGTAAGAAGTTAGTCTTCTTGCGAGCACAGAAAAGAAAATCTTACATTCCACATCTAGGAGAGAAATTGTCCTAAACAGGGCAACTGTGGAAGAATCCTCCTCCTTTGGAATAAAGCATCCCTCTGCCAATTTCCAACTTGATGGAATAGTACCTTTGGCCCAGATCCTTCTCATTACCTTCCACAGCCTCCGAAGTAGTTTTGGGCATTTCTTATACACCTTATAGGGTCCTGGGGCAGCTGATGCTTTAGCTCTCCAGATGATGTCTTGGATTTCCTGCCATGTAGGGTCCTTCACATTCAGCTCAATTGATGGATTTTCCGGTCTGTGCACAGCCCGATTGGTTCCTAGTCCCTGACCCCTCCGTGGGTCGCTGTGTGCCTCCCGCAGGAGCTCCCCTGACCCCTCCGTGGGTCGCTGTGTGCCTCCCGCAGGAACTCCCCTGACCCCCCCGTGGGTCGCTGTGTGCCTCCCGCAGGAACTCCCCTGACCCCTCCGTGGGTCGCTGTGTGCCTCCCGCAGGAACTCCCCTGACCCCTCCGTGGGTCGCTGTGTGCCTCCCGCAGGAACTCCTCTACCTCTGGCTTCGAGCTGGATAGTATACCAGATTTTTGTTGGCTGAGAAGAGTCCTGGTGAAGCTAAACGGATTTCCCACAAACTGTGCTCACTTTTTCTCTTTCTTCCTTCTTTGCTGTCGTAGATGTTCTGCCCTCCGGAGTTTGCACAGCTTTTCCCGCAATATGCTGGTTAAGTCCATGATACCTTCTTTTTCGGCCGGTGAGCTGGTTTTAAACCTCTTATTGAGCGTCTTTAATTTGCCTCTCAAGTGACGAACCTCCATTTCCCTCTTATTTGGTTGCCGCGGTAACTCGGGCTGGCTCCTCCACTCCATTGGACCAAATCGTTCCTTAGCTAGATTGTATGCTATGGCTGTGAGTCGATCTTTCTGTGTACTAGAACTGCTAAGGCAACTTCCAGGATGCCGTCTAGATCATCATCGAACTGCATCCAGGCGACGCTGTCTGATGATCTAGGTCATTTGATCCCGTCTTTCGTTGACGAATGGATTGGGGTAGCCCCAACTTATACACTTCCAACTTTTAAACCACAGCAGCCTGATAAAAAAAAGATACATTGTAACATCCTTACCGGCAGTCTCCCCTCTCTTTCTTTGCCAGGTTGTGAATAAGATGTTTCTGACCTGGGCCGACATTTACGTGCTGGGCGGCACCTAATTAATTAGCTTGCTTACTTTGGCTTTTTTCTTAAAAAAGTGCTGGGTGCGTTCTGGATACCACTGTACCCCTGCATGCTTCGCGGATCGGTATCGGTCCGCAGCCCGGAGGGTGGGGACCACTGCCTTACAGAACAGTGATGTAACTCCTTGTTTCCAAAATACTGTCAAAGGGCTCATCATTCACAATCTATACCTAGTATTATTAAGCCCCCCAAAATATTTGCACTTATCAGGATTGAATTCTATCTGCCAATGCTCTGCCCAGCTTACTTGGTGATCAATATTATTCAGTGGTCTAGACTTCCCTCCTTACTATTAACGTTATCACCAACGCTTATGTCATCTGCAAACTTAATATTCATATTGTAATGCCCTGATTAAGAACATGTATTATTTTATTTTTACTGGTATGCTGTGAGGGATTTCAGACATCCCACCTCTCCTGGAAGTTCCGGGAGTCTCCCGCATATCGATAGTGGCTCCCTGATGCCCGGAAATTATATACAATATCACGGAAATTGATATTTTGAGAAAGAAAGGGAGAGGGAGAGCGAGCATCCTGATTGGTCTCTCTTCGTGCTAAGAGTGGTTCCCAACCACCGGGCCGCGAGGAAACGATATGATTTGGTGATATGAAACGATATGAGTCAGCTGCACCTTTCCTCATTCTCTGTCACGCCCACTGTTGAATGAGCGCTCGCGGGGTCATTACCCACATGTCATCCATGTCAGCGCGGAAAGATCAACTCCTCAAGCTTGCAAATGATGGCAGGCTGAAAAGTATGTTTGACATAACATCTCTGCCGGCATTCTGGATCAAGGTCAAGGCTGAATATCCTGAGGTAGCCACGGAAGCACTGAAAACGTTGCTTCCATTTCCAACATCGTATCGCTGCGAAGCAGAGTTTTCTGCAATGAATGCAACGAAAACTAAATTGCGGAATAGACTGGACATAAGGAACCCCCTTCGAGTATCGCTGTCTCCCATCACCCCTCGATAGGACCGTCTTGTTGCAAGAAAACAAGCTCAGGGCTCCCACTGACTCAGCGATATTGGTGTGTTGCAATGATTTTATATGTTCATCCGGGAAAATATGCGGTGTGTTTAATATCCAAACGTTACTTAACATGTTATGATGCTATTGACATCACTATATTCATGCGAGGAAAATATGCACTGTGTGCTTAATATTAAATTCGCTAGATAAACCCTCTTAGAAAAAAAATTGAGTGTATTAGCCACTTATAAGTGTCTAATAGATGACTTATCACCTATATTCCGGTCGTGATTAACAACTACCACCCCCCCCCCCCCCCACCGCCCCGGTCAGCCGGTCCATAAGAATACTGTCAATATTAAATCGGTACACGGTGCAAAAAAGGTTGGGGACCCCTGTCCTACGTGTTGAGGCCAAACTTCCTGTAGACTTGCTTAAAGTTGTAATAAAAATAAACATGATAATATAAGCACATATTTTAATGTCACATTTTCTGCATATACCCAACTTGGTTTACAGATTAGACAAAATCACTAAACAAAGTATTACATACACACTTGGAGGTTGACCGGGGGGGGGGTGGATATGGGGTTGCAGGGGGCGGGGATGCTACCTCCCTGAAATGAGTTTTTGCAGGGTGGGATGTCTGGGATTTTTATTTTAGCAGTGTGTCCTGTTAGTTAAGCTTCATAGACCAGTGTTTTGGCTTTGGCTAAAGATAAGGAGCTATTTGTCCAAAAGAGTGTTGTGTTAGCCAGTCAGGTTTGTTTTGGGAGTGTTGTTATATTCTTCTCAGTGGGATACTAATTGAGAGAGATGGCAGGATCAGATTTCTGGAGGACGGTATTCTGGTTTGGGGTCCTTTGTGAGGAAGTATGGAGAAGAACACAAGGGAAGATGCTGGGAGGATCCCACCTGTATGGGAGACCCCATCGCAGGGAGTACTTTGTGCAGATGAATGGTTTCAAGGAGGAAGTGCCAATACTTCTGAGTTAGCCTGTTTGTTCGTGATGTTGTCTGAGGGAAGTTTAACATGTTTGGAGTTCAGTGCTGTGAGTAAAGCAATACACCCAACTACTACAGAAACAAGCTCCAACATTTATCTGCTCATTTAAACTGGTTTAACTGTAAGGGACCCTTTGTCTTTTCTTTTTCCGTTAACTGTTAGTTAAAATTGAAATATTGGAAAATATACTTCCACTATAATTGTGTGCCAGTGTATGATCTGTTATTCCTGGCAAATGATAACTTTGCATGGGGCAGTATTTACCCAGCATTCATGACAATTTTCATTCTTTCCTCAGAGCATTCCAATATTCCTGTTTGGTTGAACTCGAATAATACCAACCCTAGGGGTGTGCTAATTTTTGAAGGTGGCTGTTAGCAGAGTTAGCAAATGAGCCAAGTTTGTTACGAGCCATGGTGCGAAGGCTTCCAATCATGAAAGAAAGCCTCAAACATTACCAGCTGCCGTTTATTACTGAGCCCATTTTAGACCATAAGACCATAAGGAAAAGGAGCACAATTAGGTCATTTGGCCTATCGAGCAGGCTGGCTATTTCATCATGGCTGATCCAATTTTCCTCTCAGCCTCAATGTCTAGCCTTCTCCCTGTATCCCTTTATGCCCTGACCAATCAAGAATCTATCAACCTCTGCCTTAAATATTCATAGAGCCTTGGCCTCCACAGTTGCCCGTGGCAAAGAATTCCACAGATTCACCACTCTCTGGCTAAACAAATTCCTCCTTACCTCCGTTCAAAAAAGGACACCTCTCTATACAGAGGCTGTATCCTCTCATCATAGGGAATATCCTCTCTACATCCACTCTATCAAGGCCTTTCACCATTCAATAGGTTTCAATTAGGTCACCCCTCATTCTTCTGAATTCCAGTGAAAACAGGTCCAGTGTCAACAAACGCTCTTCATATGACAAGCCATTTAATCCTGGAACCATTTTTGTGAATCTCCTTTGAACCCTCTCCACTTTCAGCCCAAAACTGCTCACAATACTCCAAAGTGAGGCCTCACTTTATAAAGTCTCAACATTACATTCTTGCTTTAATATTCTAGTCCTCTTGAAATGAAATATAGAAAACCTACATTACAATATAGACCCTTCAGCCCACAATGCTGTGCCAAACATGTACTTACTTTAGAAATTACCTAGGGTTACCCATAGCCCATTATTTTTCTAAGCTCCACGTACCTATCCAGGAGTCTCTGAAAAGACCCTATCATATCCACCTCCACCACTGTCGCCGGCAGCCCATTCCACCCACTCACCACTCTCTGCGTAAAAAAACTTACCCCTGACATCTCCTCTGTACATATGTCCAAGCACCTTAAAGCTGTGCCCTCTCGTGTTAGCCATTTCAGCCCTGGGAAAAAGTCTCTGACTATCCACATGATCAATGCCTCTCATCATCTTACACACCTCTATCAGGTCACCTCTCATCCTCCGTCGCTCCAAGAAGAAAAGGCCAAGTTCACTCAACCTATTCTCATAGGGCATGCCCCCCAATCCAGGCAACATCCTTGTAAATCTCCTCTGCACCCTTTCTATAGTTTCCAGATCCATCCTGTAGTGAGGTGACCAGAACCGAGCACAGTACTCCGAATGGGGTCTGACCAGGGTCCTATATAGCTGTAACATTACCTCTCAGCTCTTGAGCTCAATCCCACGGTTGATGAAGGCCAATGCACCGTATGCCTTCTTAACAACAGAGTCAACCTGCGCAGCAGCTTTGAGTGTCCTATGGGCTCGGATCCTAAGATCCCTCTGAACCTCCACACTGCCAAGAGTCTTACCACTAATACTATATTCTGCCATTATATTAATACTATATTCTGCCCACCATTGAGAACATCTACCATAAACACTGCCTGGGCAGGGCGAAGAGCATTATCTCACCCTAACCATGGACTTTTTACTCTCCTCCCATCTGGTAGGTGCTACAGGAGCCTCCGCTCCCGCACCAGCAGGCACAGGAAGAGCTTCTTCCCTGAGGCTGTGACACTGCTGAACCGCTCATCACAGCACTAAGCAGTATTGCATCCATATTGTACTATCTCAGTACTTTTATATTTGTGTGCTGTAGCACTTTTTTTATTCGCAGTTATTTTGTAAATAACACTATTCTTTGCATTTCCAGTCAGATGCTAAACGCACTTCATTGGCTTCATATCTGTACTTGGCACAATGACAATAAAGTTGAATCTAATCTAATCTAATTATATTTGATCTACCAAAATGAACCACCTCACACTTATCTAGGTTGAACTCCATCTGCAACTTCTCAGCCCAGTTTTGCATCCTATCAATGTCCTGTTGTAACCTCTGACAGCCCTCCACACTATCCACAACACCCCCACCTTTGTGTCATCAACAAAATTACTAACCCATCCCTCCACTTCCTCACCCAGGTCATTTATAAAAATCACAGAGAAGGGATCCGAAAACAGATCCCTGAGGCATACCACTGGTCACCGGCCTCCATGCAGAAAATGACCTGTCTACAACCACTCTTTGCCTTCTGTGGGCAAGCCAGTTCTGTATCCACAAAGTAATGTCCCCTTGGATCCCATGCCTCCTTACTTTCTCAATAAGCCTTGCATGGGGTACCTTATCAAATGCCTTGCTGAAATCCATATACACTACATCTACTGCTCTTCCTTCATCAATGTGTTTAGTCACATCCTCAAAAAATTCAATCAGGCTCATAAGGCATGACCTGCCTTTGACAAAGCCATGCTGACTATTCCTAATCATATTATGCCTCTCCAAATGTTCATAAATCCTGCCTCTCAGGATCTTCTCCATCAACTTACCAACCACTGAAGTAAGGCTCACTGGTCTATAATTTACTGGGCTATCTCTGCTCCCTTTCTTGAATAAGGGAATAACATCTGCAACCCTCCAATCTTCCAGAACCTCTCCCATCCGCATTGATGATGCAAAGATCATTGCCAAAGGATCAGCAATCTCCTCCCTCACCTCTGACATTAGGCTGGGGTATATCTCGTCCGGTCCCGGTGACTTATCCAAACTGATGCTTTCCAAAAGCTCCAGCACATCCTCTTTCTTAATGCCTATATGCTGAAGCATTTCAGTCCGCTGTAAGTTATCCCTACAATCGCCAAGGTCCAAGGTCCTTTTCCATAGTGAATACTGAAGCAAAATATTCATTTAATTCCTCCGCTATTTCCTCCAGTTCCATACACACTTTTCCACTGTCACACTTGATTGGTCCTATTCTCTCACGTCTTATCCTCTTGCTCTTCACATACTTGAAGAATGCCTTGGGGTTTTCTTTAATCCTGCTCGCAAAGGCCTTTGCATGAACCCTTCAGGCTCTCCTAATTTCATTCTTAAGCTCCTTCCTGCAAGCCTTATAATTTTCTAGATCTCTATCATTACCTAGTTTTTTGAACCTTTCGTAAGCTTTTCTTTTCTTCTTGACTAGATTTTCAACAGCCTTTGTACACCATGGTTCCTGTACACTACCCTCCTTTCCCTGTCTCATTGGAATGTACCAATGCAGAATGTCACACAAATATCCCTTCAACATTTGCCACATTTCCACTGTACATTTTCCTGAGAAAAGCTGCTCCCAATTTATGCTTCCAAGTTCCTGCCTGATAGCTTCATATTTCCTCTTACTCCAATTAAACACTTTCCTAACTTGTCTGTTCCTATCGCATTCCAATGCTATGGTAAAGGAAATAGAATTATGGTTACTATCTACCTAACAAACTCCACCCCATCTAAACGCCTTGCTCTAGGGAGATGTCAATCAATATTTGGGAAATTAAAATCTCCCACCATGACAACCCTGTTATTATTACACCTTTTCCAGAATCTGTCTCCCTATCTGCTCCTTGATGTCACTGTTACTGCCGGGTGGTCTATAAAAAACACCCAGTAGAGTTATTGACCCCTTCCTGTTTCTAACTTCCACCCAGAGACTCAGTAGCCAATCCCTCCATGACTTCCTCCTTTTCTGTAGCCATGACACTATCCCTGATCAGTAGTGCCACGCCCCCACCTCTTTTGCCTCTCTCCCTGTCCTTTCTGAAACATCTGGAGCCGAGCACCTGAAGTAACCATTCCTGCCCCTGAGCCATCCAAGTCTCTGTAATGACCACAACATCATAGCTCCAAGTACTGATCCACACTCTAAACTCATCTGCTTTGTTCATGATGCTTCTTGCAATAAAATAGATGCATCTCAAACCATCAGTCTGAACGCATCCCTTCTCTATCACCTGCCTATCCCCCCTCTCACACTGCCTACAAACTTTCTCTATTTGTGAGCCAACCGCCCCTTCCCCAGTCTCTTCAGCATGGTTCCCACCCCCGGAGCAATTCTATTTAAGCTCTCCCCAATAGCCTTAGCAAACCTCCCCACCAGGATATTGGTCCCACTCAGATTCAAGTGTAACCCGTCCTTTTTGTACAGATCATGCCTGCCCCAAAAGAGGTCCCAGTGATCCAGAAATGTTGCAGCTATATTGGACCCTGGTCAGACCCCACTTGGAGTACTGTGCTCAGTTCTGGTCACCTCACTACAGGAAGGACGTGGAAACTATAGAAATGGTGCAGAGGAGATTTACAAGGATGCTGCCTGGATTGGGGAGCATGCCTTACGAGAATAGGTTAAGTGAACTTGGCCTTTTCTCCTTGGAGCGACGGAGGATGAGAGGTGACCTGATAGAGGTGTATATGATGATGAGAGGCATTGATCATGTGGATAGTCAGAGGCTTTTTCCCAGGGCTGACATGGCTAGCATTCGAAGGCACAGTTTTAAGGTGCTTGGAAGTAGGTACAGAGGAGATGTTGGGGTAAGTTGTTGCTGTTGTATTTTTTTTTAAATGCAGAGAGTGGTGAGTGTGTGGAATGGGCTGACAGCAACGGTGGCGGAGGATGATACAATAGGGTCTTTAAAGAGACCCCTGGACAGGTATATGGAGCTCAGAAAAAGAGGGCTATGGGTAACCCTAGGTAATTTCTCAGGTAAGGACATGTTCGGCACAGCTTTGTGGGCCAAAGGACCTGTATAGTGCTGTAGGTTTTCTATATTTCTAAGTTAAATCTGAATCCCTGCCCCCGCTCCAATCCCTCAGCCACGCATTTATCCACCACCTCACTCTATTCCTATACTCACTGTTGCGTGGCACAGGTAGTAATCCCGAGATTACTACTTTTGAGGTCCTGCTTCTCAACTTCTTTCCTAACATCCTGTAGTCTGTTTTCAGGACCTCCTCCCTTTTCCTACCTATGTCGTTGGTACCAATATGTACTACGACCTCTGGCTGTTCTCCTTCCCACTTCAAGATATCGTGGACGCAATCAGAAACATACCTGACCCTGGCACCTGGGAGGCAAACTACCATCCGTGTTTCTTTCCTGCGTCCACAGAATCACCTGCCTGACCCCTAACTATAGAGTCCCCTATCACTGCTGCCATCCTCTTCCTTTCCCTACCCTTCTAAGCCACAGGGCCAGACTCTGTGCCAGAGGCGCAGCCACTGTTGCTTCCCCCAGGTAGGCCGTCTCTCCCAACAGTATTCAAACAGGAATATTGCTAAGGGAGACAGCCACAGGGGTACTCTCTAGTATCTGACTCTTGCCTTTCCCTCTCCTGACTGTTATGAACTTATCAGTCTCCCAAGGCCCCGGTGTGACTACTTGCCTATAGCTCCTCTCTATCACCTCCTCACTTTCCCTGACCAGACAAAAGTCATCGAGCTGCATCTCCAGTTCCCTAACGTGATCCCTAAAGAGTTGCATCTCCACGCACCTGGGGCAGATGTGCCCATCCAGGAGGCTGGGAGTCTCCTGACATCCCACATCTGACATCCAGTACAAAATACCGGCCTTACAGACATGCTCCCTATTCCTCACAAGTAGCTTACCTCGCCGAAGCCCTGTTGAGCCAAAGCCCTCCTACTCTGACTCCCTCTACTCTGTCACCTGTTCCTCCAAAGCCCATGCTAAAATTGTATTTGCCTTTCTCACCACAGACTCAACCTGCAAATTAACCTTTAGGGAATCCTGCACATGACTCCCAAGTCCCTTTGTGCCTCAGTTTTTTTGTATTTTCTCACCATTTAGAAAATAGTGAACTCTTTCATTTTTTCCTCCAAAATGTAGGACCATACACTTCCTGACACCACCTGCCACTTCTTTGCCCATTCTCCTAATCCTTCTGTAGCCTCCTTACTTCCTCAAAACTACATGCACCTCCACCTATTTTCATATTGTCTGCAAACTTTGTAACAAAGCCATCAATTCTATCATCCAAATCATTGGCATATAATGTAAAAAGAATTGGTCCCAACACAGATACCTGTGAAACACCACTAGTCACGGGCAGACAACCAGAAAAGGCTCCCTTTATTCCCACTGTTTGTCTCCTACCAATCAGCCACTGCTTTATCCAAGCTAGAATCTTTCCTGTAATACCATGGGCTCATAGCTTGTGTAGCACCTTGTCAAAGGCCCTCTGAAAATCCAAGTACATAACATCAGTCGGTTCTCCTTTGTCTATCCTGCTTGTTACTTTTTCCAAAGAATTCCAACAGGTTTGTCAGGTAAGATTTTCCCTTGAGGAAGCCATGCTGATGGCCTATTTTATCATGCGCCTCCAAGTACCCTGAGACCTCATCCTTAATAATCGGCTCCAACACCTTCTCAACCACTGAGGTCAGACTAACCGGCCTATAGTTTCCTTTCTTCTGCCTCTTTTCCTTCTTGAACAGTGGAGCAACATTTGCAATTTTCCAGTCTTCTCGAACCATTCCAGAATCTAGTAATTCTTGAAAGACCATTACTAATGCCTTCACCATCTCTTCAGCCACCTCTTTCAGAACCCTGGGGTGCACACCATCTGGTTCAGGTGATTTATCTACCTTCAGACATGTATGTTTCCCAGAAACCTTCTCTCTAGTTATGGTAACTTCATACACTTCATGACCCTGACACCTGGAACTTCCACCACACTGCTCATGTCTTCCACAGACTGACGTAAAATACTTATTCAGTTCATCCGCCATTTCATTATCCCCTATTACTACCTCTCCAGCATTGTTTTCCAGTGGTCTAATATCCACTCTCACCTCTCTTTTACCCTTCACGTATCTGAAGAAACATTTGGTATCCTCTTTAATATTATGATTAGCTTACTTTCATATTCCATCTTTACCTGCTTAATCACTTTTTTAGTAGCCTTCTGTTGGTTTTTTAAAAGCTTCCTGATCCTCTAACTTCCCACTAATTTTTGCTTTATTATATGCTCTCTCTTTGGCTTTTATGTTGGCTTTGGCTTCTCTTACTAACCACAGTGGTGTCATCTTTCCTTTAGAATACTTCTTCTTCAGGACGTATGTATCCTGTGCCTTCTGAATTCCTTCCAGAAATTTCAGACAGTGCTGCTCTGCCATAATCTCCGCCAGACTTCTTTTTCAATCATTTCTGGCCAACTCTTCCCTCATGCCTTTATAATTCCCTGTACTCCACTGTAATACTGATACATCTGATTTTAGCTTCTCTTTCTCAAATCTCAGTGTGAATTTGATCATATTATGATTGCTCTCCCCTAAGGGGTCTTTTACTTTAAGCTCTAATCAATTCTGGTTCATTGCACAACACCCAATCCAGTGCAGCTGATCCCCTAGAGGGCTCAATCACAAGCTACTCTTAAAAAAAACATCTCATAAGCACTCTAGACATATCCCCTTCTGGAATCTATCTTTGCACTATTCTTCCTTCAGAATCTTCTGCAAGTAACTGTAAAACTTAAAACAATGAATTCCTACCATGAAAAACATTTACACATTTTTGAAAGAACCAAGGAAAAGAAAAAAAAACTGCTTGGTGGTGGCCCTGACACATCGATGCAACCTCTTTAAGGGCACAGCCTTTGCACTCTCTCAGACACACACTCTCTCAAGAAAACTCACACTGGCCACATTTTACATAATTAAAACATACAAAACCATTCACACTTTAAACCATTACAGAAGATTTCTAGTTCCTTAGGGTTAAACTGTTGCCAAAATACTCAGTCACAATCTGACAAAGCTGAGAGAATGCGTTACTCAAAGACCTTAAAATAAAGAGACGCTGTAAGTTGCTCATCATACACAAGTAAACAATATTCAACAAGTTTAATGCATGACACCCCCAAATCAGCCAAAATCCCCACCTTTCTGTAACCCCCATCTCTGTTGTGTGTTAGGATTTGGTTTGAATGAACAGTTTGCTGTAAAATTCTGGGCATAATGACCCATATTACCACAGCTGAAATAGCAGCTTTGAGTACTGTACTGAGATGCCAAGGTCCTCAGCCAGTTACTACTATGTCGTTGGGTCAAGTTTTGCCTATCCAAAGTAGGACCATAAACACTCGAGAAAACCAGCCACGACCTCGTCATAAATGCAGAGGGGTGCTCTCTTTTGTGCTGTCCACACTTATGCAAAACCTCCACCGGATCACTTTGATTAACCCTTGCAGCTTTTAACGTAGCCTCCAGTAAATCACCCAGTCTCCCTGGCCTTGGGCCTGTTCCTCCAGAAAAGCTGAGTGTAACACTGAAGTTAAACACAGAAGGATTAACTTCCATTTCTCTACTTCATCTAAACCATGAGTTATACTATACTGCTGAGTGCACTGGAAAAGTTCCCGAGTATCGTCTCCCACTCCACACTTAGGTATATTCGCAACTATAGCAGTCAATTGGGCCACGTCGAAAGGGGTAGAATACCGTGTCACAACCTTTGCCCCTGGCTATGCTACTTTCCTGCATTCTCTCCATTACCATGGGCGCCATTGGGGCAATGGGTATTGAAATTTCTACTCCCTCCTGGAAAAATCCATGGGGAGGAGGGCCACTTCCCTAATCATCCACACTGTTGTAGTGTGTCACCTCATACACTAAATTACCCCAATCCACGTCACTAACATCATCGGTCCTCGCACCAAATGCACATATCACTTCTCTGAGCTGAGAGTTGACCATGCAGCCTTTCAATTTATTTTAAACATTTGGCGTGGTCAGCGCTGCCTTTGTTCTCAGCTGCTGATTTCTACTCGAGATTCATAGCAGTCCATAAATACTGACACTGACTTTTCCATTTCTTTACTTCTGTACTCACCTTTTTATATTCTTCTCATTTCTCCTTTTCTCTCATTAAGCATTCACACCAAGTTTGAAATGGAGTCATGTGGATCAAATTCACCTGACCCTGTGCCCTCAGAATTTCATTTTCTTTCCTTTCCCTCTCCAGCTCTTCCCTACAGTTACACAATTCCTCTGTCAGTTTCTGATTTTCTCTCTCCACTTCAATGAGATCTGTCCGTATACATCCCATTATAATGGCGTTTTTTAATCACTTGTAATTTATTTGATTTCTTTTCACTAACTGCTTTCCACAATGCATCCCCCAAGGTCCCTGACCCTCCACTCTCCATCTTCCCTAACTACGCCTCATAGTTGGGCCATTTTCTTAATAAATATTTAAGAATGTGAGCCTCCAATCATCCGAACCCCTGAGTTCTTCCCGTCCTTTCCTTTTCCAATTTTAATATCCTAACTCCATGGGTGGTTCAGCTTGAAACTAGGGCCCCAGACCTCTATTTTCCCAAGCGTACCCAGGGACACCAAAATATGTTGACCGTTTGTCAACGCACCTCTACTCCAGCTATGAGATGCCCATATTTCCAAGTAAAAACGAGGGAATTGTTCATTAGTGGACAGTTAAATTGGGAATTTGAATTTGGGAAGATTGGAGTATTCGGGGAGTATTTGGCAAAGTTATTTTACTAACAAGACTGTTTTTTTTTACAGAACATTAAATAAACTATGTTGTTCAAGATTTCTGACATATTGATTTTGAGTTTCGGATTCCTTGCAAAATACTTTTGAAGCAATCAGTATTCTGTCATGTAAATTGCAAGTAGAGGCTCAATTTAAATATTGGATTGGTCCAGACAGCATTTCAGCATTAATTCCCTCACTACCTTAAGCACACATTTATCTACTACTGCAATGGCATTGTTGATCTGAACATAAATCAGAAACAATATTATAGATTATAATGAGCCCCAGGTAACTCAGTCCCAGTGGCTCTGGAGCTCTAAGATTTCCAATATATACCTTACTCTAGATGTGAATGGTGACAATTGATGCCACAACCATTATAATGCCAACTGTTGCTAGTTCTCTGTTGTGTGATGAGGATCAGATCTACAAAGGGAGTGAACTTGGTTCTTGTCATCTAAAAGGGGAATATTGGGTTTGTCTAGGGGATTTAATTAAGAATAAGTTAACAGATTGTTTGTTTCTTATGGTTATTCTCTATCTATTTTACCTGTCACTAACAGGACATTCCTGAAACTTGCTTGTTGCATTGCTACTTCAAGCATATCTGACAAGAAGGGATCTTTAAGTTGCAATTTGTGGTTTTTAACATTTTGAGATACTTAGTTTTGACTGGGCAAGTATCACCCAAACCTTTTGTAATCCCACCTATTCAACTGGAGATAGTATATTATCAATGGATTAAACACATGGAAGTAATTAAAACACGCTGCTGCTCAAAAATGTTGGAATACTACTAATGAGTGGCCTCATAATGGTCAAAGGCTTTATTGAAGGTTGCATATACTGTGAACAAATTTGTGAAGAACTGAGGCAAGATTGCATAAAGGTGCTGAGGGCTTACTTAGATACGTACCTACTGCTCTTCCATCTATATTCCTTTTTATGGCAGAGTGGGATTGAGTTATTTACCACAATGAAGGAGGCGGAATCTGGTAGGAGAAAGAGACCATGAGAGAAAGGGAAGGAGGAGGGGCACCAGGGTGAGGAGAAGAGGTAAGAGGCCAGAGTGGGGAAGCTGAAGAAGAGGGGAGGGGGAGGGGTTAAAAAAATTTACCAGAAGCTGGAGAAATCAATGTTGATGCCATCTGGTTGGAGGCTACCTAGATGGAATATGAGGTGTGGCTCCTCTACCTGAGTGGAGCTCTTACATGTTGGTCCATGGCCTCATCATGGCAGACCATGGACTGCCATGTCAGAACAGGAATGGGAATAGGAATTAAAATGGCTCACCACAGGGAAATCCCGTATTTTGCAGATGGCGTGGAGGTGCCATAAAAAGGCTGAGCAATTAGCAATCAAATAAGAGAAAGTCTAACCATCTATTGATATTGAATAACATTACCATTATCAAGTTTTCTACCACTGATATCTTAAAAGTCATGTAAATAGTTACAAAATCAGGTCCATGGCTGGGTATCTTATGGTGGCTAATCCAGCTCCTGACAAATCTAATGTCTTTCCACTGTCAGAAGTATGTCAGTATAAACTCCTGCCTAGATGAGTACAGTGGCAGCAACTTTTAAACTGCCAGAATAATGCAGACCACTTGATCAGCATCCCATCAACTTCCCTCCTTAGAATATTCATTTCTTTTATCACTGGCACATACTGGCCACCTGCAAAATGCACTGCAGTTACATGCACAGTCTAAGCTGGCAGCATCTACTAAACTTGTGATCTCTATCACCGTAAAGGGCATGAGTACAGGCAATTGTAAACACCACTAACTGCAGGACTTAGTGAATTGAAAATGTATCACTGGTCCTTCATCATCTAAATCCTCTTCACAAAATGAATTGCCATATGGTTATGATTACAGTATACTACACAAAACAGAGTTGTTAATACTGCACAAAGAACTCTTAAAATGCTAAGACCATGAAGCAATGTGTCACCCAAAAACACAATATTATATAAAATGAATCACCATGCAATCTGAGGTTATGTCTATGGATGTCCAATAACTCTGTTCAGATAGATCCTGATTACTTAAGAATAATTAATTCTAATTATTTATATAGCAAATAATACTGCATTCTGTCTATTTGTTGTACTCTACACAAGAGAAATAATCAAGGGCTGAAATAAAAGGAAAGAGCTACATGTATTTTTTTTAGAAGAATTGGGTAAATTGTTAATACGGGAGGTATCTTTTCATTAAATTGAAGAAAACTGAATGTTATGAAGATCATGCAGTTTCAAAACATAAATTTTGGCAAGTTATGATCAGCAGCGCATGCCTGTTGCCTGAAAGTGAATCTTACTACAAACCTAAGCTTTATCACTTTCCATTAAGTTTGGAGTAATAGTATCCTTCCTAATAAGATTTTAGTAATAATGGAGGAGAAAAGTTAATTCTATAATCAGTTAAAGAGAATATTATTAAAGCAGCTGTCCTATCTTGCAGACTTCTCATACTGGGTCAATAGATGCAGTAGGTGTTCTGAATAGAAATGACAAAGACCCCCACTGAGCTACCCATACAAAGCAGCAAGATGTTCACTGACCACACAAAGATTACAAGTCGCTCTTGCCAATAAATATTCTTCTTTCTTCTTAAGGTTATCATCCCTACTGGGGCATGGGCTGCCGACAGAAGCTCGCTAGTCTTTAAAGTTGTCCCCGGGATTAGCCCAATTTATGTCGTCTATGCAAAGATCTCCCAGGGATGAAGTCTTCAGAGCTTCTATTGGCATTTCTGTAGCTCTGGGTTTTTATGAGATGGGGTTGCTAGCCCCATGCCCAATCTTTCTCCTTTCACAGCCGGGCCTGGGACCATCCATGGCGGAGTTACCAATACGTACTGTACAATGTTAATTCCTCTTTACAAAGCTCCAGAGTCAAGACAAAATAAGAAAGCTTTGCATTGGTATAATTGCTTTTCATGGTTTTCTCAAAAGTCCTTTACAACCAAAGTATCTTCAATGTAGGAATATTAGCCAATGTACATATAGCATAGAGAATTCCACAAATATGATAATCAAATAATCAATTTTTGTAATGCATAAAATCATCTCAAATTCTTCACCTGACCTATGGAATTTGTATTAATAAAGGACAACTTCTACAAATCACATGAATGAAGCAGAACAATGCTTTCAATGGTTTTTTTCATTCTTTTCCCTTGGAACACTGAACAGGTAAAACATAGCATCAATAATATCAATAAGGTAATTACTCATGGAGAGTTTTAGATAAAAATCCAGACAGCCCGAACAATTCTCATACTATTTATAAATTATACATGAGCAGGATCTTGTACCTGTTAAAGAGACATGGGGAACAGCAGGACTTCACTTCAGATGAGCTCAATGCCTTCTATGCTCACATTGATCATCAGAACATGATCCTTTTGTCTCAGTACCTTAAGCTGACGTGTTGGCTGCCTTCAGGAGGATGAATCCAAGGAAAGCATCCAGACCGGATGGGGTACCTCACTGAGTACCAAAGACATGTGCTGACCAACTGGCTGATGTGTTCACAGATATCTTCAACTTCTCACTTCAGTGGTGTGTGATGCCCACCTGCTTCAAGGAGGCTTCAATCATACCGGTGCCCAGAAGACTGTGGTGACCTGCCTCAATGACTATCGCCCAGTTGCACTTATATCCAGTGATGAGGTTTTTCTGAGGGGTTGGTGAGGGAACACATCAGTTCCTGCCCAACAGGCATCTTGGATCTGCTCCAATTTACCTATCGAAGCGACGTCCATAGCAGATGCCAGTTCATTGGCTCTTCACCCAACCCTGGAACATCAGGACAGCAAAGGAGCATACATCAGGATGCTCTTTATTAATCACAGCTCAGCATTTCATAACATCATCCCCTCAAAACTCACCAGTAAACAACAAGACCTGGGCTTCAATACCTTCCTGTGCAATTTTGGATCCTGGATTTCCTCACTTGCAGACTCCAGTCAGTTCAGATTGGCAAAAGCATCTCCTCCACGATCTTCACCAACACAGGTGCACCACAGGGATGTGTATTTAGCCCCTTGCTCTACCTGCTTTACAACCATGACTGTGTGGCTAAGCACAGTTCCAACACCGTATTCAAGTTTGCTGACACCACTGTTCTGGGCTGTATCAAAGGTGGTGATGAATCAGCATACAGGAAGGAGATTGAAAATTTGGCAAAGTGGTGCCATAACACCAACCTTTCACTCAATGTCAGCAAGACCAAGGTACTGATAGTAGACTTCAGGAGAGGGAAAGCAGAGGTCCATGAGCCAGTCCTTATCAGAGGATCAGAGGTGGAGAGGGTCAGTAACTTTAATTTCCTGGGTGTCACTATCTCAGAGGATCTGTCCTGGACATGTGCTTTCTTTGCAATTACAAATGTTTGTACATTTACATGACAACAGCACCTCTATTTCCTTAGGAGGCTGAGTAGATTCAGTATGACTTAAAAAACTTTGACAAACTTCTATAGATACGTAATGAAGAGCATAGTGAAGAGCATATTGAGTGGCTGCATCATGGCCTGATATGGGAAAACTAATGCCTTTGAATGGAAATTTTAGTGGATTCAGCCCAATACCTCACAGGTAAAGCCCTCCCAACCATTGAGCACATCTACATGAAATGCTGTTGTAGGAAAGCAGCATTCACCATCTAATATCCACATCACCCAGCCCATGCTCCTTTCTCACTACTGCCTTTAGGTAGAAGGTACAAGAGCCTCAGGACTCCCACCACCGGGTTCAAGAACAGTTACTACCCCTCAACCATCAGGCTCTTGAACAAAAGGTGATAACTACACTCAACTATTGAGATGTTCCCACAGTCAATGATCTCAGTTTAAGGACTCTTTATCTTGTTATTTCATGTTCTCATTACTTATTGCTATTTATTTATATTTACATTTGCACAGTTTGTTGTCTTCTACGCTCTACTTGATCTTCCATTGATCCTGTTATAGTTACTATTCTATAGGTTTGCTGAGTATGCCCACAGGGGAAACAATCTAAAGATTGTATGTAGTGACATACACATACCCTGATATTAAAATTTACTTTGAAATTTAAATAACCTTGCATGAAAGTAATGGAATATTATCTTAACTTTTTCGAGTTGTGGACATTGGAGCTTAATTTTACAGAAAAAAAATTGATACTGTAGTTTTCACTGCAGTATCTGTTCATATCATCTAACCATAGCTTAACATATGAAGCAAAATACACTAAAAATTTCTTAACTTCAAAATCCCGCATATAACCATTAAGTTTGTATTTTTGACATTTGTTTTTAATCTTTAAACCTCAAAAGGCTCTTCCTGATGGCAGTAACAAAAAGAGATCATGTCCTGGGAGGCAGGGTCCTTGATGATGGATGCTGCTTTCCTGTGACAATGTTTCATGTAGACGTGCTCAATGGTGGGGAAGGCTTTACCTGTGACGGACTGGGCATTATCCACTGCTTTTTGTAAAATCTTCCATTCAAGGGCATTGGTGTTTCCATACCAGGCTATAATGCAACAAGTCAATATACTCTCCACCACACATCTATAGAAGCTTGTCAAAACTTTGATGCCATGCCAAATCTTCGCAAACTCCTAAGGAAGTAGAGGTGATGCAATGCTTTATTCGTAATTGCACTCACGTGCTGGGCCCAGGACAGACCCTCTGAAAAGATACCACTGAGGAATTTAAAGTTGCTGACCCTCTCCACCTCTGATCCCCCAATGAGGACTGGCTCATGGACCTCTGGTTTCCTCCTCCTGAAGTCAATAATCAGATCCTTGGTCTTGCTGACATTGACTAAGAGGTTGTTGTGGTGGCACCTCTCAGCCAGATTTTCAATCTTCCATCTACAATCCCCTGTTCTACACGCTTTACATTTATGACTGTGGCTAAGAACATTTGGTAGCATTGCCTTTAAATTGTTTTACCTTGGGTCAAACATTTTGGGTAGCCTTCCACAAGCTTCTCACAGTCAGTTGCTGGAATTTTGTTCCATTCCTCCAGACAGAACTGGTGTAACGGAGGCTACATCCACACTAGACCGGATAATTTTGAAAACGCTGGTTTCGCGTAAAAACAATAGGCGCCCACACTAGGCATTTTTAAAAATATCTCCGTCCACATTAAAACATATATTTGGTCAAATCTCCTCCTGCTGGGCATGCGTAGGACACACAGAAAACAAGCGAAAAGGAAACAGTATACTTGGTGCACGTTTGTCCAGTTACAGACTAGAAAAACTTAAAAGGAATTGCTGTTGGCTCTCACGCAGAAGGACTTAAAACTATAAAAAACAAATACTGGAGCATATGGAGGCAACCGACAGGGAGTTCACAGACAGTATGACCCGGCTGACAACCAACATTGAAAAACTGACTAACTCTGTTGCATTAGTAAAGCACCTAGTTGAATGTATAAAACATGTCTGCATCAGTGTTATCTTGTATTTCCATACAATGTTACATTAGGCTGTTACACATCTATTGTCAGAGAAGTACTTGCATAAATAGGTAAACCACCTTCATACAAGCAAGGACAGAAAACAGGGCAAAGTGAGTATACTTATTTATTCACTGAGCTATGGGTCAAAGTATTTGGTGAGTACATTTCTAACTCTTCTGGCTTCAGTCTCGTTGCCATCTGTTCTGAAATTGTTAAGTTGTATGGGGGGGGGGCTGCGTTCAAGAAAACAATGAAATGCCGCACTGCCGCCATCTGTTCCGGCACGGCATGACAGCAGTTTTAAAAATATCTGTTTACCCCATCCACACTGCTCTGCACAAACGGCGTTTTCAAATTTACACACTCTGGAGGGCGTTTTAGAAAATCTCCATTTTCGGGGAAGAAAAACACCATTTCAGTGTGGACGGAGGGTCAAAACGAAGAGAAAAAGCTTCGGTTACGGATTTATCCCGTCTAGTGTGTAAGTAGCCTAAGTCAGGTTTGTAGGCCTCCTTGCTCACACACACTTTTTCAGTTCTGCCCACAAATTTTCTATCTGATTGAGGTCAGAGCTTTGTGATGGGCACTCCAATACCTTGACTTTGTTGTCCTTATGCAATTTTGCCACAGCTTTGGAGGTATGCTTGGGGTCACTGTCTACTTGGAGCAGTGGTCCCCAACCTCTGGGCCGCGGACTGATACCAGGCTGTGAAGCATGCAGTGGTGTAGCTGTAGCCGGAATGCACCCAGCACATCTTTAAGAAAAAAGCCGAAATAAACAAGCTAATTAATTAGGTGCTGCTTGGTTACGTGCCTAATTATGTGTAGAGCAAGGGTCTTTCCACACAGACTTGTGGTGCACCTGTGCTGATGGAGATTGTGGAGGAGATATTGTTGTCAATGTGAACTGACTGGGGTCTACAAGTGAGGAAATCAAGGATCCAGTTGTGCAGGAGGTAATCAGGCAAAGGTCTTGAAGCTTATTGATTAGCTTTGAGAGGATGATGGCATTGAATGCTGAGCTGTAGTCAATAAAGAGCATCCTGATGTATGTACCTTTGCTGTCCAGATGTTCCAGGATTGACTGAAGAGCCAATGAGGTGGCAGCTGCTGTGGACCTGCGGTAGGCAAACTGGACCTCTCAAAGCACTTCATCGCAATGGATATAAGTGCTACTGGGTGATAGTCATTAGCCAGGTAACCATGTTCTTCTTAGGCACCGGTATAAGTGAAGGCTTCTTGAAGCAGACAGGTAACTCAGACTGCTGAAGCAAAAGGTTAAAGATCTCAGTGAACACTCCAGCAAGTTGATCAGCACAGGTCTTTAGTACTTGGCCACGTACCCTGTCTGGGCTGGATGCTTTTTGTGGGTTCAGTCTCCTGAAGGTTGCTTGCAGGTCGGTCTCAGAGACTGAAATTATAGAATCATCAGGGGGTTGTGGGAGTTCATGAAGGTTCCTGCATGTTTCAACAGTGAAATTGAGCCTCGAAGGCACCAAACTCATCTGGAAGTAAAGTTCTGTTGTTGCCAATGTTGTTTGATCTTACTTTATAAGAAGAGATACAGTTAACATTTAAGCACTGCCACAACTGATGAGCACCTCTCACCGTAGGCTCATGAATAGTTAGCTATTACTGCGAATCCAAACTAACCACAACACAACTTGGCAATGCATGGGAAATAACAATGAGAAAGCGATTTCCAATAAACAAACATGTTTAGGATAAATAAAATTCAAGTAAGCACAAAACATGAAGGTTTGAATGTTCCTTCAAGGGAAAGTAGGACAGTTACTTGTTTGAATACTGACACACCCATGCAAATTTACTGTTCACCAGGAAGCAATAATTTGACTCACACCAGTAGAAACAAATTGAAATTGTATTGAGAAAATATTTTAAATTGTAACAAACATAATAAAGAAAAAGGGCCCATTACATATATATTGGTGCAGAGTGCATACATATTTCTTGGCACTCATTGTCGCATATTCAATCTGATTTGCTTCACTTCATTTACTCACGGTATTAAACAATTCTGCTTAAAAACACAGTCCAAGTGAAACATAACTAAATATCCACACCATGTCCAAGGACAAAGGGTCATGTGATAACTAGCTAATTAAAAGCTATCTGTACATTCTTTGTGAGAGAGCTACCTGCAGGAGGATTTCCCAACACCACTGTCTGTCCTTCCAAATGGGTTCAGTGAGCATTTCTCCATGTTCTTCACTCATACTTGCCATCCATCTCCATTCTTTTGGCTCTCTCCTTCTTCTTCCAGCTCTCTCCAGATAAATAGTTACCACTCAATCCTTCGAGAATGCTCTCAGGCAGCTTATTCGCCAAACGTTAACAAGACAAATCCTACTGGCTAATTCAACAAGCCTAACTTATCAATCAACTAAATTACTTGATTGTATTGTGTAATTAAAGGAACACATTGCATTTTGAGAACATCTGCAGAAAATAAAATACCGAACAGCATAACTATATTAATGCAATAAAGCACGGTCTTAAACCAGGGTATTACGTTCTCTCTCCCACCAAAATAGGCATTTCCTCATGACTTTGTAAACATTTGGAACTTTAATAATTTCTTTGGTACTTGTTAATACCTACTTCTTAGATCCAACACTCTGAACCATTTGTTTTCACTTAAGCAGGCAAGAGCATCATCGATTCATAGAACTGTATATTGGTCTGGGATTGTTCAATGTTCTATAATCAACACGTATTTGTATTTTCTCCATTCCTTTTCTTCACAACAACTATAGGTGACACATGGGGACTCCTTGACTCAGTGATAATTCCAGTTTCCTTGAGTTTCAGGTGCTGCCTAACATCTTCAAACTCCGCTGGTGCTAACCAGTGGAACCTCTCTCAGAAAGATGTGTCCTCTGTCACTCTGATAGTGTGGTGAGTACTCTTGCAGCAACCAACAGCAAATTTGTCAGTAGAGTATACCACATAGTTCCTCATTATTCTGCAGAGGAAAAACTTGCACATTCTCAAAAGTGTCTCTAAAATTAGGGTGCATAGTCAGGGTACTCAGAAAGTTTGCTCCCATGAGCCTTCTCACAATGGAAGTATTTGTTCTCACAAGAATGGAAGCTTTACCTTCTGTGACTGGATTTGGGGAGACTAACACTAGTGTATCAATAATTGCAGTTACTCCAACATTCGCTTCCAAACACTCCAGTTTCAAAGACAAGTAATCGTTATAAAGGTGATAATCAGCACTAAGCCCCAAAATCTCAAGGGCACTGATAGAGGTTTCAATGGTAAATGCATCAAATACTTGTTGTAAAAGGATCTGCAGAGTAAACTAACTACTGTGTCAAGTATGGCTTTGGCATAAAGGCCTTCAATCTGTATGGATACATCAGAACTTGGCCCCATTAGGCCTTCATGAATAGTGTCTTGCACTTTAATATTTCTATTGATACACTGATTGGAATGTATTTGCTCCAGGATGTCAAGCCATTCCATTATTGAGTCCTCTGTAGTTTCCTGTTTTCTTTTTCCTGTTTGATTCATCACTAGTTTACCTTCCAAAAAATTTCCTGCTTCTCATAAGGGGTTTCTTCTTTTATGTTACTGCTAAGGCTAATAAAATGGCTTCTTTGTTATGTTATAATAAAATGGCTCCTCTGTAATGTTAACTGCTGAGTTAACGGTAGTAGCTTGTTTGGGTTATAATTACTGATAACCAGAATTGTATTCATTTCCTAACCAATAGGGATAGATGTTATTCTTTCTTGTGTGTCTGTAAGCTATTGTTTTTGTGGGCTTCGGGCAGAAGGTGAGATGGGGACAGAGAGAGGAGACGTGATGAGAGAGATGCTGTAAGATGGGCGAGGATCGGACCCAAGAGGGAGTCCAAGGCCCAGGACTTTTCAGGAGGAAAACTGAAGGAGAATGGTGGAAAGAAGACTCCGTTAATTGAGCTCCAACAGTTGTGCACGAAATGGTTGAACTCTGATAAGTTTGGCACCTTTTATGTTGTATCTCTATTAATTACATAGTTCCAGAAAGATCTATAAAGTGTAATCTGTAAATTGTACATTGTATGCTGTCTGTTAATTGGCAGTGTGGGGTTCATCACACAGCATCCACACTAACTTGATTACCCAGTTTGGCGGGGCTGAAGGCTGCTCTCCCTAGACGAAAGCGAGCTGAGCGAGCCGGAGGCTTACCAGGAGGCTAGACTTGAAATGTCCATCTTCTCCACATTTGTAACAGAAAATCCCAGGCTTATCCTCAGTCAAGAACCCTTGACAGCATTCATATCATAGTACCTTAATTATGACACACTTAATAACACTGGCTTGAACACAAATAAACAGGCTATCCAATCATTATGCAGTCATAATACAGCATTCCATCCTGGACAAGCCCCCAAAGATGTAATCCTCTGCCTGTCGGCTGTTAGGCTGTTGGCCTTCAGTTAGCTATTACTATGGATCCAACCTAACATCAACAAAACTCACAATGCATAGGAAACAATGATGAGAAGGCAATTTCCAATAAATAAATATGTTTAGGGTAAATATGATCCAGGTAAACTCAAAACATGAGGGTTTGAATGCTTCTATAAGGGAAAATAGGACAGTTACTTGTTTGAATACTGACACACCCATGCAAATTTACTGTTCAACAGGAAGGAATAATTTAACTCACACCCGTATAAACTTAAATAGAAATAGTATTGACAAACTGCTTTAAACTGTAACAAACACAATAAAGAAAAAGGATTTATTTCATATATATTAGTCTAGAGTGGGCACACAATCTTTGGAGCTCATTATTGCATAGTCAATCCAGTTTGCTTCACTTCATTTACTCACAGTACTGAACAATTCTGCCTGAAAACACAGTCCGTGAAAAACACAACTAAATATCCACGCCATGTCCAAGGGCAAAGGGTCATGCAATAACTAGCTACTTAAAAGCTATCTGTACATTCTCTGTGAGACAACTGTCTGCAAGAGGACTTTCCGACAGCAGTGTCTGTCCTTCAAATGGGTTCAGTGAGCGCTTCACCATGTTCTTCATTCATGCTTGCTATCCATCTTCATTCTTTTGTCTCTGTCCTTCTTCCTCCAGATCTCTCCAGAAAAATGGTTACCCCTCAATCCTTCTAGAATGCTCTCAGGCATCTTATTGGCCAAATGTTAACAAGACAAATCCAACAAGCCTAACATATCAATCAACTAAATTACTTGATTATGTAATTAAAGGAACACATTGCATTTTGAGAACATCTGCAAAAAATAAAATATCCAACAGCATAACTGTATTACTACAATAAAGCATGATTTAAACCAGGGTATTACACAAGTTTAGTCCAGAATTTCCACTTCGTCCATATGATCTAGAGGTCGTACCTGGACTTCTTGTAACTTTCTCAGTCACCTGACTTCAATACCTCTGATTTGGCCCTCAACAGATTATGGATCTCATGATTCATCCAGGACTTCTGGTTGGGGAAGACTCTGAATGATTTTGTGGGGACACACTCGTCTACAACTGTTTTGATAGCATTCGAGTCAGCCAATGTGTATTCATTAAGATCCACTGATGAGTACTTGAACACGGCCCAGTCCACTCACTCAAAGCAATCCTGTAGCCACTTCTCTACCTCCTGCGGCCACCTCTGTTGTCCTAATCTTTGGAACATGTACGTACGTAGAAGAACAGCCAAGTGATCAGGTTTCCCGAAATGCAGTCTGGGCTTGAAACATAGGCATGCCTAATTTTAGTTTAATAGTGGTCTAGTGTGTTAAGACCTCTGGTGCTACTGGTTATATGGTAATTGGGCAAGGATTTCTTCAAACAAATCTAGTTAAAGTCCCCAGTTATGATCTGAAATGTGTCTGGATGAAGATGGCACCATGCACTGTCATAGTCAGCTGTTGGTTGTATGCAAGTTCCAACTCAACGAGTTCATGACATTTGCAGGTAGACTTTCTAGTTAAATGAATGTTAATGAGGTTCATTTTATGCTTGCAGTATAAGTAGCCTTGGCCTAAGTTCACAAATCAAATGTTTTTTTCAAAGCAAATACTCTTCCATTCCTCTCCTCTTAGATTTTGCTCTTGCGTGTCTTTCTAAACATGCCAAGGTAACAAAGAACTGCTAATGTTTCTTACTCAGAAAAAACACTTAACACTTATATAACATTTCCATGCCATCAAAACACTTGTACACTTCAGAAATTCTTCCTGTATGTAGCAATCAATTTGTCCATAGCAAGCTCTCTCAAACTAATAAACTGTTTCAGCTACGTCAAGGGAAAGATAAATGTCCTTATTCTTCTCTAAACAGCACTTCCACCTGAAAGAGAATCAATTAACTCATCTGAAATTTGGCAGCACAGCACTGGATTATTAAGGTAGATATATGTTTGGACTACTCTCTGGAATGGAACTTCAAACCACTTATTCAGAAGCAAAATGATACCAACAGAGCCATAAAGTCTAGAAGCAGATAGAGCACTTAGATCTGAGTAACGTCTAGTTCAAGAAACCTAATGCTTTAGTTCCGTCTACCAAACATTTTTTTTGTTGCCTGCATCAACTTTCCCACATGCTGAGATTCAAACTTGGTTTATCGATTCTGCATGAAACCTAGCTACTTACTCATTTACAGTCAGAAACATTTGAAGTGACCAGATATGGCCATCTGAGCATCGAGTCCACAACAGAGAATCGAATCCAGGAACAAAACAGAAACTGCTTAATGGCCAGTCTCCTCGCAGATCCTCATTAGTATTTGTCCTACGATAAATGAGGATCATTTATAACAACTAACAGTCCCCTTCCAAAGTTACCTACTGCTTATGAAGCCATTATGCGATTCATCAATTCATGTAAATATTTGACATTATTTCACTCCCAATTAAACCCACCATTTGCTTCCTGATGGGAAACGGTATTTGATTTTTAAAGATTGCAAATTTACAAAGGCATACGGCTTTTACATAATCATCAGCCCTCTGAAAGGCAATGCAGTGAATTGAACGTACAAACGTTTGTACTTGATATGCATATATATGTAACCTATAACGAAAAGGACTGTCTTAGTCTCGGGTACTTGTTGACATACGGCTAATAATATTCATAAAATAGTATTGGTATGAATATAACTCCGATGCATCAACGTTATTCATTTTGCCTTTGATCGCCGATTAAACAGAAACAGGCAAGGCACATTAGGTTTTTTAGATTTTTTTTCGGAAGTTAGTCATTTTCTCCAACAGCGCCTTATTTCAAACCTGCAAACAGCAGAGACATGTTTTGAACAGCTGATTAGATGAAAGAAAGTGGAATTAGTTACAGTCCTACCGTCCCAGTTCCGCTTCTACATTATAGTAATCTCCCAGGACGCTCCCTTTGTTGGAGCCGTCGATCCAATAATCACAATCCGATGCTGCTGTGGCAACATTCTCGCCGTTGGCAATTTTCATCATCCCTACCGGCGGCCGGGATCTACTGCCTTCCTCCACAGCGAAGATAAACACGGCGCTCGGTCACCAACAGGCTGCAAGCAGCAGCAACGGTGCCGTGGTTGGGGTGGGAGGGGAAGAATGGCCGCTAACGCGCGCACTCTCTGTAATAACCTGCAACTCTTCCCCTGGATTTCAGGAAGAAGACCGATTCAAAAAGTTGTGCCAACTCAGAATAAAGCAAGTCTGGGTCGAGACGGAGCCACGACCGTGTAACGACTCTGAATCTGAATGTTGGAACACAGGGCTCTCGCCTTTCCTCGGGACCTAGCAACCGCCGACGTGCTGCTTAGAGTCACCTAAATTCCTTTTTCCCCTCCCCTGCTTAGCGTGAAGTTTGACAACAGTAAATGTGTTATCCAATGTGGTCTATGGATCAGTAACTTTAAATTGTAAAGATCCTTTCACGTGGTGAAATGAGCGGCCCCCAAAAGACGGCTGGGACCTTTGAAGTGAGGGAATGCACGCCCCGGTAACGGTCGCCCTTCCACCTGGCGCCATGGCGACTCGGGTTTCACCATGGAGCAAAAGGAAAGAAAAGCGAAACATTGCCCACACTGGAAACCTACACAATACAGCAAAACGCTGAGAATACGTAGTAGGTCAGGCAGCATCTATAGGAAATTCTGCAGATGCTGGAAATCCTGAGCAACACACACACACACAAAACGCTGGAGTAACTCAGCAGGTCATGCAGCGCCTAAGGAAGTGAATAAACAGTTGACGTTTCGGACACTTCTTCAGGACGTGAAACGAATGGGGAAGACGCTAGAATAAAAGAGTAGGGTGGGGTGGGGGAAGGAGGACTAGCTAGGAGGTAATAGATGAAGCCTGGTGAATGGGAAAGGTAAGGGGCTAGAGAAAAAAAGGATCAGATGGGAAAGGACAGTGGACCATGGGAAAAGGGAAGGAGGGGCGCCAGGGAGAGGTGATAGGCAGATGAGGAGAAGAGGTAAAAAAAATAAAAATGAAGAGGGAAAAAGTTACAGGAAGGAGAAATTAATATGCATGCATGTCGGTCCACAGCCTCCTTTTTTTGCTGTGATGAAGCCATAAGACCATAAGACAAAGGAGCAGAAGTAGGCCATTCGGCCCATCGAGTCTGCTCCGCCATTTCATCATGAGGTGATCCATTTTATCCTATTTAGTCCCACTGCCCCTGCCTTCTCACCATAACCCTTGATGCCCTGGCCACTCAGATACCTAGCAATCTCTGCCTTAAGTACACCCAATGTCTTGGCCTCCACAGCTGCCCGTGGCAACAAATTCCATAGATTCACCACCCTCTGACTAAAAAAATTTTTTCGCATTTCTGTTCCGAAAGGGCGCCCTTCTATCCTGAAGTCATGCCCTCTCGTACTAGACTCCCCCATCATGAGAAACAAATTTGCCACATCCACTCTGTCCATGCCTTTTAACATTCAAAATGTTTCTATGAGGTCTCCCCTCATTCTTCTAAACTCCAAGGAATACAGTCCAAGAGCGGACAAACGTTCCTCATATGTTAACCCTCTCATTCCCGGAATCATTCTAGTGAATCTTCTCTGTACCCTCTCCAACGTCAGCACATCCTTTCTTAAATAAGGAGACCAAAACTGCCCACAGTACTCCAAGTGAGGTCTCACCAGCGCCTTATAGAGCCTCAACATCACATCCCTGCTCCTATACTCTATTCCTCTAGAAATGAATGCCAACATTGCATTCGCCTTCTTCACTACCGACTCAACCTGAAGGTTAACTTTAAGGGAATCCTGTACGAGGACTCCCAAGCCCCATTGCATCTCAGAATTTTGAATTCTTTCCCCATTTAAATAATAGTCTACCCGTTTATTTTTTCTGCCAAAGTGCATAACCATACACTTTCCAACATTGTACTTCATTTGCCGCTTCTCTGCCCATTCTTCCAATCTATCCAAGTCTCTCTGCAGACTCTCCGTTTCCTCAGCACTACCGGCCCCTCCACCTATCTTCATATCGTCAGCAAACTTAGCCACAAAGCCATCTATTCCATAATCCAAATCGTTGCTGTACAATGTAAAAAGAAGCGGCCCCAACACTGATCCCTGTGGAACACCACTGGTAACCGGCAGCCAACCAGAATAGGATCCCTTTATTCCCACTCTCTGTTTCCTGCCAATCAGCCAACGCTCTATCCACGTATGTAACTTTCCCGTAATTCCATGGGCTCTTATCTTGTTAAGCAGCCTCATGTGTGGCACCTTGTCAAAGGCCTTCTGAAAATCCAAATATACAACATCCACTGCATCTCCCTTGTCTAGCCTATTGGTAATTTCCTCAAAAAATTGTAATAGGTTTGTCAGGCAGGATTTTCCTTTAAGGAATCCATGCTGAGTTCTGCCTATCTTGTCACATGCCTCCAGGTACTCTGTAACCTCATCCTTGACAATCGACTCCAACAACTTCCCAACCACCGACGTCAAGCTAACAGGTCTATAATTTCCTTTTTGCTTCCTTGCCCCCTTCTTAAATAGCGGAGTGACATTTGCAATCTTCCAGTCTTCCGGAACCATGCCAGAATCTACCGACTTTTGAAAGATCATTGCTAATGCCTCCGCAATCTCTGCAGCTACTTCCTTCAGAACACGAGGGTGCATTCCATCTGGTCCAGGAGATTTATCGACCTTTAGCCTATTCAGCTTCCTGAGTACTTTCTCTGTCGTAATTGTGACTGTGCACACTTCTCTTCGCTGCCACCCTTGAGTGTCCGGTATCCTGCTGTCTTCCTCAGTGAAGACTGATGCAAAATACTTGTTCAGTTCCTCTGCCATCTCCTCATCTCCCATTACAATTTCTCCAGTATCATTTTCTATCGGTCCTATACCTACTCTCACCTGTCTTTTACTCTTTATATACTTGAAAAAGCTTTTAGTATCCTCTTTGATATTATTTGCTAGTTTCCTTTCATAGTTAATCTTTTCTCTCTTAATAACCTTCTTGGTTTCCTTTTGTAAGGTTTTAAAGACTTCCCAATCCTCTGTCTTCCCACTAATTTTTGCTTCCTTGTATGCCCTCTCCTTAGCTTTAACTTTGGCTTTGACTTCTCTTGTCAACCACGGTTGCATCCTTTTTCCGCTCGAAAATTTCTTCTTTTTTGGATATACCTGTCTTGCACATTCTTCATTTCTTGCATAAACTCCAGCCACTGCTGCTCTGCCGTCTTTCCCGCCAGTGTCTCTTTCCAGTCAACTTTGGCCAGTTCCTCTCTCATGCCACTGTAGTTTCCTTTACTCCACTGAAACACTGACACATCAGATTTCGGCTTCTCTTTTTCTAATTTCACAGTGAACTCAATCATGTTATGATCACTGCCTCCTAAGGGTTCCTTCACCTCAATCTCTCCAATCACCTCTGGTTCATTACACAATACCCAATCCAGTACAGCCGATCCCCTAGTGGGCTCAACAACAAGCTGTTCTAATAAGCCATCTCGCAGACATTCTACAAATTCTCTCTCTTGAGATCCAGTGCCGAACTGATTTTTCCAATCTACTCGCGTGTTAAAATCCCCCACAATAATCATAACACTGCCCTTCTGACAAGCTTTTTCTATTTCCAGTTGTAATTTGTAGTCCACATCCCTTCAGCTGTTTGGAGGCCTATAAATAACTGCCATCAGGGTCCTTTTACCCCTGCTATTCCTTAGCTCAACCCATAAAGATTCTGCACCTTCCGATCCTATATCACCTCTTTCTAATGATTTAATATCATTTCTTACCAATAAGGCCACGCCTCCCCCTCTGCCTACCTTCCTATCCTTCTTAGCCACTCTTAGGGTGGAGGAGCAACACCTCATTCTGTCTAGGTATCCTCCAACCTGATGTTATGAACATCGATTTCTCCTTCTGGTAATTTTTTCCCTGCCCATTCCCTCTTCTTCTGCTCCCAACTCTGGCCTCTTACCTCTTCTCCTCGCCTGCCTATCACCTCTCTCTGGTGCCCCTCCTTCTTCCTTTTCTCCCGTGGTCCATTGAACTTGCCCATCTGATTCCTTCTTCTCCAGGCCTTTACCTTTCCTACCCACCTGGCTTCATTTATCACCTTTTAGCTAGTCCTCCTTCCCCTCCCCCCACCTTTGTATTCTGGCATTTCCCCCCTTCCTTTCCCGCCCTGAAGAAGGGTCTCAGCCTGAGATGTTGACTGGTTGTTCATTTCCATAGATGCTGCCTGAACTGCTGAGTTCCTCCTACATTTTGTGTTTGTTGCTCAAGTTAAATGTTACCTGCTTCAAAGGACTGTTCTTATGCGCTCACCAAGTACCTGCATTTTCAATGTGTTTTTGGGATTCTTCATTCCTTTGTTTCTAAAATAGAATCAGTGATTTATCATCTTAAATCTAAATTCATACACTTTAAATATGTAACCATCTATTATAAAGGCAAAAGCAGCATGACTTGAAGTGTTATGAAATCAGAACCATTTCAGTTCACCTTACCAGTATCAACCCTTTGAGAACACATTTTAGTCAAATCACCTTGACTTGTCCCCAGATTACTTTCAATGCAATTATCCAATTGCCTTTTTAATGTTACTGTTGAAACAATATTCTAGTTCTTGCCAATGTATGTATTTTGTCTTTTCTCCTCTTTGTTATTTATTATCTTTAATCCGTGTCCTTTGACTACCATTGCTCTTGCCAGTGGGAATAGTTTCAACCTACTCAATCAAACATCTTCACAATCAATTAATTATCGTCCAGTCTGACATAGTTAAGTAGTTCCAGCATTTTTCAATATTACCTAAGATTTATTGCGGTCACTTGGTCTTAAATTTATCCCAAAACAGGCACCCATCCCTAGTCTATAATAACTCCCTAAGAAAAATGCTGTATTTCTAATTCTATACAATTTAAGTACCAATATATTCCCTTTATACTAATTTTCCAAATAAGTGTTGAAGTCATAATAAACAGATGATTACAAACTGTCAAAAATCCACACCCCAAGGACTGCAGCTATTCAAGGGGGAAGCACACCAAAGGCTTCAAGGGCAACAAGAAACAGATGATTAAATGCTGAATTATTGAAATGCTCCTACAACCAATGATCTCACTTTAAGGAGTTTTTATCTCATTATCTCATATTCTCATTCTTATTGCTATTTATTTATATTTGTATTTGCACAGTGCGTTGTCTTCTGTGGTTTGGTTGATCTTTCATTGACCCTGTTATACTGTTCTATAGATTTGATGAGTATGCCCTCAAGAAAATGAATCTCAGGGTTGTATATGGTGGCATATATATACGTTGATAATAGAATTTACTTTGACTAGACTGCAAAGCCTGCACCCCTTGAATGAATACACCAACAAAAAAAAAATTCTTCAGCAATGATTGACAGCAAATACATGGGGTAATTTCCCCACACAGTAGATATGACCTTGATTTCACATTTCATTTGACTACTTTTAAAATAAAAGAGGCATACTTGCTTAGCATCTTGCCATCCGCTTGTTTTCCTCAGCTTCATGCCTCAAAATGAGCATTCATTTCAAGAGGATAAGAATATAAAAGCAAGGATGAAATGTTGAGGCTTTATAAAGCACTGGTGAGGCCTCACTTGGAGTATTGTGAGCAATTTTTGGCCCCTTATCTAAGAAAGGATGTGCTGACTGGAGAGGGTTCAAAGGAGGTTTACGAAAATGATTCTGGGATTGAAAGGGTTGTTAAATGAAGAGCATTTGATCACTCTAGGCCTGTACTCACTGGAATTCAGAAGAATGAGGGGAGACCTCATTGAAATCTATCGAATATTGAAAGGCCTCGAATGAGTGGATGTGGAGAGGATATTTCCTATGGTGGGGGACTTTAAGAACAGAGGACACAGCCTCAGAATAGAGGGGGTGCCATTTTAGAACAAAGTTGAGAAAGTATTTTTTTTATAGTCAGAGAGTAATGAATCTGTGGAATTTGTTGCTATAAATGGCTGTGGAGGCCCAGTTATTTAGTTTGTTTAAGGCAGAGGCTGATAGATTCTTGATTAGTCAGGGCATGAAGGGATTTGGGGAGAAGGCAGGAGACTGAGGCCGAGAGAGAAAATGGATCATCCATAATGAACTGGTGGAGCAGACTCGATGGACCAAATGGACTAATTCTGCTCATTTATGTTATGGTTTTATGGTCTCTGCAGGTTTAGAGTTTGGTTATAAATGATAATCTATATGCAAGGAAAAGTAACATGACACTACAAATACACCAATCAAATCTAAAATTTTACTCACCATTGAAAACTTTTGGACAAACATTTTTTTCTAAAGAATATAGGGAAAAATAATCAAGTAAAGAACATATTGTCATAGGAATTTAATTTGAATGCCTGCAGTATATGGAGTAAAGTAGATGAACTTGGCAGGTATGACATTGTGGGCACCACGGGCTTGTGGTTGAAGGAGGATTATAGTTGGGAGCTGAACGTCCAAGGATACATATTGTTTCAAAAGGACAGGCAGGAAGGCAGAGGGAGTGGGTGTAGAACCCTTATGGATAGAGCTAAGAACCTCCAGGGGTAAAAATATCCTGATGAGCGTTACTGTATATATAGGCCTCTGAACAGTAGCAAAGAAGTGGGTGACAAATACAATAGGAAATAAAAAAGCATGTCAAAAGGGCAATGTTATGATAGTCATGGGTGATTTCAAATGCAGGTAGATTGTGAAACTTAGGATGGAGCTGGATCCCAAGAGGGATTTGTAGAACGCCTAGATGTTTTTTTTAAAAGCAGATTCTGGTTGATCCACAAGGGGATCAGCTATTCTGGATTTGGTGTTGTGCAATGAACTGGAATTGATTAGAGTGCTTAAGGTAAAGGACCCCTTAGAGAACAGTTATCATAATATGATTAATTTCACCTTGTAAATTGAGAGGAACATTTATCAGTAATACAGTGGAGTAAAGGGAATTACAGAGATATGAGAGAGGAGCAGGCCAAAGTTGATTGAAGGAGGTCACAAGCAGAGCAACAATGGCTGGAACTTCTGGGAGCAATTTGGAAGACACAGGATAGATATATCCCAGAGAAGCAGTATTCTAACAGCACCTAAAAAGCCATAAAGAGGGAAAAGATGGAATACAAAGGGAAGCTAGTCAATAATATTAAAGAGAATACCAAAAGTTTCTTCAGATATACAAGTAAAAGAGTAGTATTCTGTGGCTGACAAGGGAAGATATATAAAAAGTAAAAGAGAAGTAGTATTCTGTGGCTGACAAGATAAGATATATAAAAAGTAAACAAGTAGTAGTATTCTGTGGCTGACAAGGGAAGTCAAAGCCAACATAAAGGCCATAGAGAGAGCATATAATAGAGCGAAGACTAGTGGGAAGTTAGAGGATTGGGAAGTTTTTAAAAACCAACAGGCAGCAGCTAAAAAGCCATAGAGGGAAAAGGTGGAATACGAAGGGAAGCTAGTAAATAATATTAAAGAGGATACCAAAGGTTTCTTCTCAGATATATAAAAAGTAAAAGAGGCTAGATATCAGACCACTGGAAAATGAGCCTGGAGTTCTAATAATGGGAGTGAAGGAAATAGCAGATGAACCGAATAAGTATTTTGCACGAGTCTTCACTGTGGAAGTCACTAGCAGTATGCCAGAAGTTTGTATGTCAGGGGGCAGAAGTGAGTGGAGTTGCCATTGCTAGGAAGGAGTATGGGAAACTGAAAAACTGAAGGTAGATACATCACCTGGACCAGATAGTGTACACCCCAAGGTTCTGAAAGAGGTGCGTGAAGGCATTAATAATGATCTTTCAAGAATCAAGATTCTGGTATATTGTAGCTCTGGAGGACTTGGAAAATTGCAAATGTCACTCCACACTTCAGAAAGGGAGAGAGGCAGGAGGAAATTATAGGCCAGTTATGCTGACCATAGTGGTTGGGAAAATGTTGGAATTGATTGTTAAGGATGTGGTTTCAGGATACTTGGAGACACATAATAAAATTGGCAGAAATCAGCAGTTTCCTCAAGGAAAAATCTTGCCTGACAAATCTGCTGGAATTCTTTCAAGTAGTAACAAGCAGGAGAGACAAAGGATGTTGTGTATTTGGATTTTCAGAAGGCCTTTGACAAAATGCCACACAGGAGGCTACTTAACAAATTAAGAGCCCATGTTATTACAGTAAAGATACTAGCACAAACTGAACATTGGCTGATTGGCATGAGGCAAAAAGTGAGAATAAAGGGAACCTTTTCTGGTTGGCTGCAGGTGACTAGTGGTGTTCCACAGGGGTCTGTGTTGGGACTGATAGCCTTATTATCAATAAGAAGCTAGATGGAGGAGCAGGTCATGTTGAGGAAGCAGGGAGGTTGCAGAAGGATTTAAACAGATTAGGAGAATAGGCAAAGTGGCAAATGGAATAGTGTCAGGAAGTATATGGGCATGCAGTTTCAAAAGAAATGAAAATATAGACTATTTTCTAAACGAAGAGAAAAAAAAATCAAAACTCTGAGGTGCAAAGGGACTTAGGAGCTCACGTGCAAGATTCCCAAAAAGTTAATTTGCAGTTTCATTTGGTGGTGAGGAAGGCAAATGCAATCACAAACAAGAGAAAATCTGCAGATGCCAGAAATCTAAGCAACACAAATGCAACGTTAGCATCCATCTCGAGAGGAGTAGAATGTAAGAGGATGTAATGATGAGGCTTTAAAAGACACTGTTAGGGGCAACTTGGAGTATTGAACTGCTTTGAGACCCTTATCGAAGAAGGGATGTGCTGATATCGGAGACACTTTGGAGGAGGTTCATGAGAATGATTCCAGAAATGAAAGGGTTACCATTTGAGGACTGATTGATGGCTCTGGGCCTGCACCCACTGGAATTCTAAAGAATGAGGAAGGAATCTCATTGAAATCTTTTGAATATTGTAAGGTCTACAGTAGAATGGATGTGGAGAGGTTATTTCCAATGATGAGGGGGTCTAGGAGTAGAGGGATGTTCACTTAGAATGGAGATGACGAAGAATTTCTTTAGCTAGAGAGCAGTGAATCTGTGGAATTTGTTACACAGGTGGCTGTGGAGGCCAAGTGATTGGGCACATTTAAGGAAGAAGTTGATAGGTTCCTAATTAATCAGGGTATGAAGGGTTATGGGGCGAAGGCAGGAGTTTGGAGCTGAGGGAAATGGATCAGCCATGATGAAATGGCAGAGCACTCAATGGGCCAAATAGCCTAATTCTGCTATGTCTTATGGAATTGGTATGGTTCAGTACAGTGAAAGTAAATACAAAACATGAGTTATTTTATATTTATTCAATGAACAATTACATTATAAAAGAATCTAGTCCCAAATGATTATTTGTCTTGGTAATATACTTTATTGTCGCCAAACAATTGATACTAGAACGTACAATCATCACAGTGATATTTGATTCTGCGCTTCCCGCTCCCTGGAGTACAAATCGATAGTAAATATTAAAAATTTAAATTATAAATCATGAATAGAAAATAGAAAATGGAAAGTAAGGTAGTACAAAAAAAAACCAAGAGGCAGGTCCGGACATTTGGAGGGTACAGCCCAGATCCAGGTCAGGATCCGTTCAGCAGTCTTATCACAGTTGGAAAGAAGCTGTTCCCAAATCTGGCCTTATGAGTCTTCAAGTTCTTGAGCCTTCTCCCGGTGGGGAAAGGGACGATAAGTGTGTTGGCTGGGTGGGTCGAAATATGTAATTTAAGCTCGTTTAAAGAGGCATTACATTGAAAAATTATGCTGCGTAGTAGCACAATTTCTACACAGAGACTAAAGGAAATTTTTTTTAGTTAAATGTTACTCTATTCTAAGGGCTATTTTCTCATTTCAATTAACATTTTCTAATAACACTTCCTTACTTGCAATGACCCTATATAAAAATGGAGCATCATCAAGAAAATACTCCAATGGCTGGAATCAAACCTTGCTAAAAGGAAGATGATTGAAGCTTTGGAATCATCTCAACCTTGGGACATCATTCTATTAGTTCAAGATAATCATCTTCACATGAATATCAATGCCTTTCCATTCACCATAAGGTCAAAAGGTAGGGAGGTACTACAATCATTTTGCAATTTATAACTCAGTGTGTGAAGCAGTCAATGCCTACAATGCAGCAAGACTGACAACATCCAGACATGGCTGACAAGTGGCATGTAATATTCACATCACAAAAGTGCCAAGCAGTGACTATTTCAAGAAAAGAATCTAAATGCATGGCCATAACTTTTATTGCATTTTCATTGCCTACTTCCCGCAGATATCCTCTCTGGTAGTCATCATTGGTCCAGCTGAATTTGAGGCCAATTACTTAAATACCCTGTTACAAAGGCAAATCAGAGACCAGAATCACATGGTGAATGACTCACTTCATGACAACCCAAAAACTTTCAATAATTTACAAGGCCCCTGGCAGGAATGCGATGGAATATCACACCACTTCTCCGGATTAGTGGAGGAACTACAATTCCTAGGAAGCCTAAAACCAAGCGAGATAAATGGACTCACTGGAATAGTTTCCCAGCCTCTATCCAGATCAACCATTCCCTGCAACCTCAGAAAAGAGTGGTAGCACATTTATTTCTACCTCCCAAACCCATGAGCTTTACCACTGATGCAAACCACATACCAAACTGATTCTGAAATCCAGCGATATTCTTTCATGGTTAGTCTAATCCTGAAATTTCAAAACACTGCAGCTATGCCCAGCTCCTAAAAATGGAATAAATTTTTAAAAAAACTAAAAACTCTACCATTTCCTCCCTTTTAGCCTTACCAGTTCACTATTTATTTGCTATTAACATTTCATACTTCCACCATTCTTTTACCCTACCTAAGCTATCTCATGTCAAATAAACAGTATGCTTCACAGTTATTCTGTTCTTTTACTATTACGCACCAAGACCTTATCCTGCCTTTCATATTTCTTCCCGTTATTTGAAATTTATTTCCACATGGATTTTCCTTTTGTTTCAGCACTAGATTCACTCTTCACTTTTTCCTTCAAATTTCTCTACACATTCAGGAAACTTCAGCTTTTGTTAAGTTTAATCAATAAGGATTATCTCCAGATGATTCTACATGGAAATGTTGCATTATTCTTGAGCTTAGCCTGGTGTACTTCTTACTTCCTGAATGAGCATTGTTTGTAATAACTTAATAATATTAAAATGCTTCTGATTATTGCTCAGCAGGCATACACCAAGAGATTTAGTATCAGTATCATAGAATTAATACACAAGTAGAAAATATGATGGATTCTATAAAACATGTATTCTCTTTAATTCAATGCAATAAAACACTAATATAAAAGATATGACAAATAATTTTGGTTTTACAAGATACAGCTCCGTAATAAAATGTCTTTTATTTACATATCAATAGTAATGGAAAATAATTAGACAGCAAGCATGAAGAAAATTGATAATCCACAGAAATGCATAGTTTGGCACGTTTGGGGCATTTCCTCTTCTATGTCAACCTATTATAGGCACATCTTTTAAAAAAAAATGCCACCACATCCTTTTTAAGAAATTATAGTCAACAGCATACTTCAAACATTAATAGAGGAATTATATCTAAAATGCAATTTCTATCCATGGTAACGAACAGTAAATAATGTAGCAAAAAGTGGCATAATAACATGAGTGGGTGTGTAAAGGTAGAATATGCACTCAGTGAACAGCGCTAATTCTCAATCTACAACAGAGCACTTTTCATGTAGCCCAGGAGACACATGCTCTTATTGAAAAGACTTTGCATATGCGTCCAAGTTTCCTCCAACTGCACTGATACTTTTGACATTTCTTCTAGTAGAACTGGCTCAGCGGCAATAACCTTGAGATGGAGCTGCAATAGTAGTACGAAAAAGAGAGAATATTAAATAATTTGTAAAACTGGGCAGATGTAATGATCCAACACAATGAACATACAACAAAATACCTGCAATTCATGGACTCTGACAAATGAACTGGGTGTGGTGAGGGGTGCGGAGACAGGAGGCATGGAGGAACCGAAACAGCAGTTATTCAGACACACCTAATTCCTCAAAAATCTTCATTTCTAGTGTAATTGATCAAATGTATGATGAACTGATTATTGCAATACTGTTTATAACACATTGACTGTTTTGTGGACATTATTTTACAGTGAGTAGCACCTTACCCTGAAGTTTTGCCTCCTAGAATACAGTTCCAAAACATAGGGAAACAACATTGTCATTTTAAAAGTATCCAGTAATATCTTCATATATAAACAACCAGGTATTTCAATGCTTCAAGAACTTCCTTGCCCCTCCCCACCACCTCCCAATGATCTATCAAAGGTTCTCAATTTAGAATCGTAGAAACTGGCCTGTAACCAAGGTGCTTAAAAAAATGGAACACCTAAGCCAGTGAACAGTGCAGTGCAGTTAATGAAGCTTCAAAATCCCAGCTTCCAGAAAATATCATTCTTATGACATTGAAAGTGACAGAAGATTGTATAAAACCGTGAAAAGCAATCTCATGTGAGAGGGCTTGCTGATTAAAATCAATTAAGTCACAAGGATTGTCTGTTTATATTTGGACCCTGGAAAATGGTCAAATGTTAAGATTTGCACTCAAAGCCACCATGGAGAGGCTCATCATATATGTGCTTTAAAATTCATACTTCCTTATGACATAGGAGGCAGCTATTTGGTCTTTCTGCAACTGTGAAACAGCTACATTACCTGTAACACCATTCTGTCTCTCACAAATCCATCAGCTGAGAAAATACTTGTGCTAACATTAGGAGGAAGAGTGGGAGTAATAAATATTTGAAAGCAATGTGTGTTGTGTTGCTTATGCAAAGTGGAATCATTTGATCTAATCATCCAAAGTTAAAATGGAGAAAGAAGCAGGTAAAAGGCAACAATAATAAAACTTCTATTTCATCAGGGGCAAAAAAAAAACAGAAAAATTTTAATGTTATGATGGAAAATTGTATTTAACCACATTTAAAATAGTCCATTATTATTACTAGATAGGTTTCATTATTTTTATGATGATCTTATGATGTTCCCTCCCTAAATTAACAGTCCAAAAGTATGGAATATAACACATTGAGGGAAGAACTCAGTGGATCATTCAGCACCTGTTAACGTTCTGGGCCAAGACCCTTCACCTGGACTGCAAGAATAGGGGACATAGCCAGTACAGAGAAGGGTTTGGACCATACCTCGCAAGTTATAGGCAGGTACAGCCGAGGAGGGGTGACTGGCAGATGGGGGGGGGGGGGGGGGGGGAGGGGAAGAGTGGAAAGAACAACAAAGGCTACTTGCTGATAAAGTGGGAAAAAACAAAAGGCTTCAGAAGGTGACATTTTATAAGGAGCCAAATATGGAGGTGGGTTGGCCAGATAGGAAAAGAGGGGCAAAGGGACCGAGTGAAAGGATTGTGTGGATGATGGCCAGATGGAGATGGAGGGGAAAGAAGCAAGGCAATCAGGCACTGTGGGCATGCAGTTGGGTGTGTGTAGGAGGAACTGGGCGGACTGGACAAAGGAGTAAGCAGGTTACCTGAAATTGGAGAATTTAATGTTTGTGTTGTCAGGCTGTAAGACTACCCAGGAGGAATATGATGTGCACTTCCTCTAGCTTGCATTTAGCCTCACTCTGGAGAAACCAAGGAAAGATAGGCAGAATGGGAATAGAGGGGGAAATTAAAATGGAGCTCCTGGATGCAGACTGAAATGTTGACTGCTTTCCTTACAGATGTTGCCTAACTCAGTGAGTTCCTCCAGCAATTTGTTTTCTTGTTCCAGTTTTTTCCCCACATCTGTAGCTTTGTGTTCATAGTCATAAGGGTCTTTCTGCCAATTCAAGCAGTGTCATGGATACTGGCAATACAAACCATGTCCTTAAGTTTCAATGTTATTCAAATATTCAATTAACATAAAAACTGTATAAATGGAGTTAGAATGCTTGCAGCTGTAGAAAACAGATTATGCATTCCGATGGGTCATATTCATTCTTCAAATCTACTGGATCTTATACTTACTGGCATTTGAACCTATTTGTTTAAAAAATTTAAGGTCTTCAACCTAGATTTTAGGAATAAAGCATGCTCGAATTTTGTAGCTTTAAATGAAAAAGTCAAAGATCACCAAGTAGAATATGGGAATAACCTTTTCATGTGAATGCAGACATCCAACTTTTCTTGTAAGTGCTTGGATTTATTCCAAGTTTGAAATGAAGTTGCAAACTGAAAAGATTTCTGCTTCCAAATTAAAAAATTCAATTACCTTTAAGTACAATGCAAGGTAGGCTTGAGCCAATTCAAAATCACGCTTTGTACCAAGCATGTAGTTGATCATTTGCAGAAAACTCTGCATCACATTCACAGAACCTCCTCCTTCTGGGGCCAAGCTCCTCAGCTCAATGTCAATATTCGATGGTCCCATTCCTTTCAAAAGTTTAATTACATGGTCATCTGCAGCAAACAAGGAGCAAAGAATTCTCAATTTCTTTTAAAATTTATTTGGTTACAAATATTCAAAATAACTATATTTTTAAATAACAGCCAAATGATAATCCCCCCACATTAAGAAATAGATGTAAGAACCCATTTGTCCCATTTTCCATTAGATTGTAATACAATTTATGAATATTAGCTAACTGCACTCAATTCAGAAGTTTCAGAACAGAACATGAATATTTTACCATAGCTGGTAATTTGTTTATTATTGTCATGAGCACCTAGATACAGTGAAAAGCCTTTGCCTGAATGCCATTCAGATAGATCATTCCATACACAGGTATATCAAAACAGTTAAAAAAAAAAAAAAAATCACAGAATTTCGTATTACGAATATAGAGAAAGACCTCTGCAGGTAGAATTAATAGTTCTTGACCATTTAAAGTTTTAAATTATTCTAAGGTTAGAGATATCACTGCAAGTCCAGCTTTAAGAGTAATAAGGGATAACAATTTAAAGTGAGCATATTCCAAAACCAAGGGAATGCAAAGACACTGACTCAGCAAAAATGAACACATCCTGTGATTAGGTCAGATTTGGAACAGATGGGTCCAGTAACATAACCACTAAGCTACTTAGTTCGACAGTATAAATTAAAAAATGCATAGGAGATCATTTCATTTCTGTAATCACAATTTAGTCCCCCTTCTGTGCCAACAGTATAATACATCTTTCAATATTTATGCTGAAAACAGCAGTGATGTTCACACTATAACTGCATTTCCCCAAACCAAAGCTGTTGCTGTGATCGAAATCATACAGTTCCAAGCATTTTATTTTTTATTTTAAAAGAAATTAAGTTTATTAAAGTTATTTATTTAACCCAGTTACAATCTCCCTCTGCAACCAAATACAACTTGCCATGGGCCAAGTCTGCAACTTTCTTTCTGTTCACATAATAATTAAATTACCTTCAGCTGTTTGATAATTCAGTAAGCAAGGGATTAGAAAAAGGAGCCTTGTAATGATTACTTTGATTAAAGCTCATGAACCCAAGTAAGGAAGTGCTCCTGTTTGGGAAGTGTAGTTTAAGGAATGCATCTCCAAGACTGATCACAGGATTCTGATTCAGGAATTGCTTTGACAAGCATTCTGTGCAAATTAAGGTTTTGAACCAGCTATGAATACAAGTTGGTACTGAATCATCATAAGGTACATCACCCCCAAGTTATAAAATTCAGTTTTAATATGTAGCATCAATAAATTTGGCACAGAAACAATGGTCATCTAGCTGTACTGAGATAAAAAAACAGTAAGTTTATGGCAATACATGTTTAACAACATCTAGGATGTTGATGATGGACTGTGGCCATTTCTATGGTAATAGAAATAGCTGGATCTTACATTATGACAGAAATAATTATGTCCCACGTTCAAAACACTACCACTAAAGCAACAATTTTGCCATCTACCCTATCATGCCCTTTCAGAATCTTCTATAATTCAATCAGATCACCCCTCATTCTTCTAAACTCTGAAGAACAGAGATCAACTTTTTTTTTCTGTGATAGAATTACCCTCTCATTCCAGGAAGAGCTAAATAAAAAAATAATTCTGAAATAGTTCCAATGCTACTTTATTGCTTCTTAAATAAAAGAACCAAGACTACAGGCAGCACTCCAGAGCTCATCTCACTTACCATGCATATATCTTACAAAATGTTTCTATTTTTAAACTTCAAGTCCCCAGTAACAAAGACCAAAATGCTACAAACCCCATTTCCAGAAAAGTTGGGATATTTTCCAAAATGCAATAAAAACAAAAATCTGTGATATGTTAATTCACATGAACCTTTATTTAACTGACAAAAGTACAAAGAAAAGATTTTCAATAGATCTACTGACCAACTTAATTGTATTTTGTAAATATACACAAATTTAGAATTTGATGGCTGCAACACACTCAACAAAAGTTGGGACAGAGTTAAAATAAGATTGAAAAGTGCACAGAAACCGTCATGCTACTGTGACAATTATAACCACCTGGGCTCCGGAGTACTTCGGAAATTCATTGTCACTCAACACAGTCCGTCGCTGCATCCAGAAATGCAACTTGAAACTGTATTACGCAAGGAGGAAGCCAGACATCAACTCTATGCAGAAACGCTGGCGAGTTCTCTGGGCCTTTTGATACCTTCTACAGAAGTGAATGACCTCACATCTTCCTTCATTAAATTCCTTTTCTCAAGTTTTCACCCACCTACTCAGCTGATCCATATCCTGTCACAGAGTCCAAATTTTCTCATCACTGCATGTATTCCCATCAATTTTCACAAGATGAGCAAACCTGGGATATCATATGTTCAATTTATGATTGAGAGAATAATCCTATAAATTTAAAATAATTGCCTTGTATATACAACCCTGATCCATTCTTTTTCTGGTTCTAGGGATTAAGAAATTGGCCAACCAAAAGCATGTAATACTTGCAAAGAATATGATTTCTTTGGGGAAATCAAGGAAACAATCTAAATACATCTACAAAGTGTTCCATTCTTATGCCTAGTTAATCCATCCTGCAGAAAACATGTATTGAATGACAAACTGAAATAAGCATTCTGACATGTATCCCTGTTTTCTAAGTGTGTCAGGGCCAAGTGCATGACAGAAGGCATTTGGCACTGAATGGCTCTGTCAGTAAGCAAATTAGTGAATGTCCAATGTGGTGGAATTAAGTTTTTGATATGTGCCATTATCAGCCATTCAAAGTAATTCATGATGACTGGCATCAGTGCCACTGGGCAGTAGTCATTTAGTTCTGAAAGTGTAGAGTTCTTTGGTACAGGGATGATAGTGCTGCCTTGAAGCATGTGAAAGCAGCAGCCTGGATGAGTGACGTGTTAAAGATGTCCGTGAAGATGCAAGTGAGCTGATAAGCACATTTCCCAAGTACTCATCCTGGGATGTTGTCTGGCCCGGCTGCCTTATGGGGGTCGACTCTCTGCAGAGCCCTTCTCACATATGCTGCTGTTAAACAGTGGCTGCTCACTTGGGAGGGAGGGGGGGTTAGCTTTCATGATGGCGTGCTGTTGCATGCCTTGAAATGTGCATAAAACTGGGTTTTCTACAAATCAAAATAGCCTGTTACAGAGACTCCATTGCACAGGATCATCAGAGGCTGCAGAGGGTTGAAGACTCTGCCAGTTCTATCATGGGCACAACCAACCCTATAACCAAGGACATTTTCAAGAGCCAGTGCCTCAAGGAGGCAGCATCCATTATTAAAGACCTTCACCAAATGAGACATGCCTTCTTCACATTACTACCATCGGGGAGGTGGTTCAGGAACCTTAAGACTTACATTCAGCATTATAAGAACAGCTTCTTCCCCGATTCCTTCCTAGCGTGTCGCACCAGTCAGCTATTCTTGTCTGGCGTGTAGTATCAGGATTGGTCTCCTTTTGGATTAACCGGGTCACAATATGAATGTTCCTGACTTGACCTTGCTGCTTTTTTTTATATATAAACGAGGCCGAGTGGCTAGCTCGATGCTCAACCTGGCACGGATGGAAAGTGTGCCTGGGGGGTGGTCCGACTTGAATTTGAACTCGGGAGCCTTCGCTCCGAAGTCCGGCGCTGATGCCACTGCGCCACCAGCCGGATGCCATCAGATTTCTGAACGGTCCATGAACAGTAGCTCACTATTTGTCTTTTGCATGATATAGTTTTGCAACTTACAGTAATTTTTATGTCGTTCACTATACTGCTGCCACAAAACAATTTCACGGCATACATCAGTGATAATAAACCTGGTTCTGATTCTAAACTTTCATCCTCAATAATTGACTCTAAAACCACCGAGGTCAGACTAACCACACTAAAATTTCCTCTCTATTGCTTCCTTCAGACCACCTACAAGCATTATGAAAATGAAGGTACACAGAAAGAACTGAAATATGTTTGCTTGTGTTTGATAGGCAACATCTTGATAGAGACACAAGCTGCTCCTCACCCAAGCTGGATGCACTAAGGGTGCACCCTGAGCTGAACAGGGGCAAGATGCTATTGACATTAATTTTATTTTTCTTGATCTGTGTTTCCTAATAAGTATTTCAGCTAGGGGTTTGGCAACTAATTTCAGTACAACTATTCTCTTCAAGAGGCAGAGTTCCTTTGGCCCATAGTCTGTAGTGATCATGATATTAATCCAAACTAAGCCCACCTGCCTGGTAATTGTCCACACCTTCCATTGCCTGCCATTTATGTGCTAACTAAATGCTTCAAATATTGTATCTGCTTCCACCATTTTCCCCTGCTAGTGCATTCCAAGAATCTACTAGTCTGAAAAAATAATTGCCTCATATCTCCATTAAACTTTCCCTTTCTCATCCAAGGTTCACGTCCTCCAATATTTGACATTCCTCATCGATGCCTCTCACAATTTTATATCAATCAGATCAACCCTTGGGCTCAAATGCTCCAGAGAAAATATTCCAAGTTAGCCCAACCTCTCCTCATAGAGAGAGAAAGAAAGCCTCATCTTGAAAAAGGTCACTTGAAAAATACAGCACTGAAATGACTGCCATGGGGAAACATGATTCTGCACTAAGTGAAGCAAACAGACATCCCACCCTGCAAAAACTCATTGCCGGGAGGTAGCGCCATCAATTTACGGGAGACTCCCGGAGCTTCTGGGAGAGGTGGGATGTGTGCAATACAGTAGCTCTTTAGCAGCTAGCCAGCTAGTTTAAATAATGTTAACTATGCAAACGAATGAATGACACCTGTTAAACTCACCTCAACATGTCTTTTGCAGTCTTAACCCACTATGGGCAATAGAAAAGTCACTGTTGCAAACAGTGCAGCAAGCAACACTGTCATTATTTTTGACCCCTATTAGGCAGGGATACACTTTAGTGTAGTCTGGCATCTCTCTCTCAAAAAAAATCGATTTCCGGGATATTGTATATAATTTGCGGGCATCAGGGAGCCACTATCAATATGCAGGAGACTCCCAGAACTTCCGGGAGAGGTGGGATGTCTGCTATAGTAACAAACCAACCACAGTCTACAGACTTGAGAAAATGGGTGAATACAAAAATCACTCCAACATGACACCCATTTGTATGCTAAATTCATAGCATATCCAAAAACATTTAATGCATTATATCTGCAGAAAATAATCTATGAAGATTTTGCCTGGTCTCCTTAAAAAAATCATTAGCTGCACTACAGCCCAAGATCAAAATCTCAACAGATCAGTGTTAGAGTAAAAACCATAAGATCATCAATGCCATGAATAAATCACTAGTATTTGTAAGCAAATACAAAGCAAAATCATTAAAGTTTTTTTCAGGCAGGCAGGAAAAGCTTCATTTATTGCGACGTCGATATCTGGAGCTGTATAGGATAGTCATAGTTATACTTTATTGATCCCGGGGGAAATTGGTTTAGGCAACATTTTAAAAAAAAAATCAAACATACCGAGCACATACAAGAAAATAAATGCAAGTTACTTACAATTATTGGTGTTTAGAGCACCTTCCAATTGCATGTAAAATTCTGTTTCTTGTGCCAGTACCCCCAAGTTTACCACTTTGGACTGAAAATACCAAATAATTTTGGAGAATTAAAAACAAAAGATCTCAACACGCTTTACTGATTTTTGCACTGTGCATCTTCATGTTGCATTAAATTCAATTTAAATGTAGAAGTTATCCTTTTGCATTTGAAAATATAGATTTAGAACACATTTGTGATACATTACACAATAGCCTTTATAGTTATTAATTTCAGAACCCTGTGGAGAATTCTAAAATACAGATCATATTAAATCTTAACAATCCTCCATTTTTACTGTAATTTTTAAAGCAATATATCTAATTTTCTGTTTATGATGGAATTAAGATGATTCTAACAATGCCAGAACAGACAGGAATTAACTTTACTGGTGGTCATCTCTTCTACTGTTGTGACATCTCCAAAGCAAGAAAATCTAAGTGATCAAAATGTTAACTCAAAAATTCTCAAAAGTCTCTCACACACAAACTTTTAGGGAGGCAGACATGAATAATGTTAACATCTCCAAAATGATTAGCAATAAGATTTTTTTTTCTCCCTCATACCTGGTCCTCAGCAGCTTGTTGTTCTGCAGCAGCAAATTGCGGCACAAGGCCAGGAATAGTTGGAATGAAGAAAGGAACAGATTTAGGCACTTTAGGTGGTTCCTTGGGTTTGTTCCTTTTCTGTAGATCAGCCAAACAAAACCCAATAAGTAATAAGAACACAGCAGACACAAAGTATAATTTTAAAAATGTTATTGAGATGTTTTATTAAACACATGACAACTTTAGCTTGATGCATCATTTTAATTCAAAACATCTGCAGTTTTCAATTTAATTGCAAGTAATGAAAGTAATGCTAATGATGGTCATCATTAAGGCAAATTCAAACATTCAAATAAAATTTAGGTGGTAAAATTCATGTATTAATTTACACCACATGAATGAACAGGATTAATATGGTAAATCATCAATGATATTTACTGGATCATTTTTATGTAAAACCACAATAAAAGTAATGCATTTTAAACTATTCATTCAAGAAAATTTAGACTACTAATGCAAATTATTTGCTACCTTAATAATATCAAGATTAAGAAGATTTTTCCAGCGCGATTCTGGAAGCAAAGACAGCGTCACCAACTGCTCTCCAAGTTGTTCAGATGATTCATAGTTTATCATCTGGCTTTCTACTTCTGTTTCAATGTCTGATGTCTCCATATCTTAAAAAAAAAGTTTCTCATGTTATTGATAAAATGATGCTAAATGTTAAAAATGTTATTAACATAACAGGCTATAGCTAGCTTATGAAAATGAAAACTTGCATATATTATCTTGAAGGAGAATCTTAAAAAATAACATTAGTTCTTCCATACATGTGATTTGTCATTTGATATAGCATCACGTACTTATTAAGCAAAACTTTAATTTAAAAAATATCCTAGAAATGGAATATAATAAACCTTCTTGTTGACACGCTCCAGGAAGCATCGTTACAGTAGGTTGATAATCAGCAGGAAGAGGACGAAGGGAAATAATATTATATAGTGTTTTGTTGGACCTAAGGAAAAGAAAGAGAAAAAGACATTAGCATTCACCATGAATCCCAATTAACAGAGCCAAATTCCCTAAATATTTACAAATTTGTTCTTTTTTCAAAGAATCTATTTTGCCTATTAATATACAGTTCTTTGAATTTCATACCTCGTTTAAAAAGAAACATGATACTGTGCTTCAGAATACCTTATAATACTTCACAATGAATTTCTTTTTACTGTGTCAACCCTTGCGCTTAAACAGAGCAAACAATTTTCAAAAAATAGCTAAGAACTCTTTGGAGGTGTTGACTGAGGTAAAACACAAGCATAGAATGACCCTGCTTCATTTTTAATACATATGTGGTTAAATGTGCTTCCATCTACAGAAAAAAAACAAGTTTAATATTATATTTCAGTATGGTCACTTCTATGTTTCACTCCCACATTTAAGTGAATATAAATATTCTGAAGTAGATATGAGAAATAACTGTTCTTCCTTAATCGGGCATCCTGACAAATCCAACTTGATTCAGTTTTAGCTGAATGAGAAAAGACAAATACACGAGCAACCAAACACCCCTTAAGATTGTGCTTTTACTTCTTTCCAACAATTGAATAAAAGTTACATCTAAGGATGTAGCTTTTATTGTAACTCGATCTGAAATAGCTGTAGATCAGTGATTCTCAACTGGGGTGATTATTGTCCCATGTGGGTGTTAGGGAAAATAGAAGTCATCGAGGGGCGTTCAAGATCCTTTATTTGGGGGGGGGGGGGGCAGTAAGCAGCATCCTAACATGACGCACGACCTGACTGACCATTAGTAGAGCAGGCACTTCCAAAAAAAAAGGATGAGGCACTGGAAGAACCATAGCTCTGCAGGTCGTGACCACTTGACACAACGCATCCGAAATCTGGCAATCTCATCTGACCTCACCAACCAAACGTTATTGTGGATGCATAAATTAGTAACCAGGGTGCCCAACAGTCCCCCCTGACTTCCGGCACTGAATGAGTTCATGCCATTTAACAGTTGGCAAGTCAAGTACACCCTCTCAAATTTCTCTACAGATCTATGGAAAACAGGTCAGCCAATGATACAGCGCTGGCCTGAACCACACGGTGAAATGGAGCTAAACAGTGAACCTGCCAACCACAAGGATTCCTCAAGGTGTTCAAAACAACCTTGGCTTCATATGTGTGGTCAAGAACCATCTTTGGGGATTATGCAGGAGACAAGTTCCATCCGGGATAGGATGCAAGAAATAATAGCAACATACTAGAAGTATGTAATGGGTCAGGCAGGATCCATGACGCAACAGTTGACATTTCAGGTTAACAACTCTTCAACTTTGCAGCATGCCAAGGTGTTGTACTTTTAAATTGGCCTAGCAGAGTGAGACAGAATGTCCCTGCTCCCAAGCCTGAATACAAGAGAAAAAATGAGCTTGCAGCTGGACTACTTTTAACTTCGTCTTCAGAGCGGCAATTTACACATGCAAGATAGGGTTATGGTCCTGAGGGTGGTTCATTGTTTAATTCCTGGTGCAAATTCTGAAACATAATCAGAGCTAATAACTTAAAAAGGCAGACATTCATAGTATTTTATGGCATTTGCACACTATATTAATACAGTGGAGTCTGCTGATTTAGTTGTTTTATGCTTCATATCCTCTGTGATCTACAAATGTTGAAATGGTATCATATACTTAAATATCCTTCAAGAAAATCGATGACATGACACCAACTCAGGAAAAATACCACTTCTGATCTCTTGGTTAAGTATACATCTACAGGTACAATGTAAAATTTTAATCATTCCCCCGAGTTATTTTGAATTGTTCTCTTACACTGATATGCTAAATATATACAAGTATGAATTTTACTCATTTGATTAGTTCATTTGGTTTCTTACAGCATAGTGGCATGCAAAAGTTTGGGCACCCCAGTCAAAATTTCTGTTACTGTGAATAACTAAGCGAGTAAAAGATGACTTGATTTCCAAAAGGCATGAAGTTAAAGATGACACATTTCTTTAATACTTTAAGCAAGATTACTTTTTTTTCCCTCCATCTTTTACAGTTTCAAAATAACAAAAGAGGAAAAGGGCCCGAAGCAAATGTTTGGGCACCCTGCATGGTCAATACTTAGTAACACCCCTTTGGCAAGTATCACAGCTTGTAAACGCTTTCTGTAGCCAGCTAAGAGTCTTTCAATTCTTGTTTGGGGGATTTTCGCCCATTCTTCCTTGCAAAAGGCTTCTAGTTCTGAGAGATTCTTGGGCTATCTTGCATGCACTGCTCTTTTGAGGTCTATCCACAGATTTTCGATGATGTTTAGGTCGGGGAACTAACATGTGAGGGCCATGGGAAAACCTTTAGCTTGCGCCTCTTGAGGTAGTCCATTGTGGATTTTGAGGTGTGTGTAGGTTCATTATCCTGTTGTAGAAGCCATGCTCTTTTCATCTTCAGCTTTTTTAGACGGTATGATGTTTGCTTCCAGAATTTGCTGCTATTTAATTGAATTCGTTCTTCCCTCTACCAGTGAAATGTTCCCCGCGCCAATGGATGCAACACAAGCTCAAAGCATGATTGATCCACCCCCCCGCCCCCCCGTGCTTAACATTTGCAGAGGTGTTCTCTTCACAAAATTCTGCACCCTTTTTTCTCCAAACATACCTTTGCCCATTGCGGCCAAAAAGTTCTATTTTAACTTCACCAATCCACAAGACTTGTTTCCAAAATGCATCAGGCTTGTTTAGATGTTCCTTTGCAAACTTTCTGACGCTGAATTTTGTGGTGAGGATGCAGGAAAGGTTTTCTTCTGACGACTCTTCCATGAAGGTCATATTTGTGCAGGTGTCGCTGCACAGTAGGACAATGCACCACCACTCCAGAGCCTGCTAAATCTACCTGAAGGTCTTTTGCAGTCAAACAGGGGTTTTGATTTGCCTTTCTAGCAACCCTACCAGCAGTTCTCTCGGAAAGTTTTCTTGGTCTTCCAGACATCAACTTGACCTCCACCGTTCCCGTTAACTGCTATTTCTTAATTACATTATGAACTGAGGAAACAGCTACCTGAAAATGCTTTGCTATCTTCTTATAGCCTTCTCCTGCTTTGTGGGCATTATTTTAATTTTCAGAGTGCTATGCAGCTGCTTAGAGGAGCCCATGGCTGCTGATTATTGGGACAAGGTTTGAGGAGTCAAGGTATTTATAAAGCTTTGAAACTTGCATCACCTGGCCTTTGCTAACAATGATTGTGAACAAGCCCTAACAAGCTAATTAAGGTCTGAGACCTTAGTGAAAGTTATCTGAGAGCTCAAATCTCTTGGGGTGCCCAAACTTTTGCATGGATTTCCTTTCCTTTTTTTCCCCACTCTTAAAATTGTACAAAACAAAAATAATACACTATCTTGCTTAAAACTTTATGACTTTTGGAGATCAGTTCATCTTCTACTCACTTAACTATTCACAGTAACAGAAATTTTGACCAGAGTGCCCAAACTTTTGCATGCCACTGTAGGTAGGATTTGAAAGCTTATTGAATATCTTTGAGTATGTATTAGTAATTACACAAAATAAAACCAATTTTGTTTTCCATTACAGGTAGTACTTTATCACATTGAAATGCAAGCTGTGTCTCATGTAACCTTTTAAACAACTAACAAAAATCTTTAATGATCACTGGAATAATTGGAACATTTCAATATGCCTGAAAGTAGATCTGGAGAAACATTCACAAATAATTAATGCTGTATACTTATTCCGTAAAACCTACACGTACCAGAGATATATTCCCAAGTTATCGACGTGAGCAGTAGCAAGGAAGTCTCCAGTGGGAGACATGGTAATACTGACAGCCGCTGAATCAAGTAAAAAGCAGTCCACAAGGCTGTGGGAACAGGAGAAATATTTTAAAAAATCAAATAGAAACTGTGAAAATAGCATTATATTTAATTCTAAAGTATTTGTAATTCATGTTTTGTCCCAAAGAGCATTACAATAAACTTGATTACAGAGGGTAAAAAATGCTTTCAAAGCAACACCCATGTTTCCAAACAAGGACTGGTAGTTAACCAAAATATCAAAAATTTTTGTAAAATACAGTAAGAAGGCAACAAGGGCAAGGTCAGGCACTTCTTGTTTTATAAGTTGGCTCGTTCATTCAAGGGAGCAATAAGGTTAGTAGAGTGGTATTTTCCTCTCCTGTCAGATGTAGAGATCAGGAAACAGTCTAACGGCCCTGATGACTATGTCTGCAGGAAGGGTGTCCGGCTGTAGCTACTCTCACACCATTTTGATCAGTTAGAGTGGCCGACGGACATTCTAAGGAGCATGCAGGAGGCATAAGTTTTACAATAAGAGTTTTAGAGAACGGATCATATTAAAAGTTCAATTAGCTACGTGGGTGTCTGACAGGAGGGGTAGGCAGAAATCAACTGCATTTGTCCCCGTCTAAAACAAGTACTTCATTTTGAATTCTGTTGGGGGTGGCGTGGTGGTCGAGAAGAGCATCACCTCCCACCTGATATTGAAGCTGCAGCCAGATCAGTAGCTGTATAGTGGTGTAGATTAAATTCTACCAATAGTGAGAGGAGTCTTTAATCAGGGGCATGGACAGGTGTTTCTATGGCCCTGAGAAAGATTCCAGGATGGTCTGTTCCCAGGGTCAACTCACATATCTGAGGAAGCACAAGACATTTTGAAAGACAGAAGTCGCAGTCAATATTGATTCTAGTTACATTGACGTAATATTCTGCAAAGAAAAGTTAGGGAAATAAGTGGAAAATTAAAAAAAAAAAAGACCTTTAGGGTGTAATCTCAAGATTACTTCTTGTGTCACGTACTAGCAATAACAGAAAGATGAACATGGTGCAGTTGATTGTGTGGCTAAAGAGATGCAAGAACCTTGAATAACAAAAGATGTCGTAAACTGAGGAGGAAAAAAGCCTATGTAAAAGTTTAATAAGATGAAATCAAAGGGGCCATAAAATGTTCTTGGTGAACAGGATTGATTCATCTTTCATTGATATAGCATGGACCAGGTCCTTCTGGCCAAAGTGGCACATCACTCAGCAACCCACCTATTCAACCCTGGCCTAATCACAGGACAATTAAAATGATCAACTAACTGGTTATGTCTTTGGACTGTGGGAGGAATCTGGTGCACCCGGAGAGAACCCACATGCTCACAGGAAGGATGTACAAACTTCTTACAGAGGACAGTGATATTGAACTCCGAACTTAGACATCCCAAGCTGTAACAGCACCACACTAAAAGCTACAGTGTAGGATCACACAAGGATAAAAGAGTGAATTTGTGTCTGCGCCAATGGATGTGGACGAGATACTTTGTATCAGCTTTCATCAAGGAGAAAGGCACGGGGGATAGCAAGATCAGGGCAAGGTATGCTAACAATCCAGGCCACACTGAAATCAAGAAGATGGCTGGGTTAGGTTTATTGAAGAATGTTAACGGGGTAAGTCCACAGAGCGTGGAGGGGTTCTCTGCAAGGTTATTGAGAGAGGTAAGCAAAGAAATTGCTGAGGCCTTGACAAAGATTTATCATCGCTAGCCAATTATATTGCAGAGAATGCAGAAGATGTTGAGCAGAATGTTTCCTGGATTATGAATTACTGGATATAAAGAGAGGTTGAGCAAAGTTGGATGTTTACTCTAGAGTGTCAGAGGGTATATAGTCAAGAGTCTTATTCCCATGATGGAAATATAGAAGAGAATGGAAAAGAGTGAAACAGAAGTACAGACACATACACACAATGAGCTGAAGGGCTTGAACCTGTGCCGTACCGTCCTATGCTAAAGGTTTCTTCAGACTTTATTTCATAACCCTGTACAGCAACATACCAGCCTGATGGGAGATCCCAGGTCCGTATTGTACAGTCCATTGAAGCAGTAATTAACCACCGTCCATCTGAACTATAAGCCTTCAAAGACACAATTACAGGTATTATTACTTAACATAATTTATGCTGTCATCATTCTATCAATGGAAGTTTTATTAATTTCTATAAGAAAAGTCCTGACAACAAGACCATAATACATAGGAGCAAAATCAGGCCATTTGGCCCACTGAGTCTGTTCCACCATTTCATCATGGTTGCCCCCTATAATGTTGCCTCAATGGAGTGAATTTTTAATTCTTAACTGAGTGGAATTATCACCAGTGAGATGCCTATCTTTGTGCCAAAAATCTTACATTTTTACAGAGATGAGGTCATACTTGTAAAGGTGAAAACTCTGGGGCAAAAGCAGCCTTGGTCATTTTTGTGGACACAATACAAAACTAACAACATTTAAACTCTACTGGATCTCTTTCACTACTTATGTATTTAAATATTTCTTATTGTAATTTTTTTTGGTGTTGCGCTGTACTGCTGCCACAAAACAAAACTTCACGACACATGTCAGTGATATTAAACCTGAATCATCCATCAACCATGGAAAGGTTTAGCAAGGGCACCACCCAGGCATTAATCAAATCCAATCTCAACTGGCAAACTGAATTGCGCTGATGGCCAGCTCAGATCCACTGCCTTATTCAGAATTTCCTCAACACAACTCTACTACTGCACCACAAACACAGCACTGAGTCCAGGGATGGTTTCTGGCCATATTGAACTGAGGGGCAAGATATGCTTCATTTCAAACCCCTCACTGTTCTCAAGCCATTATTTGAACATCCAGAGAAGTTCCAATGATTTGACTGCCAACCTTCATTGAAAAGCTAAGTGGATCTGAGTAGTTCAGTTATAAATTTACAAAACTTGGGTTTGAATAATTTTGAAAATAATTTAACATTTTAATTTTAAATACATTTCATGTTAACAAAGATTTTTGACCATCACAGATGGTCACAGACCATGGAAAAAGACCTTTTATCAGCAAGTTCTGCGAGGTGCCATCATTGCTGACTGAAGATGGGCCTTCAGCTTCTGCTGCCCAGGTCTGCTCATCCCTATCAACTACTTATCTCACGATAAGGCACAAATGGTAATTGCAACTGCAAGTATTCAAGGAAGCAGAAACAAGGTCACCAAGTGGTCCAATCCAACCAAATTGTTACAAAACCCAAATTCCATAGTGGAAACCGGCATTCCAATTAATTAGATAGTGTAGAATATTTCAGACACTTAACTATAGCCTTTTCTCAGAGCCAGCTCCAGTTCACCACCACAAGAAATATGAAGGCTATTCAGTCCCTTGGTTCAGCTCCACCATTCAATAAGAACAAGGTGATGGCATATTTCTGTCTTGAATACACTCCAAATGAGCCTCTACAGCTCCCTTGCATGGAGAATATGAAAGGTTTTCTATCTTCGGGGTGAAGGCACTTTTCCCTCATTTTGATCCTGAATGGCTGACCACTTACATTGAGAATATGACCCCTGCTTCCAGTCACCCATGGCAGGGGAAAGATACCCTGTCAACCTTCTTAATGATTTTGTTCACTTCAGAATCATCATTTGTCATTCACTTAAAATCAGTACAATACAGCCCACCTTGTAATTTTATATAAGGTGGGACTCTTACCATCCAGGGATCAATAGAGTACACCTTTCCTTCAGTCGCTCAATTGCAAGAATAGCTTTTATCAGATAGGACAACAGACTAGCGCACAATATTTAATGTGCAGTCTCACCAGGGCTCTACATGGAGCAAGGCACCTCTATTCCTTCACATTTCCTTGCAACAAAGGCCAAAATACTGCGTGCCTTCTCACTGGTTTGTTGAACCTGCAAGTTAACACTTCACATACAAGGATACCTCATCTTTATGAAAACCAACGCCTTCCATCTCTTATATTTAAAAGTACTCCTGCTTATCATCTTTTTTCCTACCAACTGGGCTGACCTCATAAGTTTCTACTTGCCTCACCCCTAATCATTCATTCAGCATGAAAATAGTTCTCTTACCTTGCAGCCTATACTGGCACCATATCACCAGAAAACATTGGTATAGTGAAATCTATCTCCTCATCTAAATCTCTGAGGTAGATGATGAACAACCAGGAATGCAGCAAAGATTACTGTGGCATCTTTCACCACACCAGAAAAAATATGAAGATGACCCAACCTGAAAATGAACTATTTATTCCTACTTGCCACAGATGCATTAACTCAATAGTAAAGTGTAAATGGAAAAAAATTGTCATCATTCTGCCCGCTCTCTAAAGTGATATGACTTAGGAAGTGTTACATATGAATTTAATTAACTAACAACAGCAAAGTGATTAATAATATCATACCATGTCATTTATTTGATTCTGATGGCCAGTGAATCTTCTCACAAATTTTCTTGTTTCACTGTCCATAACTGCTATCCTGAAATCATCCATAGCAACAGCCAACATGCCACTAGGAAAAAAGATATACAAACATAAATTTCAGAACCGTAACTTGTGAAAACAGTGACATACAATATCATGAACATTAGAGATATTTACAATTGCAGATATTTACAAGCATCTAAACAGTGTTGATAATGTAATGAATGGTATCAAATGAGAAGTTAGAGATGAATGTAACATGGATACGAAAAGAGTAATAAACAAACAGCTGGATAAATTCAGATTAGGCAGCATCCGTGCAGAGGAACCAATCTGGATTGCAGCTTGGAGAAGGCAATGACAGATGTTAGAATGGAAACAGAGGAAAAAGCTAAATATTAAAAAGACAGGAGGATTTGGGGTTACAGCAAGAAAAGAGGTGGAATTGTGATGGATTAGTGTTGGGACTAGGAGGGTTGAAAGGAAAAAGGGAGGAGAAATGAAAAAAAGACAGGAAAGGATCAAGTAGCCTTGCATCCCAACCAGATATACAGAGAATTCAAATTGCACACAATATGAAGAGACTTGAAAAACTCAGATTATCAAGAGAAGAGGTGGTTAGAGGACAATTACAAACCCCATTTCCAGAAAAGTTGGGATATTTTCCAAAATGCAATAAAAACAAAAATCTGTGATATGTTAATTCATGTGAACCTTTATTTAACTAACAAAAGTACAAAAAAAAGATTTTCAATAGTTTTACTGACCAACTTAATTGTATTTTGTAAATATACACAAATTTAGAATTTGATGGCTACAACACACTCAACAGAAGTTGGGACAGAGGCATGTTTACCATTGTGTTACATCACCTTTCTTTTTAATAACACTTTTTAATCGTTTTGGAACTGAGGATACTAATTGTAGTAGATTTGCAATTGGAAATTTTGTCCATTCTTGCTTGATATAAGACTTCAGCTGCTCAACAGTCCGTGGTCTCCGTTGTCTGATTCTCCTCTTCATGATGTGCCATACATTTTCAATGGGAGATAGATCTAGACTGGCAGTAGGCCAGTCAAGCACACGCACTCTGTGTCTACAAAGCCACGCTGTTGTAGCCTGTGCAGAATGTGGTCTGGCATTGCCCTGCTGAAATAAGCATGCACGTCCCGGGAAGAGACGTCGCCTTGATGACAACATATGTCTCTCTAAGATCCTAATATATGCCTCAGAGTCAATGGTTCCTTCACATACATGCAACTCACTCATGCCGTGGGCACTGATGCACCCCCATACCATCACAGATGCTGGCTTTTGCACCTTTCGCTGATAACAATCTGGATGGTCGTTTTCATCTTTGGCATGGAGAACTCGATGCCCGTTTTTTCCAAAAACTAGCTGAAATGTGGACTCATCTGACCACAGCACATGGTTCCACAGTCTTTCAGTCCATCTGAGATGAGCTTGGGCCCAGAGAACTTGCCGGCATTTCTGCATAGAGTTGATGTATGGCTTCCTCCTTGCGTAATACAGTTTCAAGTTGCATTTCTGGATGCAGCGACGGACCGTGTTGAGTGACAATGGTTTTCCGAAGTACTCCCGAGCTCAGGTGGCTATAATTGTCACAGTATCATGACAGTTTCTGTGCACTTTTCAATCTTATTTTAACTCTGTCCCAACTTTTGTTGAGTGTGTTGCAGCCATCAAATTCTAAATTTGTGTATATTTACAAAATACAATTAAGTTGGACAATTAAGTTGGTCAGTAAAATTATTGAAAATCTTTTCTTTGTACTTTTGTCAGTTAAATAAAGGTTCATGTGAATTAACATATCACAGATTTTTGTTTTTATTGCACTTTGGAAAATATCCCAACTTTTCTGGAAATGGAGTTTGTATATATATTTAAAATGATAGGACCTGAACTGCCAGATTTCTTATTTAAATCTATAGTAAGAGGTTAGAAGAATTTTTGTTGTGAAGTGAATAAGGGACAGAACATATTGACGTTAAACAAGAGACCTGATTACTGGTTGAAAAAAAGGGATTAAGGCTGAATGGGGCTGATCCACCTTTCACTTATTTTATCCTCCTCAACAGTAACTATATCTAACTCTTTTCATCTTCTTACCGCTCTCGAAACAACTATTTTATCCCACTGATTTCAATGGAGCCCAAGAGCTGGAAAAGCCTGCAGAGATTCGTGCTGCCCCAGGATGAAATGACAGCACTGCAGGCAATATTGAACCCAGTTTAAGCTCAGCTACACTTTGGGACATGCACAAGAAAAACAGTAAACCTGATAGAAATGCTAATGTTCTGTGGATGATATACTCCTTAAGAGTTAAAATCACTGGAAAGCCCAAAAAGCCTATTTTAACATTGCTATTCCATGAGACATCAAAATAATGAAATATAAAATTATGACAAAATTCAAGAAAACAATTGGACAAGACACATTTCATACCTGTCTCTGTGTAGCAAAATGGTGATTGGTGATGCATCTAACGTTGTTGTATAAACCAACTGCTTTGATTTAAACTTCCAGAATTTGACTAGTTTATCTCCACCGGCTGTAATAGTGAGTTGATTTAGTCCATCGACAGCAACTCCTCGTACTTGGCCATCATGAGCTTAAATTGAAAGGAATTGTAATTAGTATTTTTGCATGACTTATGCTCAGTATATTTAATTAGTTAAATTTGACAATACACAAACCACGATTATCCATTAACGTTATTCTTGATACAAATATGGCAAGATGATGCTCACTGTACTGCTGAAAGTTGCAAAGCCCATCAACCCAAGTCCACACACAGAGAATAACAGAAGAAACAGAAGGATTATTCAGTCCCACATGCCCACTCCCTCTTTCAAAGTCAAAGTAAATTTATTATCAAAGTACATATATGTCACCATATACTACCCAGAGATTCATTTTCTTGCAGCCATTTACAGGAAAATGAAGAAATACAATAGAATTTGTGGAAAAAAAAACTATACACACAAACAATCAACATGCAAAAAAAATTGAGTTATTTATTTTATTTATTGAGATACAGCATGCAGTGGGCCCCTCTGGACCTTCAAGTCACGCCGCGCTGCCCAGCAACCCCCGATTTAACCTCAGCCTAATCTCCGGACAATTTACAACGACCAATTAACCTACCAACTGGTAGGTCTTTGGACTGCTCCATGCCAGTTCAGGAGCCTGCTGACTGTAGGGTAATAACCTTATTTGATTATTGAGACACAGCACAGAACCAGCCCTTTCGAGCCATGCCACCCACCAATCCCAACTTAATCCAAGACTAAATGTGGAACAATTTACAATGACCAATTAACCTACCAATCGTAGGTCTTTGAAACGTGAGGGGAAACTGGAGCACCCGGAGGAAACCCATGCAGTAACAGGAGAACGTACGAACTCCTTACAAAAAGTGGCAGGAAATTAACTCCAGTTGCTGGTACTGTAAAGCGCTGTGCTAACCACTACACTACTGTGTCGCCCTGCTCCTGAACCTCGTGGCGTGGGGCCTAACACTCCTGTATCGTCTACCCGATGGTAGTAGCAAGAAGACAGCATGGCCTAAATGGTAGGGGTATCATCATTCAATAAGATCATGGCTAATCAGCATAACTTTCTTGCACTGACCCTGTATCCCTAATTCCATTAATGTCTAAAAGTCAAGTTATCACTTTTTTTGAATATAATCATTCTTGGTGGGTGGAGAATTCAAAAGATTTTCTGTCTTCCAGAAGTTCCTTCCCATCTCTGCCCTTACTCTGAAAACTTAAACCATGATTTTAAACACACACTAACCTGTGGTAACATTATCCCTACGTCCACCTTGTCAAAAGAGCCATGAGAACTTTATACATTTCTCTTCTCATTTTCCTATATTCCCATGTATATTCTGCTCATGCAAAACACATCACCCCAGGAATCTGTTTGGCAGCTCTTCAATGCACTCCCTGAATTGCATGCATATCCATCCTCAGAAAGGAATGCCAGAACCATAGATAATATTCACCATACACTCGCACTAGGGACTTTGTTTTTTGCAATTTGAGCAAAATATCACAACTCTTCCAATGAATAACATACTACCTTCCTTGCGAAGACCATGCTAAGTCTGAATGTTAACTGTGAATCTCTCTGTTTCCTCTGAATACTAACACCTTTCAAACATTCAAAAGAGAAAGTGTACAGACACAGGCCTGTACCAGAAAACCAGGTATGATTTGCAGAGGGTTATTTCAAGAGCGAAGAGACAATTTCATACGAGGTTGGAGCAACATTGGATGCACAGCAACTCCGGCAGGGTCTGCAAGACATTATTTCCTACAAAGCAAAACCCAATTAGCAAGAATGACAGCGATGCTACACTACCAGATGAACTCAATGCCTTCTATGCACGCTTTGAAAGGGAAAACACAACTACAGCTGTGAAGATCCCTGCTGCACCTGATGACCCTGTGATCTCCACCTCAGAGGCTGATGTTAGGCTGTCTTTAAAGAGAGTGAACCCTCGCAAGGCAGAAGATCCCAATAGAGTACCTGGTAAGATTCTGAAAAGCTGTGCCAATCAACTAGCAGGAGTATTCAATGACATTTTCAACCTCTCACTGCAATGGGCAGAAGTTCCCACTTGCTTCAAAAAGGCAACAATTATACCAGCGTCTAAGAGTAATAATGTGGGCTGCATTAATGACTATCGCCCGGTGGCACTCACATTGACAATGATGAAATGCTTTGAGAGGTTGGTCATGACTAGACTGAACTCCTGCCTCAGCAAGGACCTGGACATATTGCAATTTGCCTATCACCACAATAGGTCAACGGCAGAAGCAATCTCAATGGCTCTCTGCACAGCTTTAGACCACCTGGACAACACACACACCTACATCAGGATGCTGTTCATCGACTACAGCTCAGCATTTAATACCATCATTCCCATAATCCTGATTGAGAAGTTGCAGAACCTGGGCCTCTGTACTTCCCTCTGCAATTGGATCCTCAAAGACCAGAAGACCACAATCAACACTGGAGCACCTCAGGGGTGTGTGCTTAGCCCACTGCTCTATTCTGTATATACACATGACTGTGTGGCTAGGCATAGCTCAAATATCATCTATAAATTTGCTGATGATACAATCATTGTTGGTAGAATCTCAGGAGGTGACGAGAAGGTGTAAATGAGTGAGATATGCCAACTAGTGGAGTGTTGCCGCAGCAACAACCTGGCACTCAACATCAGTAAGACAAAAGAACTGATTGTGGGCTTCAAGAAGGGCAAGACGAAAGAACACATACCAATCTTCAGAGGGATCAGTACTGGGAAGTGAAGAGAGTGAGCAGTTTCAAGTTCTTGGGTGTCAAGATCTCTGAGGATCTAATTTGGTTCCAACATATCGAAGTAGTTATAAAGAAGGCAAGACAGCAGTTATACTTCATTAGGAGTTTGAAGAGATTTGCCGTGTCAACAAATGTGCTCAAAAACTGCTATAATTGTACCATGGAGAGCATTCTGACAGGCTGCATCACTGTCTGGTATGGAGAGGCTACTGCACAGGACCGAAAGAAGCTGCAGATGGTTGTAGATCTAGTCAGTTCCATCTTGGGTACTAGCCTACAAAGTACCCAGGCCATCTTCAGGGAGCGGTGTCTCAGAAAGGCAGCGTCCATTATTAAGGACCTCCAGCACCTTTTCTCACTGTTACCATCAGGCAGGAGGTACAAAGGCCTGAAGACACACACTCAGTGATTCAGGAACAGCTTCTTCCCTCTGCCATCCGATTCCTAAATGGACATTGAATCTTTGGACACTACCTCATTTGTTTAAATATACAGTATTTCCGTTTTTGCACATTTTTAAAATCTATTCAATATATGTATACTGTAATTGATTTACTTCTTTATTTATTATTATTTTCTTTCTCTGCTAGATTATGTATTACATTGAACTGCTGCTGCTAATTTAACAAATTTCACGTCACATGCTGGTGATAGTAAACCCGATTCTGATTCTGACCAAAACTACCGACTACACTCACAAAGACAAACTTCAACTTCCATAAGAGAAGAAAAAAAATCTAGGGAGTCAAATTTATTGGAATCAGATGTCATTCCCAAAATGTTTATTGGAAATATTTCAGACCGAAGTTAGAAAACCTTTTTTTTATTTTATCGCCCAGTATTATTGTTTACAAACTGTTTTATTCCATAAACTGGTCATTGTTATTATTAGTAGAACTCTAGTATATCATGCTGATTTTATTGCCAAATTTCATTAACTTCTTTTATAAACATTCAGAAATTCTGAAGATACTGGAAATCTAAAGCAAAACACACAAAATGCTGGAGGAACTCAGCAGGTCATGCAGCATCCATGGAAATGAACGAACAATTGATGTGTTGGGCCAAGACCCTTCTTCAGGATTGCAAAGGAAGGGTAAGACACCAGAATTTTAAAAAGGTGGGGGAAGGGGAAGAAGACTAGCAAGAAGGTGATAAGTGAAGCTAGATAAGTGGGAAAGGTAAAGGGCTGGAGATTAAGTAATCAGATAGGAGAGGAAAGTGGACCACAGGAGAAAAGTAAGGATGGGGGGCACTAGGGTGAGATGATAGGCAGGTGAGAAGAGGCAAGAGGCTAGAGTGGGGAATACAAGACGGGGAGGATAATATTTTTTTTTAAACGGGGGGGTGGGGGCAGAAATCAACATTCATGCCATCAAGTTGAAGGCTACCCAGACCTGCATACAAAGTGTTGCTCCGCCACCCCAAGGGTGGCCTCATCATGGCACAAGAGGAGGCCATGGATCGACATGTCGGAACGAGAAGGGGAATGGGAATTAAAATGTTGGGCCACTAGGAAGTTCTGTTTTTGGCAGATGGAGCGGAGGTGCTTGATGAAACAGTCCCCCAATTTACGATGCATCTCACTGACGTTGAAGAGGCTGCAGAGGGAGCACCAGATATAATACATCCGGAAGGACTTTCCAGGGCATTGAATAGAAGTGAGGGAGTAGGTGGATGGGCAGGGATAAGTGCCTGGAGGGATGAATGGATAAGGGAGTGATCCTTGCGGAAAATGAAGGGGGCTGGTAAATATGTGTTTGGTGGTAGAGATGGCGGAACTTGCAGGGCATCTATGGAGCTCCACTTGGGCTTCTGCTCTCTGACCTGATACTGGAATTAATTGCAAACTTGGCTGATTTGAAGTAATTAATATTGGCAAGTTAAAAAGTGTTCAATTATGATAAAAATAACCTAGATTAGGCATCTTTGTTTTCACATATTCATTCAAATATATAAAAAAAACAAAGGGCTCACAGGCTGAGCTTGCGTTTAATTGCACATTACATTAGGGGATTCTTCTGCATGGGTACACAATGGCAAGAATGTAAATATATTTAAATTGAACAATCCAATGATGCAGACTTGGTTCAAAGTCTAATGTGTAGGCTAATCATCAAAACATAGTAATTGAAATGTCGCATTAGATTAAATGTTTCTAATTCTCAACTGGTCACTGTGACCACACCTAGATGGAAGAATGGAAAGGAATAGCACATCTGACCAGGCCACTGGCATTCTGCAATCATTGTCCACTGTCTATTGATTAGCCTATACATCATACTTTGAATCAAATTTGCGCCATTGTGTACCCACACAAAGGAATCTTCATTGTAAAAAAAAAAGTCTGAAAATTTAAACAAAAGTTAAATATGAGATTTGGCTACAAGTTTTTTTGAATTACTTGTCTAATTTTTTAAAAAATTGAATAGATGTGTCCCCTTTATGTCAATGATATATCAGATGCTTATCATTTAGTACAATAGGATTACCAGCATCTGTAGAATAAAGTGTTTTACAGATGCCGGTAATCTGTATCAAAATATTCAGAAAGGGAGGAAGTTGGCACAAAAACAAAACACTTCAAATAAAAAAACTACTTTTGTATGCCTTATAAACAGATTATTTAAGAATTTTTTTTAAAGCTTTGAATCAACAGAATGGTAAAATTAGTTCAATTTTCCCCCTTTTAAACAATGGCTTTGTAGGTTTCAATTGAGAGCTACAGAAATCTACTCTTCTTCCTACAAAGGTAAAAATTATCATTTTGAAATGATACCCCATAAAGTTTAAATATAGAGAATAAGACTGTTAATGTACTTACTGCCTACTTATATGTCAGACTACAGATGATTCAATTCTTCAAAATGTTTATGCCAAAAATGAGTATTTTGTACAATGCTAAGTGAGAAGGCTACAATTGGTGATTTGACATTACTATGTAACTATATGTAAATATTGTCTCGCAAAACTTGGGATCATCTTCAATTTCCACATTTCATATAGAGCAGACAATTTATTAACACAAACAAAATGTTAGGTCAGGCATGTAGAAATGGGCTTAACATTTCAGGTCAATGACTTTTCATTAGATACTATCTGACTTAAAGTAATTAAACATTTTGTGTTTATTTTTAATTTCAGGATTTCCAGCATCAGTCTCCCCCTTTCTGATTACTGAAAACTTTTTATGTTTTTATCCTTAACTTCATACTTACCTTTGTTTTCACCATATTGTCCTCTGTGGATGCCCGATTGCATATTATACACGTCCACGTGGCCTGTAGAAAGGCCAACAATAGCAAAATTTCCACAAGATGTTATATCCACAGCCTAAATAAAGCAACAAAATTTCTTCATGAAGCAGTTGAGTTTTCTTTAAAAATACATTCATACAAGAATGAAATGCACAATAGGTTTCTGGAAACTAATATAGGATGCAGACTTTCATCATTACATTTTTGATTACTTAGGTTTGTTAAGCTTTTTTTAAAAGAGTTCAAGCAACTTTGATTAATAGATTGCAATTTCCATCCCTTTCTGTGAAATTACCTCAACATCCAAATTTTTTAAAATCTTATTTAGACAAAGAGGTATATCTCTCATTGTCCCAAAACAAAAAATGGTTTGCCTCTTGTGCATGCTATTTTCTTTATTCCAATGTGGGCCCTAGGTCAGTCTTCAACTGGGACCGTGGTCCCAGCACTTCAGTGTGGACAATGTAGGAGCAATGCAGACAGAACCACTTTCAAAGTCAATGACCTAAGATCATAAGGGCTATCAGTACAGTCAAGGTCAATAAACATTATGAACATCTTTGACACTCATATGTATTCAATAACAATCAGCATATATAAAAACATTAAAAATAACTTACTGGGGGACAAAACAGGAGGTCACTTAGACCCTCTAACCTACCACATCATTCCATAAGATTACAGGTGATCTTCCACATTAACACAATTTCCTTATCATCATCAAATTTCCTCTATTTTGTTAATACCCTGAAATCTACTTTAAGAGTGATCGACTACCGGGCCCCGAGACTATCCACAGGAAGAATTCTATACTGTTAAAGAAACATCTTAGTGAGGTATCTCCAAACCCTCAATTCAGAGCTGAGCTCCAATGGAATGAACACATCAATGTGTTATATTGGCAGAAAAATACATTTATACTCAGTGGTCACATTGTTAGGTACACCTGCTCATTAATGCAAACAACTAATCAACCAATCATGCGACAGCAACTCAATGCATAAAAGCATGGTCAAGAGGTTACCAGCCCGGATGTATTAATAGCACAAAGTTGGAGTTGGTATAATCACAGAATTTGATCCAGAAACATTTCACGATAGCTGAAATTTTCAGTGAAAAACAAGCTCAATCCCACTTCAAGAGATTGTAAGGAGATCAAACAAAAGTCTACAAAAAAAATTTAGGTGAAGACTCAGGGGCATAGATTTAGGATGGAGATGAGGGGTAAATGCATTTCCCATTGAGTACTGAATCTATAGAATTCTTTGCCAAAGGCGGCAGTAGAAACGACCTCATTAAATATGCCTAAAACACCGTTAGAAAAGAAATGAATGATTATGAGGAAAAGGTGCAGGGAGGTAGAGCTACAGTAAGTACATGGCCAGATCAGTCATGATCTTATTGAATGGCAGAGCAGGATCAACAGGCCAAATTGCCTACTCCAGCTATTTCTTATGTTTTGCAAAGAGTTCTTTTACTAGTTCTCTGCACCCCTCCCCACACCCCATGCTTCCCACTTCCAAAGAGTTATCTAGATATTTTCAGACTATAACTATGGAAGATGAATCAAGTGTACAGAAGATGAAACTACTTGAAGAAATAACTAACAAATTTTTGGCAGGAATTGAAGAATTAATTAGTTGCCAGGAAATAAAGGGTAATTATATAGAACTAACAATCTTGTGCATACAAGCAAAAAAAAAAACACACACACACCTAACAGGATGGAGAAAAGTTTGATAATTTGTACTCTTGCCCAGCCTGCTGTGACTGGTTGCATTCTAGCTTCCACTTTTAACTAACAGCACAAGATTTAAATAATCAATGATGCAATGAGCATTTCATATACCATCTTAGATGCTCTGACTCTAGCTGTGGAATTAAGAATAGCATTCACAACTGAACAAGATAATAGTGGAAAGGCCTTGGGAGAATGATCATGAAAGTTGACCATATGAGATCACATTTTGGTAGTGGACCCAAGACAGAATGACGAAGGTTTTCATTCCATCACTTGCCTGTAAGTCCTTAGCCTTCTGACCCCAAAAGAAATTAATTTCAATTTAATGCAGGTCAGAATTTGAAATGGACAGCCTTGAGACTTAAAACTACAAGGACAATATACATCAGAACTCTTTTGGATAAATCGTTTAGTTATGAACAATGCCAATACAGTAGTTTATTCTTCTGTGAATTTTATTTAACTTTATTCTACAAATTAATTTTTATGTTTGACAACTGCCTTATACAGGAAAATACTGAGGTAGAAATGGGTAAAAAGAATATTTATTGATCAGATTAAGGATGATATTAAACATGATGCAAAAACATATTACATTACTGTCAGACACCTCCTTTTACTTACTCCTTGAACAGGACTGCACTGAGGAGTGAGCACTAGGCCATTGTCTCCCGCACCATCACTGACCTTATTAACTCCAAGGATCTCCCATCTGCTGCCACCAACCTCATAAGCTCCTTCACCCCACACCTCCTGTTTCTATCTCATACCCAAGATCCACAAACCTGCTTGTCCAGGAAGACCCATTGTTTCTGCTTGTTCCTGCCCCACTGAACTCATATCTGCAATACCTCATCTCAGTTTTAGCCCCCCTATTTCAGCCCCTTCCTACCCTCATCCATGACACTTCATACACTCTTGATTTTTTTTTTTTTTTTTTTTTTATAAAAGTTCCCTGGCCCTGATCATCTTATTTTCATTATGGATGTCCAGTCCCTGTACATCCTCTATCCCCCAACAGGAAGGCCTCAAAGCTCTCCATTTCTTTCTGGACACCAGACCCACCAGTTCCCTTCCACCACCACTCTCCTCTGTCTAGCAGAACTGGTTCTCACTCTCAATAATTTCTCCTTCAGCTCCTCCCACTTCCTTCAAACAAAAGCTGTAGCATGGGCACTCACGAGTCCCTGCTATGCTTGCCTTATGTTCCAAGATGACTGCATTGGCACTGCTTCCTGCACCATGTAGAGCTTGTTGACTTCAACTTTGCCTCTGACTTCAACTTTGCCTCCAACTTCCACCCTGCCCTGGTTTACCTGGTCCATTTCCAACACCTCCCTCCCCTTTCTCAATCTCTCTGTCCTTCTCTGGAGACGGCTTATCTACTGATATCTTTTATAAACCCACTGATTCTCACAGTTACCTGGACTACAACTTTTCCCGCCCTGTTACTTGTAAATGTGCTATCCCCTTCTCTCAATTTCCCTTCCTCCACTATTTATGCTGCCCTCACCAGCATCTCTTCCATTCCATTTCCTCACCTACAACCCCACTAGCCTCCGCATCTAGAACATAATTTTCTGTAACTTCCACCAGCTCCAACAGGATCCCACCACCAAGCACATCTTCCCTCCCTCCCCCCCCCCACTTCCTGCTTTCCCCAGGGATTGCTCTCTACGTGACTCCCTTGTCCATTTGGCCCTCCCCACTGATCTCCCTCCTGACACTTATCCTTGCAAACTGAACAAGTGCTACACCTCCTCTTTGTATCAGTGAGACCCTACATAGATTGGGCGACCACTTTGCTGAGCACTTACACTCTCCTAGTTTCACCTATCACCTACTACCTTGTATTTCTTCCTCCACTCCCCCAACTTCTTACTTTGACTTCTCCCCTTCTTTTCCAGTCCTGATGAAGGGTCTTGGCCCAAAATGTCAACTCTTTACTCTTTTCCATAGATGCTGCCTGGCTGCTGAGTTCCTCCAGCATTTTGTGTGCGTTGCTCGGATTTGCAGCATTTGCAGATTTTCTCATTTTTTGATTGGATTACATAACTTCCAATGGCTTTTTGAACTTAATTAGCAAATGGGCAATTGACCAGATATCTCAGTTTAAAAATAACCTGGGCAGCTGATCGATATGTTATAATTAATGTCAATGCTGTTGCATTAAGGGGCACAAACAATACTCCAAATAAATGTTTGATCATTGTGCAATAATATAGTAAAGGTACAGTTGGTGAAGTTATTTTAATTTGGTTTCACAATCATCCGGCTGTCTGAACTTGCACTAACTTGGTATGGATACAGGGAGCTAGTTGAACTGGAATAAACAGTGTAAAAATACATACTGTGGCATAAACATTCTGGTCATTCCCTTTCTTAAATCTTGGAGGCTCAAATTTGTGTGCTCCCATTGAGGTTTTCTGGTAGTTCCACGTTGTACTGATTAGGCTTCCTTGATGACAAGCAATAATTCCATCCCAATCACTCTGACGTGCGGTTTCTACCATAAACATTCAGAATAAATTCATGAGTTACAACGGAAACATATTCAAAGATAAAAATACATTCAAATACAAAAATTATTTGAATGTTTTTGAAGTTACTTGTAAGAAGCTTCAAAGACATTCAAATACAGTAAAGGACATACACTGCACTTCAGAGAATATTATTTCCAGGACAGATTACAATTATAAAGAAAGCACAGCAGTGTCTCTACTTCCTCAGAAGTTTGCAAAGATTCAGCATGACATCAAAACTTGGACAAACATTGACTGGTTGCATCACAGCCTGGAATGGAAACACTTACACCATTGAACAGAAAAGCCAACAAAAAGTAGTGGATATGGCCTAGTCCATCACTGGTAAAGCCCACCCCACCACTGAGCACATCTAGACAGTACTGTGGCAAGAAAACAGAATCCATCAAGGACCTCTACCATCAAAGCCATGCTCTCTTTTTGCTGCCTTCAGGACTGACACCGCAAGGTTCAGGAACGTTTATTACCACTCAATTAACAGGCTCTTGAACCAGAGGGAATAACACCAGTCAATTCCACTGAACTGTTCTCACAACCTATGGACTTCATTTCATGTTTTTGATATTTATTGCTTATATATTTCTCTCTTTTGTATTTGCACAGTCTGTTGTCTTCTGCACATTCGTTGTTGTCTGTCTTCTTGGGTGCAGCCTTTCAATGAATCTATTGTGTTTCTTAGATTTACTGTGTACGGTCACAAGAAAATGAACCTCAAAGCTGTATATGCATATACATAATTTGAGCTTTGTTTTAACTAACAATTTACCAACTAAATTTTGGAAAAGGTGAAAGTTCTAAATCCAAGCGTTCAAGCAGTAAGGCCAATCATCCCATCCCAGATCAGGAAAACAGTATTTGAATTGATATACAGTTACCTGAAGCAAATGTAGTAATTGGAGGTAGATTCATTAATTCATAATTCACCCCTCTGGTTTTAATTTTCTTTTTGTTCGTACGCCCTTAAAGAGACAAAAAAAACCATGTTATGAAATCTCCAACTGCATATTTCTAAAGGGAAATAATACCATAATATTAACTCAGCTGCTACTTTGACCCATTCTTCCTTTCACACTCATCTATGGCCAAGAAGTCAAATAAATGATTTGATCGCAGAAGAGGAAAGCCATTCGGTCCTTCGAGTCAGAGGATCAATGACCTATACAGCCAAATATGCATCTCATTTAGTGGGAGCTGCTTTCTAAATGTTGATCATTCCGTCTGAGCAACATTTCCAGTATCAAGTGTAACAAAATACTTTGGGCTTGAACTACTTCTGATTATATTTCAGATTCTGGCATCTACAGATTTTTTTGGATTTTAATTTTCTCTTTAATATCTGCTTCCTTATCCTAATCACTGTTTAAAGTAATACTTTATGATTTAATCAACAATTAATTCACCATTCTGCATAAAATAACATTATTGTTCAGCAGTGTACTTTCTAGATGATAAAGTCATTGTTGTTGCAATGAAGGTCTACTGTTCTTAGGAAACAATCTTGACTGAAGGAGAACTTGAATATCTTCCTCCAGCAATTACTTTGGTAATAGGATAGAAGTGTACTCTGGAGCATTCTACCACCAATTTCCTTCTGTGGTATCATTCAATTATGAAATAATACACCACTTGGCACCATTTCCAATTTCCATTTACAAGGGATGGACACACAGCCTTTCCGAAGGAAAATTGCAGAAATTATTTTAAAGCACAAATTGCACCTTTTATGCAAAACTTACCAAATTAATATTTTGCAGAAACATAAATCAAACTGTTTAGCCAGGATTCTTATGATTTTGGTTGTGCAAATTTTCCATAAACCTACCCAACATTCCTGACTCCAGTCTAATGGACCCGCAACCTCAACTCGGGCGTACGCTCGGCCTACAACCCACACTCCTGCTTCTAGTCTTACATCCAGTTTGCACTCTGGACTTCTAGCTCACCTTCTGAATGAGTTAAGTGCAAGGTCCTCAATTTGAAAACAATGAGAACTGAAGTAAAAAGTCCAAAATACTTTAAAAGCACTCTATCAAACAATGTTTGAGTTGTGACACAAGATAATACCAGTATAAGTAATCAAAATGCTTGGTTAAGATGGTACATTCCAAGGCATGTCACAGAGGAGGGTAAAGAACTTGATGTTTGGGGAGAGAATTCAAGCTAAACAAAAATCTGCTAATGACCGAACAAAGAAAATTATAGATATACATAGGCAGAATTGAAAGCATGTAGAGTTTTCGAATATAGCAAGTTTTGGGATTGCTTCTTTCCACTTCAATATTTAGTTGGCACAGCAAAATTCCTTTTTCTTTAATGCATTCTGGCTCTACAGAATACAGACATGCTGAAGGATCTCGGTTCGAAGCTTTGACTGTACTCTTTTCCAAAGATGTTGCATGGCCTTTTCTTTCTCCCTAGGCCTCCTGTCCCATGATCCTCCCCCTTCTCCAGCCTTGTATCCCTTTTGCCAATCAACTTTCCAGCTATTAGCTCCATTCCTCACCCTCCCCCTCTCAAATCTCTTACTATCTTTTCTTCCAGTTAGTCCTAACGAAGAGTCTTGGCCTGAAACGTCCACTGTACCTCTTCCTATAGATGCTGCCTGGCCTGCTGCGTTCCACCAGCATTTTGTGTGTGTTGCTTTATTGATACATGTCTACTCTACTTATTAAAAAAAATCCTGGAATTCATTAAGTAAATGAAAACATGTTCTAAAAAATATTCCACTGAATGGAATTCTTAACCTAAATTTTTTGTTTCCAAAATGTAAAACAGAGTAGAAAAATGTTAGTTATAACGTACCTAGATTTTCAAAAAGCATTTAAGAAAATGTGATACAAGTACTTTATAAAAAATAAGGAGTCACATACAATCAATGTTTAAGAGACACTTGGACAGAACATTAAGTAGCCAAGGCATAAAAGGATAGTGGCCTAATACAGGTGTACGGGGTCTCTTCTTTGTATGTTAAATTTAAAATGGCTTCTTTGTTATGTTAATCTTTTAAATTGCTGCCTATGTGGATTAAAATGGCTTCTATGTTATGTTAAATGCTGAGGAAGTCTCTAGCAAGACATTTGCTTGGGTTAACACAGATAGCAGGGTGCTATTAGCCAATGGGTGTTAATGTATCGTTTTTTTTCGGATGATAATGCTGTCTCATATGATTGGGGACAGGGGTGTTTGGTGGGGAGTCGGAGGAGAGACGGAGAGACAGGGAGGACGGCGGACGTGCGGAAAGGCTCCGGTCGATCACTCCGGGTGGTCCCGAGCCGCGAGTCGACAGGGTCCGGGTGGTCGCCAGGAATTTCTGAGCAACTTGTGCACGAAGAACTTGGACTTTGATAAATCTGGCGCCCTTTTTTCCCCCATTACTTCCTTTTCTGTATCGATCTGATATTAATTTCATAGACTTAGTAATATCTATAAAGTGTACTTGGTACAACGTACTGTGTGTGCTGGCTGATGATTGACATTTGGGATTGATTCGGGTGACAGTGGTCCAACAACCGACCCAGCGGGAGGCGTTCAGGCCGGTGCCGGGCGGGACTTCCCCTAGACATATACGAGCCAGTATAGCTGAGAGTTACACAGGCAAATGGAATTAGTGTCTATCTAGGCAAAAAGTTTGAAATAGGTGTGGTGGACCGAATGGCTCCTTTCTGTGCTATACATCTCCATGACTCTTCTGATTGTACAGGTCTTTGCATAACTACACCTGGAGCAGTGTAGCGGGTATGGTCTCTGTGTCTAAGGGAGAATGTGATTCCATGGGATGATACAACAAATATTCAACTTAGTAATTTTGGAATAAGGCATTTATTTCATGCAGAGTGATTATTAAAGATGGGGATAAAAAAGACTGAACTGTCTGGACAATGTAAATGATCTGGTGATATCCCCTGGCCACAGTCATAAACTGGAGACTCAATCGCTGGATGAGGGATCAGGTATTTAGGACTAATATAGATGCTCAGTTATTGAATACATTCTTGGCTGAAATTACAATCCAGGGATATGCAACTGGGTGAAAAATTGGTCAAAAAATAACCATATTAACTGAAACTTCACAGCACTTCAAAAAAATTTACATCTCGTCTCTCTCAGCAACGTAAATATTCATTATTCAGCATTCCTTTTAAATCAACAGGTTTTCTTTTCACATTTATCAATTTTGTATCAGCTCATAGGATCCTCAAGGAAATAGCAAATGTACATTTTTTCAACTATTTTTCCTTTGTCAACAAAACATTTTTGGAACATTTCCTAGCAGGAAAGATCATGAGACAAGGCAAGAGAAGGAAAAATTACTAACAGCTCTAAGTTTAGATAATCTAAGATAAAATTTTAGAAAAATGTGAATTGGTCAGTAAAGTGAAGAGAAGCATTTTACTACTCTTTAATGAACTGATAGCCTGTTTTAATTATGCAGATGAAAAACACCTGTAATATATTCATACCATGTAACAATACTTACCTTGACCCAAACTCTTATTAGAACTTTCATGAATAGTGGAAAATGACTGTAAAGTTCCATCTTGTCCTATATTTAAAAACAAAAGTGAAATTTGAGGAAATATGCCCATATTTAAAAGAAAATAAAGATCAAAAGGTTATAAAAGCCATTTACCCCACATAACAAAAGTACCAAGTACAGTAGATTACAGTAGTGTACTCCTTATTACTAAGCTCAGTATGTCCAGTATTCAGTACAGAATAAATTTTGGAATAACAATCATCATCCAGTACTTTCGGTTTGCAACAAAGCAACCACATTTAGATTAGATTAGATTATGAGAACACTCAGTCCTCGTTTATTGTCATTTAGAAATGCATACATGCATTAAGAAATGATACAATGTTCCTCCAGAGTGATATCACAGAAAAACAGGACAAACCAAAGACTAACACTGACAGAACCACATAATTATAATATATAGTTACAGCAGTGCAAAGCAATACCATAATTTGATAAAGAACAGACCATGGGCACGGTAAAAAAAAAAGTCTCAAGTCTCGATCGACTCTCGAGACCCCAACAGCAGGCGGCAAATGGGAGAAACTCCCTGCCATAAACCTCCAGGCACCGACAACTGCTGATGCCTTGGAAGCAGCTGACCACAGCCGACACTGAGTCCGTTCATCCGAAAACTTCGAGCCTCCGACCAGCCCCTCCGATACAGCCTCCTGAGCGCCATCGACCTCGCCCCGGCTGCCGAAACAAGCAAAGCCGAGGACTCAGGGCCTTCTGCTCCAGAGATTCCGGTTACCACACAGTAGCAGCGGCAGTGAAGCGGACATTTCATAAGTTTCTCCAGATGTTCCTCTGTCTCCATCAAATCAGAATTGTGCATGGTACCCTACTTGACAGATTACAGATATCATTCACCGGAGAGGCCGCGCGCGCTGTGTCCTGCCTCCATCTTCTCCTTCTCCTTCTCCTCACCATTGACCTCAAAATTCCTCACAAGGAATAGCTTTCATCTCTTGATGTCAGATGTCAGATCGCAGGCAACCAGTAGTTTATGAACACTGTGGCTAATCCTTTACATTGTAGCTTGCAAATCTTGCAATTGTCCAGTGCAAGATTTTATGCAGTTGGTTTGTTAATGACATGGAAAAATAATCAATACAAAATTGCTTCCAGTGAGTTTTCAATTACAAGGTGTTATAAATTTACTTCGAATGGCACACTTTAAAGTAAAAGATAAAATTAAATCAATATTACTATTTTGTGTGGTACTTCTAGCAATTTTGGTTTATTCCATTCACATTATGTATATTTTGACAAAATGTTTATCAACTCTATAAAATAAAGATTTCCATAAAATCAGACTACACATGCAAGCAAAAGGAAATCTTACCAGAGCTAAGAATGTTTTGCCCATCAGATCCATGATATTTTATTTTGGTTGGAGGGGCTCTGTGTCCCATGCGGTATCGTAAGATGCGACCACCACCTCCTGGAGCATCAAAAATCCAGACCTGACCACAAAACAAAGCTTCATGTTTTTCTTACAAAAACAGCCTATGCTGAGCTTTTCCTCACCAGAAGTATTGTACCATCCTATTCTCTAGCTCAGCTGGCTACTAAAAGAAGACTGAATAGTTAACAACTAAGATATTCTTGTAAAATGCTTTTCCATACCCAAGGCTCTGTCATTTTCTCTATCACGTTGATAAAGCTTTAACTGTATCTGGCCATACATGCATTTCCTTTGAATGCAAAATTGTTGGTTCTTGATTTATTTGCTTGCAGTTCATCCCTGCTAAAAAGTTTCCACCCTTTTTGAAGGGCTGAGCTTCAATCTTGGGAATCTTCTGATGACTTAGAAACATAATAATGCTCCAACATTCAACATAATTATAATTGACAATCCACTTCATTACCTTAATCCCACATTCTCTCAACCTCCCTGGCCATGTTAAATCACATCTCATGTACCCTCTCAGGTATGCATAAAAGCTCATATTTTTGTTTACAAAGCACAACACACAAGTCCATTCAGCTAACCAGAATCATACTGACTCCCAGCAGAGCAATCCCCATCAGTTCAATTCTTCCCTTCCTTAGTTCCTTATGGCCCTGCACTTTACTTTCTTCCACTCAAACTATTAATTCCCCTTTGATTCTCTTGCCATTTCCCTAACATTATTGCATGCCAAAGTAAGATCACATTATACCACAGTAGGTTTACAAATATAGAAATAATTAACTACACTCTCAAAATAGTTCTTCCATTCAAATAGATTATGGTTTCATATTGCCAGAATTATTACTCGTTTTCAAAAAGAATATTTTCTATATACACGATAATCTGATGACAATAATAGCACAAGAACTATACCCGAATCGCATTGTCTTCACCAGTAGTAATGAGAAGTGGCTCGCCATGAACAAACGTCAGTCCTGAAACGGCTGTCGTGTGAGTTTCTCTCATCTGGCTAATCAGTTTCTTCTCCTCCAAATCCCATAGTCCAATGTGACCCATGTGACTACCAACAGCCATCACTGGGAAACCATCTTTAAAAGTGAAACATAAAAAAAATTGTGATGTACAAAGGTAATTTTTATAGCAGTATGTACAAAACAGCCTCCAAGACCCTAAGCTATCATTTTCAGGTATTCTTGACAATATCATTAGGTGAACGGAACTGAAAAAACACAGCTCACCAGTTTCAATAATAAAACTGTAGTTCCATTCCAGAGCTCAAGTATCTCAATTAAAAGACATATGAATCTAAGTATTCAACAAGATTTATTTATAAATCCCTAATTTATAAACTCTGATATGCAATTCTAGTATCTCTTCCACTTCATCTTGACTTGCCTTATTAAACTCAACCACATTTGCCTACTTGGCGATGCAATCTTGGATTTTTTTCCCCAGGTCTGTAATCCTTTGGGAGCTATGCACTCTGATCATAATTCTTCTATCGTCCAAGTCAAAGTCAAGTTTATTATAAGTGCGTGTATGCACAAGTGCAATGAAAAATTTACTTGCAGCAGTATCACAGGTACATAGCATCACAAAAGCAGCGTTCGCAAGAAAAATATTAATTATACACAATTAGAACAAAAAAAAAGTATTATTGTGCATGGTGATCAAAGTGATGGTCATAGTGCTGCTGAACTATAGTGATGAGGGTTTGCTGATTGATTCAAGAACCCAATAGTTGAAGAGAAGTTGCTGCTTTTGAACTAGGTGGTGTGGATCTTCAGGCTTCTATACTTCCTGCACAATGTAGCTGTGAGAAGGTGGCATGGCCCAGATGGTGGAGATCTTTGAGGGTGCACATGCTACAGATATTAGCATCCAAATTGCTGTACCAGACCAGTCAGAATGCTTTCAGCAGTACATCTGTAGAAGCTTGTTAGAGTGTTTGGTGACAAGAACCTCTGACGCAAAGAAAAAGATGCTGGTTCACCTTTCTTGTGATCGCATGTGCTGGGCCCAGGACTGACCATTCAATATGTTAATACTTAGGAATTTAAAAGAATTCTCTCCATTGTTGACCCCCTAATATTGACTGAAGCAGGTTTACTCTCCTTAGCCTTCCTGAAGCCCACAATCAGTTCTCTAGCCTTAATGTAACATTGAGCAATGTTACAACTTATGCATGGGACCTATCTCATTCCTGTACATTGACTCATCACCGCCTGTGATTCACCCAACAATGCTGATGTCAGCAAATGTGTATATAACATTGGAGATATCTCTTAGCCAAGTTATGTGTGCATAGAGAATAGAACAGGGTGTAGTGCATGCAGTCTTACGATACAACCCATTTGATGGTCATTAAGGAGGAGATATTGTTAGCAACCCTCATTGACTCTGCTAATGAGGGAGGTACAGAAGTCTAGGTCTTGAAGCTTGATTATGATTTTGGACAGGATAACTGCGGTGCTGAGTGCTGAACTGTGGTCAATGAACAGCAGCTTGATGTAACTGTGCTGTCCAGATGGTCTAGAGCAGATTGAAGACCCAGAGAAATCACACCTGCTGTTGACCTGATAAAGCGTATCATCAATTTCCGCATGGATTACATCATCTCAAGAGCCATTTTTGATGCAGACTATGGCTATCCTGTTATTATCCTTCTTTCAAATTTCCCAAAAGTTCATTTGTCACTGAACGCCAAAATTACACATCTGATTTTGTACCTTGAACATAAGCACTCTGACCAGGAGATATATCAATGAAGTGATACAGTGTTTGAGGGTTTAAACAGTACCAGGATATTGTCAGGTATGTTCTTAGTGATGCTGATTAGATGCCTAGGAGCAATATGTACAATGAGCAAAACCCTGCTAATCCTTATACAGTACCACTTGAAAAAAAACATAATATAACCTTAAGGTAATTGGGGCCATGGGGAAAGTGAGACATTATGTGTGTCCTGATGCAGGTGATGCTGGTGTATCTAAAACAACAGGAATTCTGCAGATGCTGGAAATTCAAGCAACACACATCAAAGTTGCTGGTGAACGCAGCAGGCCAGGAAGCATCTCTAGGAAGAGGTGCAGTCGACGTTTCAGGCCGAGACCCCTCGTCAGGACTAACTGAAGGAAGAGTGAGTAAGGGATTTGAAAGTTGGAGGGGGAGGGGGAGATCCAAAATGATAGGAGAAGACAGGAGGGGGAGGGATGGAGCCAAGAGCTGGACAGGTGATTGGCAAAAGGGGATACGAGAGGATCATGGGACAGGAGGTCCGGGAAGAAAGATTGGGGGGGGGGGGGGCCCAGAGGATGGGCAAGAGGTATATTCAGAGGGACAGAGGGAGAAAAAGGAGAGTGAGAGAAAGAATGTGTGCATAAAAATAAGTAACAGATGGGGTACGAGGGGGAGGTGGGGCCTAGCAGAAGTTAGAGAAGTCGATGTTCATGCTGGCCTCCCCCTCGTACCCCATCTGTTACTTATTTTTATGCACACATTCTTTCTCTCACTCTCCTTTTTCTCCCTCTGTCCCTCTGAATATACCTCTTGCCCATCCTCTGGGTCCCCCCCCACCCCCCGTCTTTCTTCCCGGACCTCCTGTCCCATGATCCTCTCGTATTCCCTTTTGCCAATCACCTGTCCAGCTCTTGGCTCCATCCCTCCCCCTCCTGTCTTCTCCTATCATTTTGGATCTCCCCCTCCCCCCCCCAACTTTCAAATCCCTTACTCACTCTTCCTTCAGTTAGTCCTGACGAAGGGTCTCGGCCTGAAACGTCGACTGCACTTCTTCCTAGAGATGCTACCTGGCCTGGTGTATCTAAACTAGGTAGAACCGCAGTACCTATAGGAAGATTGCCCCCCCCGCCCCAAATATCCCTTTAGAGCCCCCAGGTTCTTTAAATGGTAGATAAGTAGACATAAGCTTACTGTCACCCTCAGCATTGCCAAGGAAAACAAGCATATACAATTGTAAGAAAAAGTTTGCGAACCCTCTGCAATTATATGGTTTTCTGCACTAATACTCATAAAATGTGGTTTGATCTTCATCTAAGTCACAGTAATAGACAAACACAAACTGCCTAAACTAATAACGGACACACTACTTCTTCACAGTCTAGGTTCAATAAAGTATGTGAACCTCTGGGTTAAAGCATTCTACAAAAGCTATCTGCAGTCAGGTGCACCAATCAATGAGATGAGATTGCAGGTGTGGTTTGTAGAGGTGCCCTGCCCTTCAAAATAGTCACAAAGTCAGGCCTACTCTTCTCAAGAAAGATTTGTTCATGTGCACCATGGCTCGATCAAAACAACTTGCAGAGGCCTTTAGAAATGCAGAGATCTACGAAGCTGAAAAAGGCTACAGAAGTATTTCTGAAGACCTGAGTGTTCATCAATCCAAAGTAAGAGAAATTGGCTACAAATGAAGGAAACTCAGTATCGTTGCTACTCTTCTTAGGAGTGGGCATCCTGCAAAGATCATACCAAAAGCACAATGTGCACTATTGAATGTGTAAAGGAACCCAAGGGTAACAGCAAAAGATCTGCAGAGATCTCTAGAACTTGCTAAAGTCCTCTGTTCATGTGTCCACTATAAGGAAAACACTGAAGAATGGTGTTCATGGAAGGACACCACAGACAAAATCATTGCTCTCCAAAACAAAAACATTACGACAGGTCTCAAGTTTGCAAAAAGACCACCTGGATGTTCCACAATGCTTGTGCGACAATGTTCTGTGTTCTACGGATAGATGAAACAAAAGTTGAACTTTTTGGCAGCAATGCACACCGCTATGTTTGGAAGAAAAAGGGCATTGCACACCAACATGGTGGAAGGAGCATCATGGTTTGGGGCTGCTTTGTTGTCTCAGGGCCTGGACAGCTTGCAAATGTTGAGGGAAGAATGAGTTCAAAATCGTATCAAGACATATTACAGGAAAATGTCAGGGCAGCAGTCTGTCACCTGAAGCTTAATAGAAGTTGGATAATGCAACAAGACAATGATCTAAAACACAAGAGTAAATCAACAACAGAATGGTTTAAAAAGAAGAAAATTCATGTTTTAGTATCCCAGAAATATTGATGAACTGAAACAGTTTTATAAGGAGGAATTGTCTAAAATTCCTCCAAGCCAACATGCAGGACTGATGAACAGTTACTGGAAACGTTTGGTTGAAGTTACTACTATACAAAGGGTTCACACCAGTTACTGAAAGCAAAGGTTCACATACCTTTTCCAAAAATACATGTAATATTGGATCATTTTTCTGAATAAATTAATGAAAAAGTATAATGTTTTTGTATTATTTATTTAATTAGGTTCCCTTTATCTAGTTTTAGGACTTATGTGAAGACCTGATCACATTTTAGATGATACTTACACAGAAATAGAGAAAATTCTAAAGGGTTCACAAGCTTTCTCGTACCACAAGAGCAATCTTTAGCTGATCTGAAGCCTAGAGTACACTCAGACCCCTCTTATTGCTGAGGATGCATTCCTCAGAGGTGGAGTACTATCTAAATCAGCACTATGCAGGGTCATTATAACATTATGTAATTGGACACGTGTTTCTGATTTTAAAAAAAAATCTAACCTGAGGTCCATATTATTTTATGTACACACAGTAATTGGTGGAGTAACAAACATGCAAACAAGTCTAACCTGTACATCAGTGGAGCAGCAATACATCCCAGCAGCAGCAGCGGAGGGAAGCAGGTGGTGGCTACAACCTAGAGCAGGGATCAGGCTGTGGGTCCTCCTCTAACTTCGGCTTCTTCAAGTAGGCATTTGACTGCCTTTTCTTAAGTTTCCTCCCATGAAGCAGTTCTCGGTAGCAGGAACTCATGTCGAGAGCACATCTCTTTTGCCTTATTGCTTCGCTCCCAGTTGGTGTCATTATCGATAAACTAGTCCACGAATTGTGTGATTGTGGTGATGCTAGAGCCGAGGAATTTTGTGGTGAGATTTCTTGCTGGTATTTGCTCTCCTCTGTCAGTGTCTTCAGATTCACCCAAGATGTGCAGCTCTGCCAATTCTCCAAGCTCTTTACTATTAAGGCTCTTGCTGTCTGCACGAGCCACTTCACCAAAGATACGTATGCTATGGAGGTTACTGGGCTATTTAAATCTATCAAATCAACCTCTGCTGGCTGCGAATGTTACCGACGTATCTTCTTCTTCTTGAATATGATTGAAGATGCTCCTTGCCTTTTCCATTATTATCAGTTGGCTTTAGGGGCATGTTTCCTTGTGTTTGGTCATCCACCCATATATTTAGTCCATCTTCCACCTTGTCAAGCAAATGGCTCCTTGAATGAGTCACTTTCATTGATGATAACTTTGAGGTAGTTGTTGCAGCTTTTATCTTGTTTGTTTTATAACAAAGCCAATTTCAAAGATGCGCCAACATCAAGCTGATGCTCACCAGCTTCCAAACGCCGTATCACTTGCAGATTCACATCCGTGCTAATGCATTCCCTAGACATCTTAGATGTACTACCCTCACTGGAAGTTGCAGGCCATTTTCCAAACATTATGGGTTAAAAAAAAAAAGGAATAAATTGGTGAGGGAGCAAGAACGTTTACACATGTGGGGCAGGCAAAGCGTGAGGAGCTAATACGTGGTTGGCTGTGAGTGGCTCAGGGCATATGTAAAGCGCTCTCATTGGCTGATTGAATGTTTACTGTAATGGCGGCTGCTCAAGCAGTTTTAAGTGTTCTTTAGAATGAAATTTTGTCTTTTTAAAAATTTCAATAAAGAATTAGATAACTGCATGGTAACAAATCAATGCTATGCGGGGTCTGAGTGTAGTTTCCTCATCCGAGATGAACATATGCAAGGGTATCATTTTCCAAAACAGCCACATCTTCATGTTAAACATTTGTTAATGAGAATATGCACCTTCCTCAATGAACTGATTTATGCTATGGTATCTGCATGAATGCATTGTTACATGTTCCAACTAGCAATGGCTTTTATTGAGGTAATTGATGTTTATAGAGAATACATCACCCTCTCAGATTCTTCCAAATCTGGTCACCATGTCTGCCTTTTACTGGATCGTCAGACTCAGTCACATGTTGCCATTTGATATTATCTAAATGTCTTGCTTAACCCTTTTTACATTTTCTCTATTTGGACTTTAACACAAGATGCACTTCGAAATAATATGCTTCTTCAGAAGATGTCCATTACTGAAAACCATATGTGCCATAATTATGACAATAAATTGGTTTATTTTAATAGCAACTTATGGCAATTATCTGTTTATTTCAGAACAACTGCAAGTCTAGTGAATAGCGATCCTTGTGACGCAGTTACACCAGGGATTTCATTTGCCCCACTACAATTAATCACTAGTATCCCTTTCTCCCACTCACTGCCTCCTAAAAGTAAGGACTGTTCATTACAGCACAAGTCAAAAGAACTATACACTAAAGAGTCAATTGTGACCCCAATGAAAATTAATAAATCAGATATTAATAAAATTTAAGCGAAACTGGCACTTCAAAATCAGATGGAACAGTACAAGTTTTGGTTTGGTTCTAAAACCAAATATTAGTTGAAAGAGGCTATTAATTTTCTAAATCATCATCACATAACAATCAAACCAGTCAAGGCAGTACAGAATTGAACATTGTAGAAAGATTTAATTCAATTTACATTACAGCCATGTTTTATGCTAAAACACAGCTTTCATTTCCATCTTAAATTCCTCTAAATAAATACCATTGATATAATTAGATTACCTGTACGAAATGATATTGCTGTGACTGGTCCCCAGTCTTGTTGAAATTTCATTAACGATTCATCGTATTTCAGATTATGGATGATTATCACACCAGATGTTAGACCTACAGCAACCACATCTACTGCAGGGGCCTGGAAAATAGAACACAAGAGAACATTCCAACAAATGTGCTACTATTGCAATCATGTCACTAAAACATTAATCAAATGGAAATACAAACAATGATATAATACACTGATTTAAACCAAGTGAATAAATGTAATCTCATGAAATTATGTTAAGGATTTTACATATTACAATTCTGTTCATTTTTCAAAATTTGCATATCTGTGACTAGGCCAAAGAGAGGGAATAGAGCAAAAAATTAGTAGGAAGTCAGAGGATTGGGAAGCTTTTAAAAACCAACAGAAGGTAACTAAAAAAAGGTCATTAAGAAGGTAAAAATAGAATACAAAAGTAAGCTAACCAGTAACATTAAAGAAAATACCAAAAACTTCTTCAGATACATGAAGCGTAAAAGAGAGGTGAGAATGAATATGTGTCCGCTGGAAAATGATGCTGGAGAGGTAGTAATGGAGGACAACAAAATGGCAGGTGAACTGAGTAAGTATTTTGCACAGTGGAAGACACTAGCAGTATGTTGGAAGTTCCAGGTGTCAGGGGGCATGAAGTGTATAAAGTTACCACAGAGGTTCTTGGGAAATTTAAAGGTCTGAAGGTGGATAAGTCAGCTGGATCACATGGCATACAGCCCAGAGTTCTGAAAGACGTGGTTGAAGAGATCGTGGAGGCATCAGTAATGATCTTTCAAGAATCACTATATTCTGGAATGGTTCAAGAAGACTGGAAAATTATTAATGATGAGGGTTTAGGGTACTTGGAGACACATGATAAAATAGTCCATAGTGAGCATGGTTTCATCAAGGGAAAATCTTGCCTGACAAATGTGATGGAATTCTTTGAAGAAGTGACAAACAGGACAGACAAAGGAGAATCCACTAATGCTCTGTACTTGGATTTCCAGTAAGCCTTTGAGGCTGCTTAACAAGCTATGAGCCCATGGTATTACAGGAAAGATTCTAGCAGGGATAAAGCAGTGGCTAATTGGCAGGAAGCGAAGAGTGGGAATAAAGGGAGCCTTTTCTGGTTGGCTACCAGTGACTAGTAGTGTTCCACAGGGGTCTGTGTTGGGACTAATTTCTTTTTACGTTGTATGTCAATGATTTGGATAATGGAATTGATGGCTTTGTTACGAAGTTTGCAGGCGATACGAAGAGAGGCAGGTAGTTTTGAGGAAGTAGAGGCTACAGAAGGACTTAAAGACAAATTAAGAGCATGAGCAAAAGAGTGGCAGATGGAATTTAGTGTCGGGAAGTGTACGTTCATACACTTTGGTAGAAGAAATGAAAGGGTTAACTATTTTCTAAATGGGGAGAAAATACAAAAAAATGAGGTGCAAAAGGATTGGGGTTCTTGTGCAGGATTCCCAAAAGGTTATTTTGCAGGGCGAGTCTGTGGTGAGGAAGGCAAATGCAATGTTAGCATTCATTTCAAGAGGATGAGAATATAAAAGCAA